>NC_092588.1:53430263-53742236 GCF_047663525.1 Anas platyrhynchos | reverse complement strand
AGCAGGTCTTGTCTATTTGGTTTCTCCTTCTGTGGCAGCATAATTATTTTTGTTGTCCTGTGTGTGCGTTTTCTGGGTTGGTTATGTCTTCTTGAAGAAGGAACAGCTACAGTTGTATCCCATGCCCACGTATGTCCCTACATCAGAAATTTACATAGCAGCAAAACTAGGTTTTTATCTTTGCTCTCCACCCTTCCTAATAATTGCTGTCATCCAATTTGCTTGTTGTTGAGCAGTAAGTCAATGTTTTCCGAGAACTGTCCGAAATGACTCCAACATCCTTCCCCAAATGGTAATAGCAAGTTTAGAATCCATCATTGCTTTTATGCACATTTTTTTTTTCCTCCAATGTGCATTACTCTGCATTTATTGGCACTGAATTTAATTTGCTATTTTATTGCCAAGTCACCCAGTATCGTGAGATCATTCCGTAAGTTGTGTTAGTTTATGACTATCTGGAAAAAAACTTGTATCATTTGGAAATGTAGCTCTTTCACTCTTCAGATCTTTCCCATCTATGAGCTCTGAAAAGCACAGTTCCCAGCTCAGATCCTCAAAGGATTGAGTGGTAACGTCTTTCTGGTGAAAGCTGGCTTTCTGTTCCAGATTTTGTCTTCCTACCTTCTCACTGGTTGTGAACCTAGGGGAGACCTTCCCTCTCACATCATGAGAATTTAATATATTTAGGAAAAGTGTTGATGTTAAATGCTGTTTGATAAACTGGGAATATTCTGTCCCTGGGAGCACCTTGGGAACACCCACTATTTCCAAGATTTCTTTCAGTTTTGGGGGGCATGAGAGTTTTTCTACCAATCTTCACTCTTTCTGACTACCATATTTGTTCATGTTAATGTTAATGTTAGCTTTAACTGCTGTTTCTACTTCCTTAATGCCCATAGAGATGCAAGTAGAAGGAAATACTCAGCTCTTAGTTTCTGCTGCCAATGCAAGTTGATTTTTCACCTGCACTTATTCATGTCTATAAATCCCTTGTTATTGAATCATCTGACTGTACAGTCTCACCAGTATGCTTGTCTTCATAGCACATCACTTTGAAATGGGACTTGGATCATCTTCACTTGCAGCGCAAGGATGTAGCTGGCTACCCTGGAGCAATGCCACTCACCTCCAGGTCTGGGACCTCTCCGGTATACAACTGTGTGTGATAGTCAAACAGCCAAAAAGCACAAGTAATTATGCAATTCAATGATCAAATCTTTCTATTCCTCAAACTTTCTCACCCCTGAAGAAATGAATAAGAAATATGTTAAGTGACTACTGTGGATATCAGATATCAACCTATGCAATATTCAGGATGATGCATAGGGCTGTTGAAGAGCCTGTGGAAATAACCTCTTTTTAGCTCCTCACAATCAGCCACAGTCTGGTCCATCATGCTCTGTCCACTTAGTCTGGGGGACTTTACAGAAATAGAAGTTGACAGTATGCTGATGAAAACTAACAGGGACATATGTGGGGAGATCTGCTTTTCCTGCCACCCCATTGCCTTGCATGTCTGGGGGAAGATCAAGACAACAGCCTTGGAGGACTTCTGGGAGAATTTGGTACAGGTGCCTGGAAACCCTGTCTGACAACATCATCCAATAGCAAAACAGTGTTTCTGGTAAACTACTGCATCGTAGTTTTTCAAGTTAAACACAATATGTACTTTGTAAAAGCTTTTTTATTTAGCTATTTGTATTACTGATGGTACATGTACGTAACACCTGTATTCTGAAGTAAGCTGAATCATGTGAAACAACAGCAACAAAAGTGAATAGAGCTTAGGTTTCCCCATTTTTTTTTTTTCTGTAAAATTCAAGTTTTTTTTTTTTTTTTCTTAGAATGATGAAATGGTTTAGCGTGTTGACTGACTGCTAACTGAGTTATTTAATTGGAGAAATGGCTTAATAGCTTCTTTTTAATTATTTAGCTGTTGCAGAGAGGTAGCTTGTCTGCTCATGAAGCTAGTGACAAAGGTGCTTCATGTCAGCCAATTTATGTTTTTGTCTGTGGTTCCTAATTCAGAGATCACCATCCATATGAGCTTATTTATCCATCTGCTGCATTGTCCTCATTCAAAACTCTCAAATTAAAAAAGCACCTTTGACCATGTAAATACCAGTATTACTAGAACTCTTTTTTTTTTTTTTTTTTTTTTTTTTTTTTTTTTTTTTTACCTGAATTAGTTTGATATAACTTGAGCACTATACAGATAACTGAATTTTGGCTGAACTTCATTTTGTTTGCACTCTGAGTGTGCACTAACAATTGTATTTGTGTTACCATAATGCTGATGTCACTTTCATAATAGATCATTAGTGGGTGAGCATGGAGTTAATTTAGCTTCAAATGTTACCCTTGTGATTATATATTCATTTATTAATTATCACCTGAATACAAATCTGAATACAAGTAGTCTCCCTGTTAGATTCTAACAAAACCAGTTTCAGCACTCACTGACATCTGTCAACCAAATCTATACCAGAGAAACAATAGAACATTTTTTCTAATTTACAATTTTGTTCTGATTTTCCTTGCAATTACATGATAGATTCTGCCTAATTTAAACCTATTCTGAGTGTCCTGAAAGAATGAATTTATATGTTAAGTTTCAGTTGTTAAAAAGTAAACCTGGTATAAAAATCACTAATGGCTAAATAAAGGAGATACATCTCTTTTTTTTTTTTTTTCTTTTTCTTTTTTTTTCCAGTGATTCATAAATACTATTAATGTTCTGTTTGCAGCTGGAAAATGATAGAATATATGAAATATTCTGACTAGGTGAAAAAAAAGGGTGGGAAATATGTTTATTGGCAAAAGGGAGGGGAGGGAGCAAGGGTAAATGTGGCGGTAAAAAACAAAAACAAAAACAAAAACAAAAACAAAAACAAATCGTGCCTGAAATGGCTTCATATTTTAAGATAAATTCACAAATAAATGGTGCAGATGGGAATCTGTGATTAGAGTGGAACTCTGTCTTGCTGCACTAGTAAAGAGTGACTCATTCTACCCATTATAAAACTCCAGCTTCCAGAAATGAATAAATTTTTGTTATGAAAGTTCTCACTAGGCTGATGCTTGGCAGAGTTCTCAGTTCAGGAGAAGAGTATTTAGTATTTCATTTCTTTATTAAAAGCAAAGTTTGGCAGGAACAATTGCAGATGTCGGCTGGTTCCAATCAGTGCTATGGCTTCTGGGTGATGATAACTCTGGGGCTCAGTCCATGTGGTACCATCTGTGCAGTAAGGAGCTCTGTGGTACATTATTTCCCTTCAGCAATAGTTCTCAGTGGCTATAATGAAATCAGGTATAAATCAAGGTGATTAACAGATACACCTCTTGTGTGTTCAAACTTTCTGTATTGATCTTCTGCCTTTCTAGTTTCAGCAGAAACCTCTTCAGATCCATTAGCAGCTTCTGACCTTTACTGCTGGAGCCTCAGAGTTGTTTTCTGCTCCTGTCCCAGTGAGCAGTATTCCACAGATTCTTGGTCCTTACAACTCAGGTGTACTGCCTTCCCACCAAGTCCGTAATTCAGAGAATAATAACCAGGTTGAGCTCCACGGGTTCATTTCACCACTCCTCATCCAAAGTTCTCCTCACCATGCAAGATACTGTCATAGAATTTGGCTTTCTGCCATGCCATGGATGTAAGAAAAATCAGTTTGATTTCAAGCTCCCCATTCCACCTGTTATTGAAATGGTATTGGCTCCACTGTGTAGTAACTGCATCTACTCGTATGACAGATCAGCAATTAATTTATATCGCTTCATTTTCTAAAAGTAACACCAGAAAAAAATAATGCTTCTGTTGCTTTCCATCCCTATTCTCTCATTCACATAGTGTAGTTGTTTCCCTGACTTCCTTGCAAACTATCAAGATGATCTTGATTCTTATAATGGGGTGCCAAAATATGACATCAACTTCAAAGCAAAGCAGAACTGGACATCATACAGAGCAAGTTTTATGCAGTGAGTAGCCACTGTATAATAGTTACTTTGTGATTATATTCATCAGAAGGTTTTCATGTGCCCATGTGCCTCAAGATACAGACTAAGCAACAGAATTTTGCCTTCTAAAGAATAACTAGATTGTGCCTTCTGTTTGTACTCTTTCAGATTTTGTACAAACATTCATTGATCTTAGCTGGGCATTTTTACCATCTAAAAAAGGAAAGATTTTTCAGCGAGGAATGCCGTGTTAACCCCTTTTTTTAAAAAAAAAAAAAAGAATAAGTTTGATATGCTTCCAAGAATGGAAATATGCTATATTTAAGCTAAAGAAAAAGTTCAAGTGATCTTTTTTAAAAATTCTTGGACTAATTTGTACAGTGGTGTACCAGTACCTCTGCATATTGGTTGTCTACAATATTCAGTGATTTGCAACTCTGGCATCTGTTTAGTAGTAAAGTGATCCTAACTGATAGGCATTGTCTTTAACCATTGGGAATATCTTCATTTTCATAAGGAAAGCTGTAGATTAATGTCAAATTCCTTCATCAGTTTCCTTTTAAAAACTCCAGTGAGTTTCACAAGAGCTTTGTGTTTTGGTTGATGGCCTGACTGCAATTAAAATCAGTCAATAATAATTCATGTGAGATTAATTGCTATAAAGGCAGAAAATTGCATGGGGGTTGCACCAAGAAAAGAATTTTCTCTTTTGTGGTGAAAAGAAGCATCCTTTTAGTGATCCCTTTAGTGATCCTTCTACTGAAACAACTTTGCAGAGAGTTGATTTTCATCAAATTCTAATAGATGTGTGTCATAGCTACTTTCATGGGAAGTTTTTGCCTTTACTTATGTGACTCTGAAAGAAGTCTCCCAGATGTCTGTAAGCACAGCAAGTCCTACTTTCCTTCTGCTTTTCAGCCAAGTACTCTCTTCACAGGCAGCTTGCACACAACTCATGAACAAAATAAATATTTTTATATAACTGTATCATAGACTCATAGAATATCCTGAGTTGGAAGGAACCCAGGAGGACCATTGAGTCCAACTTTTTGTCCAGTTTTACATAGCCTTATATAGTCCGCTTTCTATGTCCAGGTTTGAATAGCCATACAAAAGATGAGTTATACTTGAGTTGTGATTGTAGGTTCAGCATCTTCAGAACCCAGGAGCCTCCAGTTGATTAGCTTAAAGAAAAATGGTGTAATAGAGCAGTGCGTGGTGTCTCAGTCCTGAAAAGCAAGTAGGCTGAACCTTCTTGATAGTCAAGGCAGAAATGGAAACATATCTTTTATTTGATACAAGTGGCCCAACTGTTGTGCACTGTCCAGTTAAATGATTGTTTGTGGGCAGCTGGCACTATGAAGAAGATGGGCATTAGAGTCCTTGCAGTGAGGGTGAATAGCTATTGCATATTACCTAATCACTTCAAAGCGCAAATGCAACACACTACATTAAGGTGTGCTCTTATTACAAACCACTACAAGATGTGTCAAATTAAATCTGCGTCTACCGAATAGTGTGATCATATCTGTGCCAGGTCTTTGCTCCTCAAATGCTGGTGCTGTTCATTGATGATGTTAGATCAGGAACACCTCTTCTGGAATTTCCTTTTCTCCATTTTCCTTCCTCATCAGAGACTCTATGAGACTGTAGGTACTGTGCGTAATGAATTTCTTCTATCCAGTGGTATAAAATATAGTTTTATCATGACCACTGCAAACAACCTTCACCACACATTCCCTCCTTCTTGTCTTCTGATCTGACTCCATTTAGTTTGCTGTCAGTAAATGAGGTTCAAGGCAGGAAGCATGTTCTCTGTTATCATGTCATCGTTTCATTAATTCCTCATTTGCCATGTTCTGTAGAAACTTTTGCTTCTGCATACTTCACCGCAAACTCAAGAATGTTGCACAAAAGCTATCTTTCTTTGTCCAGCATCTTTTAAATTGATTTTCATATTGTTTCTTTCAGCATGGTAGATTTACTTGGGAAAAAATGAAAGATCATTATTTTTATTTTTATTATTTTTATTTTTATTTTTATTTTTATTTTTATTTTTATTTTTATTTTTATTTTTATTTTTATTTTTATTTTTATTTTTATTTTTATTTTTATTTTTATTTTTATTTTTTTTAAGTTTGCTTCTAAATTCTGTCTAACTGTCCAAAAATCATTTTAGGCATTACTGTAAATCTCATTGGGTGCCAACCTAGTTCTTTTAAGCTGTCTAAACACCTTTCAAAATCTGACAGCACATGAATTGTCTGTCCTGTCTACTAAAGGAGACACAAGGTTATATCTATTGCCAACTTCACCTGATTACTTTGTAGCCCTCATTTGATTTTCAGGAATCATAAACCTATAAATCAAGCAGACAAATTAGTGCAAATCTGTAATTATCCTGCTTCTGCTATCCTATTTGTCCACAAAGACATCCACAAAATAATAGCCCAGTATTTATATTTAATTCCTGTCTTCACAGCTGTAATGGATGGTGCTTGGTTGCCCCAAATCAATAATATCTCTTTAGAAGTCTCATATCACCAGATCACTACATAGAATAACAATCAGAATAATTTCATTTAAATGGATACAATTAGCACTGGAGATGGAGCCATTAAATAAAGTTCATTGATTGTTTATCAGGCACTGAGGTGAGATAATTTAAACACCCTCACTGTTAAGAGTGATAGATAAATTGCCAGCATATTAGTATGCAGCTACTACATTTATTCTTAATTATCAATTGAACTTGTTTTTAAATTACAGAAGCAAAAGTAAAGAAAAAGACTCATCAGAATTTCTTACATCAAAACCAACTCAAGGACGTTACAGATGCTTGACTGACAGAATAGAAAACCAATGCAATAGGAATTGTTCTTTTACAAGTTATGGACTGTGCATAGAAACACATTTTGTTCAATATGTAAAAAAACTTGCTTACAGTATGACTACAGTAAATGTCCCTATTTGCAGTAATGTGTCACATGCATGTTTCATATATTATATATATATAAAAAAATAATATATATATTATATTATATATTATACATATTATATATAGTTATATATAATATAATATATATTATATTATTATTATAATATATATAATATATTATATATATTATATATATTATATATAATATAATATAATATATTATATAATATATTATATATATTATATATATTATATATATTATATATATATATATAATATATTATATATATTATATATATATTATATATATATATAATATATATAATATATATATATATTAATTTTTTTTTCTCTTGTCAAAGGCTTATCTTAGAGGAGCTTTGGTATTTCAGAGAAAGAAAAATTTAGATTTCAGTGATTTTTAACCTAAATGTAATGAAAATGGATGGAATTCTTTTGTCTATTCTAAAGCAATGCCAAAACTACCTCTATGCATACTAAATTCTGGAAATAGGAAAATAGAAATGATCTCAATATAAAACATATTTACTGAATCGTTTCAAAACCTTACGTGGTTTAGTCTTTTATATCTTTATTCATTACCATAACTCTACTTCCTTGAGGAGCTTGTGAGACCAGACTCCTGGCAGCCACATTTTTTGTCCCAGAGTTGAGTCATGCTTAAGGACGTTTTCTCACAGGGCAATGCAGTTCTCTTTTTTATTCTCAGAAGGTAAAGAACATCAGGAAGGCTCTGAATCTCATTCAGTTCCAGTTCAATTATTAGGAAAATTCCCGCTAACTCAGACAGCAGAGGAATAAGTCCCAGGAGCAACCACAGAAGCTTCTCTGTGGCTTGTGGAGGAGGCTCGGGTCAGGTGGTGGGACCGGGGAAGAGAGCTTCAGTCTCTTACCAGCATTCCTCTGTGACTGGCACTTCTTACAGGAACACCAAGGATTTTGAAGTCATTGAGTAAATTATTTATGGGAAATCATTTGCTGTGTCTAGTCATTCCCTAAAACACTCAAATGTATGCCTCTAATGGGCTTATAAAGCTGTGATGAGGACAGCCATTGGAAAAAGTCAACAGAGTATAAATAAAAACACAAATGATTTAGACTGGGTGAAAACTAGGCTGTGAGGTTCTTTTAAGGAACTCTTATACAAAAAATACTCTTTTTCTTTGCACTTAGTATTGGGAATAGAAGTCACCTGCAGCTAAAGAAATCCTACCTACTTTCTTTCCATTTCCTTTACCCCCCACTTCCTGTTTCCCATAAAAGAAGAATAAAGGTGAGGAAAAAAAAAAGAAAGAAAGAGAGAGAGAGAAATATATTTTTTTCCTTTATTATTTTTACAAATAACTGGAGATTTCTGATATTTTATTTTATTATTTTATTTTATTTTATTTTATTTTATTTTATTTTATTTTATTTTATTTTATTTTATTTTATTTTATTTTATTTTTCAGGTTTACATTCCTTTGATGAGTTAAATTCTTTTGGGAAGAAGCAGCAGAAATAAGCTGAGAGGATTATTTACATCCAAGCAAGGGCAAGATCCTTCCTATGTGCCACTTCCTGCGGTTCTGTTTTCTAATTAAAGAAAAACCTAACACGAGTGAAGCCACATGCTCACGGTGCATAATTTTTGGAAAGACAGCAGCAATTTAAAAGTAAATTTCACACTAGCTCTGAGACTCATGTCAGATGCTGCCTGCTCGCTCTAGTTCATGAAGGCCATTTATATTCTAAATGTAAAAATAACTTGGTGCTGGCACATTCCATTAATAAATTAGGACTAGAATTTTATGTTTTCAAAGGATATGGTGAGGTATAAATAGACTTGCTAAAAACAGCTGAAACAGTTGAGTGTTTCTCTTTCACCTGTTTTTACTTCAGGCTCTCATTGCCCTATCTGCTTCCCCCTTCCCAACTGAGGGTCTAACCCTGAAATCACTTCTGCATGCTTATAGCACTTTTGAAGCCTCTTTTTTGTCACCTAGCACTTTTTGTCACCTGAGAGGAGAAGATATTTGATGAACAAGGCCACCAATAGACTTGGCCTCCATCTCATTCAGTGATGGAAAGGTGCTTGGCAAGGTTTCAAGAGGAATGATAATAAATTGCCTTGTGCAGCCATGGTGTCTAAATGTTCAACTGGAACAGCTTTGCATGCTGGCGGCTCAGAGGGCACACTTGCAGCATTTTTAATCGATGCAGTTCCTTGCTTTTTTGGACATATGCCTACACCACAGAGAACATTTCAGAGCTCTGCTTTCTATTTTTCAGTGGAAAATAGTAGATATCTTGTCTAACTTGATAGATGCCAGGGCAGATTTTCTGGACTTAGAGGATGGGTTTTGTTTTCATTCACTTTGGTCACGAGAGCTGGAGATCTCAGGTTGGGAAAAAAAGGTGAATTCTCAAAAACCCAAACAAAAGGATTCTACCAAAATCGACTGTCCATGCCCCAGAATGAAAACCATTTATTTTTCAACTCTGTAATTGAGAATTTTGAAAAATTTTAATTGGATTTTTGACCTTTTCAAAAGAATTAAGTTAGTAATGCCAAATTTGTTTTCCTGATGGAATTCAGGAAGAGAGATTTTCAGGCCAGAAATCCCAGGATGAAGCCTAATACTCTGAATTCCTAAATTCTGAAAACTCTGAACAGATTTTTTTTTCCACTAGAGTTAGATCCTCTTCGTACCCCCAAGCAATTTTGTTTAAATAGTTCAGACTTGTGGTAATGCATACTACATTTTTTTTTTGGACATGAGCATGACTTCTCTGGAGTTTGCAGCTCTACCTGGTTTGGGAAATGCAGGAAGGTTGTGTACTCTAGAGTGAATGAAACAAATAGTTCTATGACACCTTTTTCTCAGTATTGTTTATCAGGCTGATGACTTCCTGTTCTAAGAAGTTCCTGAATTTTCCTTTAGAGACCAAGTTATTTTGAAAAGTATCCCCTTACATCTCAAAAGAGGTGAACGTCAGTCCAAATATACATCAGTAAAAAATAACCAGCTGCTCAAAATTAATCAAATGTTGAATAAAATGGCATGTCATTCAGTGATCATTGCTTCACTCAAAATTCTTCCTGTCGTTTTCAAGAAAACATGGCAAATTGGATACTCAGATTCTTTTCCTGATCTTTACTTTCTCTTTCTGTAATGTGAAGGAACATGACTACTTTCATGGAACAGGATGGGACACTTTAGAGAAAGATGGTGAAGAGGGATTTCCAGTTAAGGACCTCTTTTGATTTCTATTTTCTGGGCAGTGTCAAGATTCCAGGAGGATTTATAGCAATGTAGCTTGTAGCAATAAGAATATTTTATCTGCACACATTTGTGGGTGGAACTACTTGTAGTGACTCCTTATAAAAGAAAAAAAAAATATTTAGTGTTGGTTGACATAAATGTAAGCCAAAATACTCTCTTCAGAGGAAAGCTAAATCTTTGTTCTACACATGCTTGAAAGACCAAGAAACCCATAGACTTACCAATATTCATTTAATAGAATTGATGAACATTATGAGTACAATGAACATATGTACATATGAGAAACTCCCTATGGATGAAAACTATGAAATTCTGTGTGTCCGTGAGTGAAGTGGTCAGCACTGTTTGCATGAGACCTGATGAACGTTCCCTTGAGTTTCTTCCAGACATTACCTGTAGTAAGTATTTAATGAATGTTGGCTAGGTTAATGTTTTGACACTTTGAAAGCCTGTATCCTGGTAGAATCATCTATACTGTATTTGTGACCATAGTTTCATATACAAAGCCACTTCCTTTTTCAGAAAGGGTTACAACTGAGGTATCCAGGTTGTTTCAAGAAATATTTAGGAATTTGGTACTATATGGTCTTTACACAGTCCATTTATGTTATGGCCATGCATTTTCCTGACAGTGAATTCATAGATGTCTCTACAAAGTGAGTAAATACTTTTAAAGTGTTTCACATGAGACTTTTGAATGCATCTGTTTTTGTACTCATGGCATATATGGAGCTCTCTGAGTGTCCAGCTGCAAGTGCCTGTTTGGCAGGTGCAGCAATACCCAACTGTACTTGGGTCTCAGTTTTTACTCCCTGTTATGTTTTAATTGCAGGATTCTGATGATTTGTTTGCACACTTCTAATGTTGCAGTTGTATGTTTTGCTACCTCTGGATGCTTATACCCCACTGGATGTCTTGCTAAGCCATACACAGGAAATTTCAATCAGTCACTGCATCTGTGTCTCTGCTTAAATTTAGCTTGGACTTCTTACGTCCTCACATGCAGATTGTATCCCAGATACTCAGTGTCTGGTTTTTGTTACAACAGTTTGTGCTATAAACAGCTTCCTTTACTCCGTCAGATGTCAAGAACAGAGTCGAAGGGCAAGCGAGGAAGGTAAAAACTGCCTCTTGGGTCTTGCATACAATCTGTTTGTCCTATATAACAATAGAAAACTGACCAAATTGTATCTGTATGGTTTTGTAAAGCAAAGTTTTATATTTATGTGCACCATTAAAGGGATGAGTTCAGCAGTAAAGGACTCTGCATATGGATATGTTAAAGTGATTATTTAAACAGTAAACATAAACAGTGGAAATGTCTAATGTTTTCTTTGTACATAAAATATAAGATGAATGAGAGAACGTCATCTTCAAGGGAAGAAAAAAACCTCAGTTTACATTCATATTTTGACACTTTTTACACGTCAGGTAAAATGCACTTTTAAATAAGAACATTCCTTTAGTGTGCCCCTGAAATCCATCCTTTTGACAGAAGAGCAGAGCTGTCTGCATTTTGATTGTTTCTCATACAGCCTTCAACCTGCTGCTTCTAGCTACAGGAAAAGAAGAATGAAGGATTTGTACTAAAAAGCATATAACAAAATATTTAGGACCTCTGTAGACTTGCAGATGTTGGAGGGGATAAGGGAAGAGGAGAGGAAGATAAAACAAAAACAAAATTAATAAATATTTTTATTCTCTAGTAGCCAGAGGAAATGATTCTTATTTTCTTTATCTCAGGAGCTGATCCATAAGCCCTTAAGCATCTAAATCAAGGAAAATAGCTGACTCCAATCAGGCTATTTCTGGACCTACATAGACAGGTTGTACCATATGCAAAACAGAAATCAGCAAAACAGGGACAGGTGAGTTTGTCATCCATTCCTTCTAGTTCATTTCTCGAGGAAAACAGACACAACAGAATGAAAGACTCAGAGGGAATTTTTCAGTTTTTGAAAAAAAAAAAATATATATATATATATATGTAAATATATACATATATATAAAATTAATTCAAACTTTATGGGGAAGTGCATATTTATACTTCACAGCTTCTCAGTCATACAGAAGCTCATGAGTATAAACATTGTGCATGTCTTTCAGAATTAAATGTATATCATGTTAAATCCCACCCTTCCAAGTACTGCTTCATTCTTGTTCCCAGGCCCTTTTTAAAGAAGAAAAAATAGTTTTGAAGCAGCATAAGAAGAAACTGGAGAACAAACAGACTGCTCTTTTTTATCCTCCATAGCATTCAGCAGACGTCATGAACTGATGTGAGGTCTTTTATAGCCAAACCCTGAGTCTGCACAAACTGACTGAGACCCGGTACCATGCTTAACGCAGCCTAAAGCAGGGATAACACTAGTTATGTTGTAAGTAACTATAAAATAACTAACAAACATCATAAGCTTGTCAGCCTATCCCAGACAGACATATGTGCAAAGCATGTCAGAGGCACCTATGGATGGTGGGTTCCTGCTTAGGGATGCCTACTGCTTTTGCTAACAAACATCTGCAATGTGTGCCACAATCTCCTGGTGACAGAAAACTCATCTTTAGAACCCAAGCTGAAGATCTTGGGCCAGAAGAATCTAATCAAATTAATAAATCCAGCAACAATAATGTACTGCTACTATTAATATAAATACAACAGTGTAGTAGTAATAGTGGTGGTAATGGCAATGCTAATAATAAAGATAACAATAAGGAAAAAAAAAAAAAAGGAGGACCATAGCGGTTTGGTTTACTTTAAGAAGGAAGTTCTGATCAGTTTTGACCTTGTCAAGATTCAACAAAATTCCTGAATTATACCCTGAAGCCATTACAAATAACCCTGTGTGGGCTAGGCAGAGATGTAGCTCTCACCTTCCTGTCCTTTTAGCATATTAATGATTTTTTAATGAAGTGCATTATTCAGTGTATTCAGTGCTCCTTCCTTTCTGTCCTCCACTCTTTGCAGTTACAAGTTGAACCACTTCATCCAGGGAACCTGTTTCCACTTTTTTTTTGTTCTGTTTTGTTTTGTTTTCCCCAGACTTTGAGGCTGCTATTTATCTTGTACCCTGTGTACAAGAAATGTAGTACACATCAGATATCAACATGCTCTTTAAGGCATAGTTCCCTTTTTAGCCACCACTATGGCATCCTGAGTGGTTCTCTATCTGATGGAAAAAATTGACAGAGCACTGCTTGCTACAAAGAGGATGCTAAATGGTGGGGAAGAGCAAATGTAACAATTTAATCCCTATTCATTGAAAATATATTTTAATTCTCCCAGAGCAGCTGTTCTGCCAGTTCGTGGTGACCAGAATCTCCAGAAATAAAACGTAAACAATGAGATGAAAATGTTATTAAGTGGGATACAGTCCAAAATATGCATAGCAATTTATTCTTTGTTACTTCTGCTTAAAAAAGGAGAGCAGATAAAGATATATTAGGAAGTAAGTTACAGCCAAATCTTACTGTGTCCTTGCTGGAGAAAAATGCTCTGTTGAAGTCAGTGGCTTCCTTTACCAGACTTAGGACTCTAGAATAAGTATCTGTGCAGCTTTGTCAGCTCTCATGCTTTGGTTGACTCTGATGTATGGATTTTCATGTCTTCAGTGCTGGTTTACTCGGTGCCACTGCTACAAAGTTGTAACACCAGTCAACTCTCTCTCAGAGCCTTTGTCAGTTCAGTGACAACCTGGGAACTTTCTCCGTAATATCCCTGATTTCTGAGCAGGGTTATTCAGGTAACAGGGAACACAGCAGAAGAAATGAATATTTCACCTGAAGAAATGGGAAAAACAATGTGGATTTCTCTAGCATAAAGTTACATTACCTTTTGCAAACAAATAAGTCTTCAATTAATTTGCACTTATAAGCAAAAGAGCATATGTCCATTTATTTTCACTTGTTAGTAAGGTACTTTGAATACAAAGATTGTTCAATATTGCAGTATTTTTATGTTAAAACCTTTTATGTTAAAAACTGTATATTGCCCCAACATTATACAGCATGAAAAGAAATAGTATTTTGAATAAGAAATAAAATTTTGAATGAGAGCATATACTGTAACAGAGCCAGAAAAAAGTGGCAAACGTTTTACATTTAGGTCTACCAGGCTTCTGAAGAATTTTGAAAGACCACAGAGATAACTCATCTCATTCAACCATTTCAGTGGTTCTTGTTACACGTTCCTGGTATTCTTTATGACTGAATAGAAACTTAAAGAAAAAAGCTTTGAATGGGACTAGAAACCTTAGAAAACTCTAATTCATATCCCCATACCAGCTTAACCTCTCTGCCTCTGTTTTCTTAGTCTTTCTGTTATTCCTATTCTCTGCAAACTCCTCCCCATCCACAGGGCAGCCCACTGCATTGTATTCACATGCAGAGCAGAAGCCCATACATCATTCATATCCAAAGGATAAGATTTCTTAAGGATGCTCCTCATCATTTCAAATGCCTCTGCTTGTTAAGAAAATGTCAGCCTTACCATAATCTACAGTTGAAGAGCTGTAGCTGACAGGCATATTCTGCTGCAAGGAAGGAAAGCTAACCTGTATTTTGGTTCTCAGTGGAATAGGAAACTTGTAACATGTGTTGAAATTTGCCCAGGGCACAAATGAATCTTTGGAAATGAGGCAAGAGACCCAAGCAGGTTCCCTTGCACACATCAAATTATGCCTAAAGCAAAGTAGCCTGTTTCTGTTTAAGGTGAGAGGTTGTTTGCACAGGGAGCAAGTGTAAGAGTTTGAAATCCCACAGACAAACTCTTTCTAGTCATATGACAAAACAGGTGCAATTCCTAGTGATTTAAGCATTATGGTTGGACCAGATGCCAGGGATGGACAAGATGAACAGACACAAGAGGTGGAGTGGCTGTGAAAGGGTAATACATGACTGCTCATGCACAGGCACACATGCTGCAGCAGTGTGCACTCCCCATTTTCAGGAAACAATATTTATTGTTAGTTCTAAAAGAGACAATACTTAAGGGGTTCAGATTATCACATGGTTTAAAATGAGACCATTTCTACTGGCCTCTTTTGGGCTTGGTGCTAAGCTCTGCACTTCTCCTCCCAGTGTGACTACAGCAGTGTTGGGCTGATGGTTATCCACTATAAACCATGGGACTACATATCCTTCTGCTTATTAAGTGTTAAAGTTCATCAAAGAGAGTTTGAACATGTTAATCTGTAATGAAATAACACCTATTAGGGATTGGCACAAATCCATATGAATCATTTCCACTTTGTTACTTGTTGCTATGACCCCAAATTTTCCATTTTATACATTTCAGGTGGAAAAGAATGATTTTTTTCCCTTTTCTTTTCTAGTAAGGATGTAACCCTGAGGATTTCCCAGTGGTGTATAAAACACTCTAAAATAAGCCAGGTTTGTAATATAAAGTCTGCTAAAAAAGGTGATTAAAAATGTGGCTTTAAGTTGTTGAGAAACAAATGAGAAAACATTCCTAAGAATTTATTCCATAAATTAAAGGGTAAAAATAAAGTATGTGATGCAGCACCATCATCACCCCTCACATTTTGACTTTGTCATAGTTGTTTGGTCTTTTTTTTTTAATGCTTTATATGCTGAAATGTTGTGTATATTCATATACTGATATAAAGGGTAGACTCAATTTTACTTTTTAAAAAGCTGCTTCTAAGTTGAGGATGAAAAGTACAAAGGAGAAACACCCTAGAGTTTCAAAAATAGAAGATGACTATCGATATCTCTACACAATAAAATTTAAATGCTTGGAGCCATTAATTTGAAATGAGTTTGGGTTCTCCAAGTTCTCAAACTCAAACTCAAAGTTTGAGTTCTGAGGTGGGTAAAATGGATTTTGGTTGCTATCCTAACTTCACTATGTACAACCTTTGTGACCTTCAGTATTTCACACCACTTCTCTGCACCACAGAGATTTGTGAGGACTGGATTTTGCTTCCATACTTTATGCAAAAAAAAAGTGAAATTAATTTTCTTACACAGACACACACCCACACAAATATGTATCAAATATAAATGTGATATCAATATCAAATATAAATGCAAATATATAGAGATATATATATTTGATGGACAGGTACTGCAGTGTAGGCAGGTATGGAAGACTGCAGATAAACAGATAGACCATGTTTACTTTTAAATCATTTCACTTTGATTTCTTCAACAGGCTTTTGTGTTGTCTTATACCTGACAATTGAATAGTTTTCTTCACTGGTTACTCTTTACATTTATGGTAATCTAGAGAGCACCTAATATAGACACATTTCCTATACTTTAAGAATACCATTGATTACAAGTTGTTCTGTATGTGTGTTCTGTATGTGTATGAAATAATTTATCTTTGATACTTGTCTAGAAGAGTGTGAACTTTTGGGATTTCATATTAAGAGGATACTAACAATCAATATTTGATAGTTCCCTCCTGAATATGCTTTAAATGTAATTGAACAACTGTAATTGTTCAGTTGTAATTGAATTGAAATTTTAAAAGGATAATTTGTAGTGTTTAAGAATGATGTGAAAATGCTAATTAAATCATAAGAAACATCCCAAGATCAAGTTGAGACTCTCTCCCCATTTCCACTAAAGTGATGTCTGATGACGCCTGGTGTTTCCAATAAATTCATCACGCATTGCCTCCTTACTGCTCCATTACCATTGTTCATACCACTGATACCTTCCTAAATAATTCATTTGCACTCTCACTCATTGCAACATATAGCTATCTTGGAAAGAACTCTCTATGTTTTGTCCCGTAGCCTTTCCTCAGGAGTACAGTTGCACGGTACCAGCCAGCTCTAGGATTTAGAGGCTCAGCTATAGCAAAAGTCATTTGTGATTGACCAAAGCCGAGTTTCTTTTCTTCCCCTGCTCTCCATTCCCCTTTCCTCCATCCCAACAACCTTTACCACTGTCTTTAATATAAATACTGAATATATATACTTCTCTTCCCTATCCCATCAATTTGAGAATGTAGGCTGCCACCTTCCTCCTTTTTCCCTTGTCTTCTCTAAAGGAAATTTGGCTGGCATTGTAGGCTTTTTTTTTTTTTTTTTTTTTTTCCCTGGGACTTGGCTAGCACCCTCCATGCCTACAAGAAGCTTCAGGGGAGATGGGCAGATCTCCTGAAACTGAAATTGAGGGGAATCCAACATCACCTCCTGACCCACTGACAGAGACAACACTGGCTTCATTTGTCAGCTGTTCTGTTCCTGGTACTGCTGATCAAATCAGCCAACAGCCTATGAACTTAACAAGAAAATAATTCCATTTTGAAAATTAATATTTTAAGGCATAAAAATGAAATCAATTTCTTTTCTTGTTAGGATTGACCCAGTTTGAGCACTATTTAAAGATGTAAAAAATGCCAGTTTTTTAGTAGACTTATTTCCTGAGAAATATCTCAAAGAAATAGACCAGGAATACAGTCTTTACTTAAATTAAAGCAAAAACCAAGGCTATTAACATACCTATATAGCTAGGGTACAATTGAGCTTTAATCAGTTAATTCCCATCTACCATACCACTTTAATCAGTCTCCTGTATTTCCCAAATAAAAGCTTGGCAGTCTGCGGGAAGAGCTCTAAATGAAGCTTTAAAAAGGCACATACAATCTTCTGAAAGTAAGACTTAGGTGATAAGTGATGACAACATTTACTCATTTCCTTGCATAAGGAGAGATGAATTTAATGATCCCTTTGCTATAAGTACTGGATAGTACTGATGTAGGTACAACCTCCACATTTAATCAACCCTGGATATATAAACACTTACGCAGTTCTATGGGCTAGCCAAAACCAAAATTGTTATTGTTACTCTTAAGCAATATTTGACATAATAAGACAACAACGTTTTAAAAATCTGTCTAACAAAATGATGTTCATAAGTAAAAAACCAACAAAAAACACATTATTTAATGATTTATTAAAATTTAAGATGATTGTTAAATTGATCTTTTGCAAGAAATTCTACCAAATACACTTCTCCCTGGAAGCTAAGCTAGCCGTTTAAATTAATCAGAAATAATTGGCTGTACTCTATGAAAGGTGTTTTGTGAGAAGCTCTTTTTTTTTTTTCTTCTTCTTCTTCTTTTGTTTTTAAAGAAAGCTGGAAGAGAAATTTTAAATGTTGCAGCCATTTATTTCAGACCCAAAATAATGACATATTCTTAAAGAAAAAAATAGGTTTGTTACTTTACATTCTCAGATATTCACAGAAAGAAAGTGAAAATTTAATTAAAACTTCAAATAAATCTAAGTACACTTAATACCTGAACTAAATAGGTTTATTATGCTACTATTGTAATACTTTTTTCCAGTTATCCTCTATATGAAGTAGATGAACATTTATGAAACAGCCTGTGTATCTGATGTGAATGTGCTTAGCAATTTGTAAAATCCCGTTATTTTCTTATGTATTGAAACAGAGGTTCACATACTTAATGTGAAACATCCCTACCTGAAATATTATTACCTGTTCATGTAAATGTCATATTTGTTCTTGTGAAATAATGTATTGTGATTTCAAAAGTCAGATTTTTTATGATATATATTATTTAAAATCCCAGGTGTTGTAACACACTGTTTCAAGGCTATATATGTAAATCATCTTTAGGTCAGACTGATGGTCACAGAACCTGTATGAAAATAAAGCTTGCTACAGCAGATGTATTAATTTGGAATAATATGAGAGAATTTACGTATAAGTCAGTGCTTTCTCATATTGCTGGCCTAATTTCTGTAATTTTGCTGAAAAAGTAATTCAAACAACGTTCCTAGTATTTATTATTTTGCAATTTTAGTGATAAATATATAATAGATATATCTATGTATAAATATGTAAATTCATGCAACAGCATTTTCTTGCTCTTTAACCAGTTCTGTATATTGCATTACTTTATTGAACTTCAGTCCACTCCAGAGCATATACTCAGATTTCCAAAATGTGACCATGCTGTGGCTACTATGGGAACCATAATTATATATTTCCTGGTTGAGGGTATATTCATAACACTAATATTGTATTAGGCTACAATTCTGCATTTAGTTTCCTTTGAAAATTAATAGTATAGATATATTCATTGAATTTGCAGTCTCTTTTGAACCTGATAAATTCAGTGCCAGCTTCTTTACATTCTTCCCCCCTGTGCAGTAGCTGTAAAAAAGGAATGATAAATTGTTCTCATTCTCACTCAGTAGTGTTTTCCATTCACTTTGCACAGGTGTAAATGAGTGCATGGGGACAAAGACAGTGACAAAGCAGGGCTTGAGCTTAAAGTAGAAACACAATTTTTCTGGTAGTTACGATGCACTTAGGCTAGATTGCCATATGTCTCCAAACAGGATTTTGGCAGTTGTGCTTATAAGTCATATATTCTCCTGTCTCACAGAAATTAGGGAATTAGACTTTGTTGCTTCATTTGGTCTATTAAATGACCCTTGGAGCATATACGTTGTCTAGATGAAATTTCGAGGTCACATCTGAAGGCTTCTCCTAAGTGCATTAAAAGAAACCCTGCTGTGGGTGTTTTTTTTTTTTTCTTTTTTTTTTTTTTTTTCCCCTGGGCAATCAGCTGGGGTTTCCAGCAGGCTGTGCAGTGTGCATTTAAGAGCTTTTGGTAGTGATGATCACAGGTCCTTTGTGTGTTTGTGTGTGCAGTCGCATGTGTTACAGATATAAATGTGTAACCAGTGTGTAACTGAATAAAGTTGCCTAATGCTTGTAGAGAATTTATCAACTTTTTTTGAATAAAGAGTAAAGCAGGCAACAGAAATGCCTTTAATCCATGGAACAGCTCATCATAACTTATATGATTCTAAAGCATTTGTATAGGTTCCCTTCAAGTGTTTAAAAATGAAGTCACTGGGGCCAAAGCCAAATAATGAGAAATGTAAGGAAGAAGGAGAAGTGTTCTGACAAAACTACAACCCCCTGAAAATAAACTTCTGAATTAAAGCTGTAGCTACAAATGGCACAGTAACACAGAAATACTTGCAGGAAGGCTCAGCTGTCCTCTCCTGAGCTCAGTTCTGTTACGTTTTGGGCATCAAATGTAATGACCCTTCCTTCCTCTCCCTTTCTTCCTCCCATACCTTCTGAGGGTGGCTTCTCAAAAAGGGATTGCTTTTCTTCTCCAGGAGATTTGAGGCTTTCTCCATCAGTAAAGCACATTGGGACATGGCTGGTGAGGGACAAAGGAGCCAGAGGTGGGACAGCATGCTCTATATCACAAAAACGGTCTTTTGCACAGATGGTAAGTAGAGGTTGAACATATACTTCCCTGAACTCATATCCACCTCTATTTGCTGAGCCATGTTATTCTAAAATAATTACAATGTTGATTGTGTTGGTTGTCTGTACTGGTGCTGCTCCAGTTTGTCTTTCCTGGCATTGAGCCAGGATTATCCCTTGGCTTCATTGGCCACACAGGCTTCATTTTGTAATTAAAACTGAGAGTCCCAAAGGCCTAACAAAACTGCTGCTAGATCCTGAAGATCATTGACATGCCACACTGTGCTGGTGGGTCCCTGGAGTTCTGCTCTGTGGGCAGTCCAGATGCCAGGCGTGTGCTGGCAGCAGGCTTGGGAGAGGCACAGGGAGGCTATCCCGAAAACCTGGGGCAGCCACTTGTCTAGGAATCTGCATGACCCTTCTGTGCTCACCACCAGCTCCTTGATCCCAGTCCAGCTCATCAGCTGCACACCATGCATGGCAAAGGCACTGCGAGAAATAGCTGATGTAAGAAATCAAACAGCGAGGACAGCAACCTGGGATGGCTGAGCAAGGGATGGTTGTTCAAACTGAGGCCCAAGAAAGAAATGCACAGGCAGTGGAAGCAAGGACACATGGCCTGGGAAGAGTACAGGAATGCTGTCCAGATGTGCAGGGATGGCATCAGGAAAGCCAAGGCATGGATGGAACTGAGATTGGCAAAGGATGCAAAGAATAACAAGAAGGAATTCTATAGGTACAGTGCTCAGAAAAGAAAGGCCAA
Source organism: Anas platyrhynchos (assembly GCF_047663525.1). NCBI lineage: Eukaryota > Metazoa > Chordata > Aves > Anseriformes > Anatidae > Anas > Anas platyrhynchos. The sequence continues at coordinate 53,721,058 of NC_092588.1, read as the reverse complement.
GGAAAATGTTTCCCCTCTGATAAAGAAGGAAGGAGAATTGGTAATAACAGACACGAGGTATTCAACAACTTCTTTGCCTCAGTCTTCACTGCCAGTCAGGCTTCCCATGGCTCTCTTTTCCCTGGGCCTGCAGATGAAGGCTGGGGGAGCAAAGTCCCAACCACTGTAAGTGAAGAGCAAGTTCAAGACCATCTGATGAAACTAAACAACTACAAGTCTATGGACCTGATGCCATACATCCCAGGGGCCTGAGGGAACTGGCTGATGGAGTTGCCAAGCTTCTCCCCATCATATCTGAAAAGTTCTGGAAGTCAGGCCATGTGGTAACTTGAAAAAGGGAAATGTTACTCCCATTTTTAGAAAGGGTAGAAAGGAAGACCTGGGGAACTACAGACAGGTGAGCCTCACCTCTGCCTGGGAAGACCATGGAAAAGATCCTCCTGGAAGCAATGTCGAGGCAGATGCAAGACAAAGAGGTGATCCAAGACAGCCAGCATGGCTTCACCAAGCCATGATCAGTCATGCCTGACCAATCTGGTGGCCTTCTGTGACTGCATCTGTTAACAAGGGAAGACTGACTGATATCATCTACTTGGACCTCTGTAAGGCCTTTGATGTCAGGATATCATGTGGGACCGTGTCAAAGGTCATGAGAGAGTTGAAGTTAGAGAATTGTGTTCAGTGGCTCTATGTCCAGGTGGAGGCTGGTGATGAGGGGTGTCCCTCAGGGGTCTGTCCTATCAAACAAGTGCTGTTTGATATCTTTACCAATGACATAGACAGTGGAGTTGAGTGCATCTTTAGCTAGATTGCAGATGACTCTAGGCTGAGTAGTGCAGTTGATAAAACAGAAGTAAGGAATGTCATTGAAAAGCTCATGGACAAGCTTGAGAAATGGGTCCATGAGAACCTCATGAGGTTCAACAAGTAAAAGTGCACCTCAGTTGGGGCAATCCCAGGCAGAAGCACAGACTGAAAGAAGAACTCACTGAGAGCAGCCCTACAGAGAAGGACTTGGGAGTCCTGGTGGATGAAAACCTTGACATGGTTTTCAACCATGCAACCATTTTCAACCAGCGGTGCATACTTGCAGCCCAGAAGGCCAACTGCTTCCTGGGCTCCATCAGTAGAGGCATGGTTAGCAGGTGGTGGGAGCCAATTGTCCCCCTCTGTTCTGCCTTTGTGAGGCCCCACTTGGAGTGCTGCATCCAGGTCTGGGGCCCCCAGTGCAAGAAGGATGTAGGGCTGTTAGAGCAAGTCCAGAGGAGGGCCAAGAAGATGATCAGAGGGCTGGAGCACTTCTCCTATGAAGAAAGGGTGAGAGAGTTGGGGATGAGCCAGCTGGAGAAGATAAGGCTCTGGAAAGACCTCACTGTGGCCTTTCAGATCTTAAATGTGGCTTATAAAAAGGTGGAGAACAACTTTTTGCATGTGTAGATAGCAATAAGACAAGTGGTTTAAACTAGAAGAGGGGAGATATAGATGCGGTTTTAGGAGGAAATTCTTTGTTCAGAAAGTGGTGAGGCACTGGCACAGATTGCCCATAGAAGTTGTGGATGCCCCATCCCTGGAGGTGTTCAAGACCAGGCTGGATGGGGCCCTGGGGAGCCTGATCTACTGGGTGGCATCCCTCCCCATGGAAGGGGTGTTGGAACTTGGTGATCTTTAATCTCCATTCCAACCCAAGCCATTCTATAATTCTATCATCCCTTACAAAATCCTGTTTTACAGCTCTGCTGTTGGAGAGGAAGAGGGACTAGGCTCTAAAATGTTTTCACTTATAGGTATCCCTGTATGGTTCATTGCTGAGCTTGTAATGGCTTTGCTGGAGCTTTGAATAGCTCCACTTGATTTCTGCTGCACTGAAATTTTTACCTAATTGGGATGACTGGTAGATCTGTAGCTGTCCCAATTAAGTGGTCATAAAGTGTCATGCAGATAATAAGAGAGATAATATTGTTCTGAATAAAAATATCAGTGTAGAAATGCCTCAGTGCATGTAATCACTTATGAGCCTTATTTCTTCTTTTAATCTTTGTTTGGATACACTCTGTATTAAAAGACTACAGAGTAGAATTTCATCACCTAGCAAAAGCATCAGTTTTCACCGTCAAGCTGCATCCTCAGTATTTGTAATTCAATAATGCCTTGATCAAGCCACTGTCCTAGTCACTCACTATTACAGTGCAATATCTTCTCCTTGTTAGATGTTGCAATAGAATCACTATCTAAATGAAGAATAACATAATTATGTGGAGCATTGGGTAGTAGCAGAGAGTTTCTTTTCTGGAGAGGAAGCCACTTTGCCAGAGCTGTATATTTTATTTGTCAGTAATCACAATGGAAACCAAAAGGTTATAACTTTATTCCAGGCTATTAAGTAATTAAAGCACCTATTAAAAGGAGTCTTTTAATGTTAAAGAAGTGTGGACGTTTGTAACAAGCTGTTCAATGTCTTTTTTTTTCTTTGAACCTGAACGGAAGAGGAGTTTATGCACCCAAATAAAAACACACAAACAAGCAAAACAACAACAAAACCTCCCAAATTTTTATTGAGGAAATAGATAAAGCAATTATCTTCAAACACCACTAAAGAGATCAGAGTTTCTACCCTAACATCTTGGAGGTACACATAAGACTCTAATAATCAAAAAAGAGTAAAAGAAAGGGCAGTGCTTTAATTAAAGCACAAATGCACCATTTATTCCCTGAGAGACCTTGACCCACTACTATGCCTTCCTATTATAAACTTCATACCTTGGTCCTCTTGAGGGCTCCTGGAGTGTTCAACAGCCTTACTTCTGCTGGTGGTCTCTTAAGAACAGGGCTGCCACTGTGACTTGAATGTGAATCAAAGCAGAGATCTTTCCCAAGAAAGGCTTTATATTTTCATTAAAACATGAAGCTTTTAATTAGGGTGAATCCCTATTAAATCCACCTGTCAGAATACATATTTTTTATATTGGTTGCATATGCAATGCCTACCTACCTTTAATTATAACCACTAAAAAGACGGAGTTGCTTTGCCATATGATAGCACCAGTAGTTAGCTGGTAATGTTCTAACACACTATTTAAAAGATAAATGTTAATGTTGGCAATGGAATATGCTGACCTGCTAGATCTGTAATGTAAAATCCAGAGAGCATTATTGAGAAAACTGGTATGTCACAGGCAATATACCTTTTATTTATTTATTTATTTATTTATTTATTTATTTATTTATTTATTTATTTTTATCATGTCCTGCTTCATCTTTGCAGTGGCGAAGCCCTGTCTAGGAGTGATATGCTAACAGAGTTTGACAACTGAATTAAAAACAAGAGATACTATAGTACTCTACATGGAAAGAGGGTGGAAAGGTGTGCCCCAAATTTTAAACTCTTCTATGACTTATTTCATCATTCAACTATGACTTATTTCATCATCCAACTATTATGTTTAACATTATATAATATATGTGGTATATATATTTAACAACCACACATATCAGGCTGGGGGACAACCTGCTGGAGATGAGCTCTGAGGAGAAGGACCTGGTTGTCCTGGTGGACGACAGGTTGACCATGAGCCAGCACTGTGCCCTCATGGCCAAGAAAGGCCAATGGGATCCTGGCCTGCATTACAAGGAGCATGGCCAGCAGGTCAAGGGAGGTGATCCTCCCCGTCGACTCTGGTCAGACCTCACCTGGGGTACTGTGTCCAGTTCTGGGCTCCCCGGTACAAAAAAGACAGGGATCTCCTGGAAAGAGTCCAGCGGAGGGCCACAAAGATGATACGGGTCCTGATGCATCTTCACTATGAAGAAAGACTGAGAGACCTGGGTCTGTTCAGCCTGGAGAAAAGAAGACTGAGAGGGAATCTCCTCAATGCGTATAAATACCTGAGGTGTGGGAGACAGAGGGATTTGGCCAACCTCTTTTCAGTGGTTTGTGGGGACAGGACGAGGGGTAATGACCACAAGATGGAGCACAGGAAGTTCCACACCAACATGAGAAAGAACTTCACAGTGAGGGTGATGGAGCACTGGAACAGGCTGCCCAGGGAGGTTGTGGAGTCTCCATCTCTGGAGATATTCCAGGACTGTCTGGATGCCTACCTGGGCAGCCTGCTCTAAGGTACATGCTTTGGCAGGGGGGTTGATCTTTCGAGGTCCCTTCCAACTCCTACATTTCTGTGATTCTGTGATTCTGTGATATATCATCACATAAGATAACCCCTCTGAAATAAGGGCCCTGCACATCAGGCTTAGTGTCATGCTTCCTGCTGTCCTCTCTTTGCCCTCAGAAACATTGTGTTCTTAGCCAACATAATGACCCAGTTTCAAAAAGAATAGTAAGTGGTATTCTTGTGCCCAACTTCAGTTTCCAGCAGTGGGTAATCTAGTAATTGGGTTGCTCTCCTGGGAAATGGGAACTGTGGGTTGCAAATTCCTCAGATTTAGGGATGCAGTGAATCCAGATTTCTGATTTCCCGGGCAAATGAGCTGACAACTACACAATGGTATTAAAAATAAGGCATCCTCAGTCCTGACATTCATGTCATCACTGATAGGTTGCTAGAAAGACAATATACTCTACCAAACAAAGGTGTAAACATGTAAAATATTAACAAATTTGAAACTTAAGTTGAGAATTTAAGATAGAAAAATTCATAGTAAAATAGGATTTATTTGTTTATTGACATATTTAATGGTAAGCACAGTCAGATCCTAGAATAACTAAACAAGAGTCATAGTGGTTTTCCTATTACTGGAAACTTTAAAACTGATATCAGATATTTTTCTAAAACACATGTTCCAGGTCAATCATAGCTATTGAGAATTGAAGCAATAATTAATTCAGAGAAGTCCCATGACCTGTCAGAATAGATGATCACAGTGGTCACTTCTGGCTTTAAAATCTATGGAGTTCCTTGCTTCTGTGCTGTGAATGTCAATGAGACAGCCAATTAGTGGTGTTTTTTTTTTTTTTTTTTTGATGTGGACACGTGTTCATAGGGAGCTAGGCTGAGACCACCAAATTAATTTTTAAGTCATTAAAAGGGTTCATTCCCTGAATAATGATTGTCATGAAACACAATCAGAATGTAAAAAAGAAAAAGAGAAAGCATCTTATTCTTGGAACAAAAAAGTAAGAATAAGGTAATAGCATAAATATAATGCATCTTTTTTACCATCTCATTCTTTCTCATCACTGAATGACATATATACAGCGTGTGATATTTCATTTCATTGTTTTTATTCCTTAGAATAGAAGGAACATTACTAAGAGAGTGCTTGATAGGGAAGGTTTTTATAACAAAGCTGAGAACTAAATATCTAAGTAGTGGCTGATCCCTGCTCTCTTGGGAGAGACAATGTCTATTCAAAAGGCAGAGACAAATATGAATAGTTAATCATCTTTAGTCTTGATTTTTCATGCATTTCAGATGCATGGTATGTTCTTGCTTTCACTAAAATCGGTGGACCTGTAATTACTTTATAAATTAATGGCAGGTCTGTCATTTGAATAAAAAAGACATGAAATACAGCTATATATTTGGATTAAGAAGGTGAAAAGTGGAAATGACTTCCAAATAACAGGAGATTTTACATATTAATTAGCACACATGTTTAGAAACATGAGATCAGTGACTGTATTATATGTCTCTGGTGGGATGAGCACAACTCATTAGCAAGCAGGTTGTGTGCAACACAAGGTTATGAGTTTTCTCTATATGTTTGTTTTATTTTTAGTTATATCAAACAGTGTCAGCATGCTTAGTACCAAAAGGGGTTCACAATAGCATTTCAACTGCTGTGGGGTGGAGTTTCTTGTAAAGCCACCCAACATGCTATGGTGAAAGGTTCTATCCTGTGCAAAAATTAAATAAAATTAATACTATTCTTTTAGCTGCAAGGTAGGGACTTTATTGCAAAATCTAATTTTACTATCCTTCCTGTGATTACTGATTTTACTCTGTCTGTCTGTCTGTTCAATATCCTGTAAACTGCACAGTAGAAAGGCAATTTTAAATGAGAACACTTTTTTTTTTTCCTTTTTTTTTTTTTTTGGATTTGGTGGCAGTCTATATCTCACAGAGTATCTTGCAGCATTAATTTTTCTGTTTATTTGTAAATGGGTGCTGTCCCTAGGGCTCAATCGCTGAAATGCAATCTCTCTTCTTTAACGAGGTCTAATATTATTGAGTGACAAGAGAAATAAAGAGCACTTGTGATTGTCTTGCAGTTGGCAAACTGCAGCCTGCAATATGCTTGAAGCCTGTTGCCATTCAGAGTACTAAAATTGAATTTGCAATTACTGCCTAAGAAAAGCATTCCTGCTATTTTTTAAAATTATGCCCCCTCAGAATAATGGGGCCATTCACTTTTGTTTCATGTTGGACTGGTTTCTGAGGGATCTTCAAGAAATGAGACTACTATTACCCTGTTACCAACCATCTGAATAGGGAGTAAGAAAGGGGAAAAGTCTGTGCTTTCAATGAGATTTCCAAATATACCACCAGCATCTTGTCTTTCCTCTGTGATGGATTCTAAAAATGCAGACTAGGAAAAGGCCAGCTGCCTGGACAGCACTGGGATGTCACTTGGAAGAAGCTTGGTTGCCTCAGTTTGTAGCTGTTGGTGTGAGGCACTGATCCCACTTCAGGAATCTCTACATGAAACCCTATTGCAAGCCTAAGGAGGACTACCCAAATCAAATCTCAAAGTTTGTATCCCAGCCTGTGTGGTCTTGGGAGAGAAAAAATGGGATGTCCTTGTGCAGCATTACTGCAGTGTTTCATTTTCATTTGAATTGAAAAGAGATGTTTTAAATATTAATTTATTTATATATATTTATCATTTATTACTTCCAGGATTCATTTTCTTTACTTGCTCATGTTTGGGAATGGTGTAAGAGAATTTTACTTTTATTTATTTATTTTTTTTCAGATCACATTCTAGTGTCTTATAAACAACCCATTTCCCATAGACAGCTCTGAAAAGCATTCATAAAGATGATTATATATATATATATATTATTCAAGAAGATAGCTGTCATCCTTGAAAAAAATAACATTAACCAGATCTTTTGCGCTAGTAGCAGTTAACCCACTGCCCATTTATATATATATACGAGACTGTTCTTTACTCAGGGGAATCATTAGGTGTGGTAATACCAACTCATAGGAGATTTCTCCTTTTTTTTCTGGACTATGGTGATAGGAAGAAACATTTATTTCACTCAACATATTTGGAGGATGTCAGTAGCTGATGCATTGTTGGGCATTTTCAGGAACAGATTGTGCATACTGCAATTTTTATGGACATTTGTCCATATACTACAATGGCACATGATGTGAAAGCTCTTTTACATTCCCATCTGAAATGGAGAACTGTGCGTTATGGGAGGTTCCCACTAGAGTGAGATGGGACAGCCAGTCTTCTGCCATGCTTATTACGCAATCACAGATGTGGGAAATCTTTGTGATGAACAGTTTATTCACTGAACCATTGATTTTTAAGTGATTAATTCTATTTTGTTTCTATGTATAGATGATTGGTTATGTCCAGCAGTGTCTCTCTGAAACACCAGAATTTTTGCTCTGTATAAAAGTGTTTGGGAGATCACACCAGCCATTTATTCAGTTTTCTAATCTACCTGAAAAAAAAAAAAAAATAAAGCAATTGTATCATTGTGCCCAGTCTCATTTGCCAGCATGAAAAATCATGTATTGAATTTTTTGTTTCATAGACTCACAAAATTATTTAGGTTAGATGAGCTCTTTGTAGCTTGTCTCATCCAGCTTCCTAGTTAAAGCAAGGAAAAACATCAAGTCGGATCAGGGCCTTCTTCAGGTGAGTTTTACAAATCCTATGGACAGGAATTTTGCACCCTTCTTGGGCAATGTGTTCCAGTCTTTGACCACTCTTATTGTGCATTTTTTGTTGTTGTTGTTTGTTTTACTTTGTTTTTACTTGTGTCTACCTGGAATTTTCCTTGTTGCAACTTGTGATGATTGCTTCTTGCATGTTTACAGTGCACCTCCAAGAAGGGTCTGGCCCTGTTTGCTTCATGCTGTGATGGCCTGTAGGCTGATGAACTGCATGGTCACTTTTAAGTTTTGCTGTTTCTTACTTACTATGTTGATAACCATATTGCTCTTTTTGCCATTTTCTTTTCCTTTGCTGTAATTTTCTTGGTAAGAAATTACAGGAAGAACATGTGTGTGTAAGACTTCTTATTTGCCTTCATGATTACCTTTGTGTTCTTTATGGTTTCCATTAATTTATTTTGAAATGTCTGTACATAATTTAAAATACATTCATCAAACATAGATGAACATGGTAGATTTTTTGAAGCATTATGATGGCTTCTTTTGTTTATTCACTTAGCAATTTGTAAAATGTAGTAATTCCCAGAAGGCATCCCAGTTTTCATTAGTTCAAATCAACAAGGTAAGACTGTTGCATTATTTGTTTGTTAAAATATTCAGAGCCAAAACCTACCATTACCTTTACCTAGATGTCTCCAAGGTACTTTATTATTAATCACACTATCAAAACAACAGCAGTATCTTAAAGGCATGGGTTACCAAAGATGTAGCACAATAAAATTTGATGGTCCGCATCAAGCAAAGTTTAGTAATGGAATAAATGATAATGAAAAAAATGAAACAAAACAAAACAAAACAAAACACTAAACCACCACTTTCAGTGGAATAACTACATTTCTCAAATAAATAAATAAATAAATAATCCTATATGATAAAATTATATTGCCTAGCAAATGAGCACTTCATATTGAATGTGGTTTGATATCCTTGACAGGTTTGATAACTTGACAGGTTAAGAAGTTTTCATCAATCTGCTTTATACATGTATGTACACACAGACTTCCCAGAGTTGAAGGAATGCATGTGCAAAATGGTAAAAATCAAGTTCTCAGTACAGTGAGAGATTCAGTTGTGCATGGATTCTTTGAAACACATGGTGTCAGCGCAAGGGATTGTGAAAATCCTTTATTTTTCATACTCTTTGTACAAAAGTGGTTTGACTGAAGAGCACTTAGGAGGTGGTTTGTAAATGTTGTCCTGGAGTAGCATGCATGGTCTGTTCCAAAGGATGGAAGATGGGTTACATTGCCTGTGTGAATTCCCCATCTCAATTTCAGCTACTTGCAACTCTTTTTTCTTTAGAGAAATGTTCTGGGGTCTGACTGCCATAATAATTTCAATCTCTTGAGATAAAGTGTGATAATCTCATTTCAAATCCCTATTTGGCAATGAACCAGTTCTCCAGATGCTCATTTCCTTTGTCTGAAGAGTGTACAGTACTAAATATCTCTATCTGACTTGCATAGATAGTCAATTCTACTAAAAATATGAATATTTTTCTGTTTACTTTGGACAAAAAAACACCTCATAGTATAATATTTAATTGTTCTTTGGTATTGCTTAGTAAATAAGTCTAAAATACAAAGTATCAGTTTAATCCATATGCAGCAAAATTATTGTTACCCAAAAAAAGAAATGGAACTAAGAATGTTTTGTTTTTGTTTTTGTTTTTAATTGTTATTATGAAAAAACATAAGGACCACACCGCATGCATAATGGGTTGTAATGTAAGTGCATATTTCAGTCTCTTCTAATGAAGAGAAATATCGCAACTCCATTAAAAATAAAAATAAAAATTAAGGTATGGCCAACATCTGTTTTTCTAACCAATTAAGTTTTCACAGTGGTAAACTGTAGCTGCAATATCTGCGGTTCTGAGATCCTGCTTAAGCAGTTTTGATGCATTCTGGTTTTCTCAAGGATCCAGTTACTTGGGCATTGTAGGGAATTTAGCCATTTTACAAACATAAATACTGACATTGCCACAATTGCTGCTTTGGACTCATTTTTCTCACAGTATTAATGGCAGACTAATTCTTCGTTTTGCAGGGCCTATCTGTAAAAAGTTAATATTTCTCTATTTGCCTGTAGAGACAGCAGACTCTTCTTTCTAATCAAGCACACTGTGCTTTACTACCTAGCACAATACAAGCCCTACTCAAACACAAATTGTAGTAATAATTAAGGGGGACAAGCCATTTCCTGCTCATTCCTGGTCTTCACAAATCCATGCATCTGAAAACAATTGAACTACTCCTGGGATTATCTTTCTACCCAGAAGCAGCAAAAGTTGCCCTAAGCAGAGAAGACAATACAGTTTTGATTAGAGGATACCCGTCAGGTTGCAGTAGGCTAATTTAATAGCACCCACCTGAAAGACATTAGTTTTAATCTGGGATGCATCAGGAAGATGCGCTAATGACAATTTACCATTTATTACTGTATTTACAGTCCCCAAGTAAATATAAGAATTTAAAGCCAGAAAATAAATGCATCCAGGAAAACCATTTTCCCACGCATACCGATAAACAGCAGAAGTTCTAGGTTTCACAGACAGTTCTGGCTCCCAAGGTATCCACTTATTCTACCAATAGCTTGAAAGAAAATTACAGCAATGCGATTAGTGAATTCATTAGATTCAGATGAGATAAATATTTTGCCTGATCTATTTGCGGTGTTCTACTTTAGCACTGGGTTGCATGGCACTCAGAAGCCTCCAATCACCCTGATAACCTCCCTCAACTTTGCAACATAAGCAGATAAAATGTAATTTGGTTTTATCACTTACATCTGTAACTTCTCAGTGGAGCTGGCAGCAAAAGCAGGAGTACAGCTTGCTGATGTGATTTAGTTCAGCAGTACCTATCCAGGAGATACATGGATTAACCCTCTCTCAGCTGCTGAGGAAGCTCCATTGCTTCCAAGGGGAATTCCTTTGCTGCCCCTAACCCTTCCCAACATATTCCATGAGTTGTCCATGAGTTCTTGTCACCCTTGCCTTCTTGAAAACTCTGTCTAGAAACAGAAGAGTAACTTACAGAATCATACAAGCATAGAATATCCCGAGTTGGAAGGGACACATAAAGATCATTGAGTCCAACTCCTAACACCGCAAAGGTCTACCCCAAATTTTAGACCATGTGACTAAGTGCACAAACCAAAGGCTTCTTAAACTCCAACGGGCTTGGTGCAGTGACTACTCCCCTGGGGAGCTTGTTCCAGTGTGAGACTGCCCTCTCAGAGAAGAACCTCTTCCTGATGTCTAGCCTAAACCTCCCTGCCTCAGCTTGACACCATTCCCATGGGTCCTATCACTGGTGACTAAGATGAATAGATCAGCACCTTCTCCTCCACTCCCTCTCGTGAGGGAGCTGTAGACTGCGATGAGGTCTCTCCTCAGCCTCCTCTTTTCCAGGCTGAACAGGCCAAGTGACCTCAGCCACTCCTCATATGTCTTTCCCTCTAGTCCCTTCACCATCTTTGTAGCACTCCTCCTGGGCACTCTTCAACAGTTTTACATCCTTTTTGTACTGTGGTGCCCAGAACTCGAGGGGTGAGGCCACACCAGCGCAGAGTAGAAGGGGAGGGGTGTTTGTTTTTTTTTTTTAATTAATGAAAAGAGATGGAAGATGGAATGATTATTTAGAAAATATCCTGGTGCTCACAGTCTATTTGGATTTTACAATTTGCTTGAGCAGGAAGGTTGGACCAGATGATCTCCAGAGGTCCATTCCAAACTTAACCACTCCTTAATTCTGTAACTTCATTTTTTTGAGTTTCATGTCATATTACCTGGAAAGATTAAAGATTCTTGCAAAGGTGGTCTCCATCATGTGCAGTAGATAGGAGAAAAACATAATTGTCTGTGGATGAACAGAGTGGGTCCTTTCTATCTTTAAATGGAATTTTCATCTTCCCTATCAGCTGTCAAAGATACAGATAAACCAGCTAGGATGCCATTCAGATCTTGCATTATTTTGTCCTCTGGGACCTCTTCTATAGGAGGAGCAATTGATTTCTGTTATAACATGGTCAGGCAAAACTGTAAAACAGTGAGCTTACAATTCCCTCCCATGGCTACTCCACAACAGCTCTTCAGAAATGTATAACCAGACCAAACTCTTTTTGCTAGTGGTGATAGTGGGATAACTAAAAGTCAGGGAGGGATATTTCTACTATAAGGAGGGGAAGAGTAGTAAAGTAAAGCCGGTTAAAACATAGCTGAAGTGGTTATTGAAGCTGATTTCTACTTTTTACCAGTCATCCTGAAAAGGATTTTCAAAAGCTTCTAATTTCCACATTTGCAAGAGGAACAGATTTTGTTCTTTTTTTCTATAGCACTTTAAAACTGTCACAAACACAGTGCCTTGTTATGATTGCAGGGCTGGATAAAGTGGCAAATTGGAGGCCTCTCACGCTTTCCACATAAAGGGATGAAGAGATCCAACATTGCAGTTCCTCTGAGTGGGCAGGGATCGCTCCATCATGGGCATGATTGCATGCTGAGAAAGACAGTTCTTGTGTATTAATTTGTAGCTGCACTGAATCAAGAGTGTGGTAATCCCTCCATTCATGTGGGTCACTTGGGAGAAAGAGAATGCTTTGCAAAATATTCTTTGAGGGAAGATAACTCTTCTGTATCAGACTGAGTAAGAAACAATTTAATGAAAAATGCAAATATGGCATACTTCAGTGGTATGTCAATGGTCCCACCCTTACACAGTGGTGAAATGATCCTTAATTATCTCTATGTCAAGTCATACGTGAATCCAGTGAACTGTTTAGCTTCTAATGGTCTGCATTTCACTGTTTGGATGAGCAAATGTCTTCATAAGAAAGCTGTAGTTGTCAGGATGACTGGTTACAGAGATGGTCAAAATCCAGATTCAGTTCATTATTTAGTATCCGAGATACTGATTGGTACTTAGCACTCCAGTGAAGAGAAGAGCTCTGTTGTAAGATGAGATAGCAGCTCTTATTGTTAGACAGTTTGGGACTGTGAAATAACTGAGTAGCTTTCAAGAATGCAGAAGAGGTTTCAGAAAGAGGTTTTTTTTTTTTTTTTTTTTTTTTTAAATATCTTCTTATAAGGTCTTTTTATAAAGACTTCTCTTGAGGCTGTGGAAGTCAATGGTGATTTCTCTTGGAGTGGGTTTAGGCCCTTTGTATTTGCAAATCTCAGATGCACTTTCAGCACAGAACAGACAGGCAAACAACTCAGTATTTATCCACAGTATGAAGAGAGCACTGAAGTTACAACATCATTGTCAGTACATAATGGGGGCTCTGTAGTACTGCTGCACTTAACCCTTTTTGCTCAAAGGCAATGAACTCAACAGTCTACAGTGCTCTAGGAAATGAGATCAATTTGTAAAACTTGCTGTGAAAATACTTATCAGAATTCCAAAAAATATTTACTGCTTTGACTTCAGTAGAGCTTATTTACTGCCTCAACCAGAGAGTGAGAGCACCTATTTCTCTATAGAGTGGTTATTGTTTTAGGGAATTATCATAGCAGTGCTAATATATATACATATATATATATATATATATATATATATATTCCTGTATCAAGCTTTGGCCTGATTCTGCAACCTTTATTTTCATGGACAATGTATTTTAAAAGAAAAAGAAAAATAATCTTTAATTAAGTTGGACTAGATGAGAAGATAGGTAATTAGGGGAGACATTTTGATGGGACAGACTTCCTGACACTGTCTGTTGGGAGAGGGTTAGAAAGCTCCCCAGTAGTGAAAGAGGTGCCCAGTGATGGTTGTACTGAGAAAGTCTGCAGTAGTCAGCCTATGGAGGGGAAGGATTAGTCGAGGGAATTCTTATACTAATGGTTAAAGTAGAAGTTTTTTTTTTTTTTTTTTTTATCAGGGGAGAGGTAGCTGTGAATCTGGTCATGATTCAGGAAGGACCTGGTTGTGTTTACAAGCTGTGTGGTGTGGTATATGCTGGACCTACTTTTCAATTGCTTTCTGAAGTGGGGGAAGACTCAGATAGCTTGGACAAGCGTGATCTATAATGGTGAGGAGAGAAAACATCCACAAATGGCTGGGATAGGGAGGGTAAGCCAAGATGAGGCTGCATTGCCACCAAAGATGGCCTTCCTAAAAGGCAAATCTCCAGGTTTTTTATCACCTCCTCTACTTTTTAATGGCAAATGAACATAACATAAATGTTTTGCAAGAATGAGTTGAGATTTCTCTCTTTGTGCCAATGAAGCATGATTTTATCTGAAAAAAATAGTATTTTACAATTTATTTTCTTCTATCATTTATTTCTCAGGTATTGCATATCTTGAACCACTGGACACAAGCAGATTTTTATAATTTAAGTCATTTTATTTATTTATTTTGAATCATATCACAGAATTACAGAATGGTTGAGTTTGGAAGGGACCTTTGGAAAGGTTGAGTTTGGAAAGGTCCAACTTCTCTGCTCAAGCAGTGTCTTCTAGAGCACATTACTCAGAATTGTGTCCAGACAGCTTTTTAATATCTCCAGAGATGGAGACTTCATAACCTTGCTGGGCAATCTGTTCTAGTGCTCAGTCACTCCCACAGTAAAGAAGTTTATCCTCACATTCAGAGGATAAACATTCATGTTCCTGCATTTCAGTTTGTGCCTGTTGCCTCTTGTCCTATTGCTGGGTGGAACTGAGAAGAGTCTGACCCCATCCTCTTGACTTCTCATCCTTCTCTTCACCAAAATGAGAAAAGGAGATGAGGGAGAAGGCCCTCATGCTTTTCCTCACCAGGCTGCAGAGGCTCAGCTCCCTCAGTCTTTCCTCATATGAGAGATGCACCAGGTTCTTCATCATTTTAGTTATCCTCTCCTAGAGTCACTCCAGGAAATCCATGTACCTCTTGTACTGGGGAGCCCAGAAATAAGACACAATACTCCAGGTGTGGCCTCACTGGGGCTGAGTAGAGGGGGAGGATCACCTCTCTTAACCTGCTGGCAATGTCTTCATAATGAAGCCCAGAATACCATTGGCCCTGTTGGCCACAAGAGCACATTGCTGGCTCATGGTCAACTTCTCCACCAGGACCCCCAGGTTCTTCTCTGCAGAGTTACTTTCCAGCAGGTCAGCTCAGTCTGTACTAGTGCTCAGGGTAATTCCTTCCCAGGTTCAGGACACTGCACTTGCCATTGTTGAATTTCAAGGGGTTCCTCTCTGCCCATCTCTCCAGCCTATCCAAGTTCCTCTGAATGGCAGCACAGCACTCTGGGGTATCAGTCTTCCCTCCCAGTTTTGTGTCATGAGCAAACTTCCTGAGGAGGCACTGTTCCTTCATCCAGGTCACTGATGAATAAGATAAAAAATACTGTAGCCAGTATTGACCCCTGGGGGACACTGCTAGCTGCAGTTCTCCATCTAGACGCTGTGCCACTGATCACAACCCTCTGAGCTCTGACATTGAGACAGTTACTAATCCATCTCACTGTCCACTTATCCTGCATACATATCCTGAACTTGCATATGAGGGTATTATGGGAGACGGTGACAAAAGTCTTGCTGAATTCCATGTAGATGACATCCACTGCTCTTCCATCATTTATCCAGCCAGTTGTCCCATCACAGAAGGCAATCAGGTTGATTAATCATGATTTCCCCTTGGTGAATCCATGGTGACTACTCCTGATCACCTTCTTGTTTTCCACATGTTTAGAGATGGACTCCAGGATGAGCTGTTCCATCATCTTTCCAGAGACTGAGGTGAGGATGACTACACTGTAGTTTCTTGGGTCCTCCTTTTTGCCATTTTTGAAGACTGGGATGATATTTACTTTCTTCTGGTCCTCAGGCACCTCTTCTGATTGCCATGACCTTTCAAAAATGATTGCAAGTGGCCTAACAGTGATGTCCACTAGCTCCCGCAGCACTCCTGTGTGCATTCTGATGTGTCCCATCTTTGGATGTTAAGTTTTCCTAAATCATCTCTAAACCCATCCTCCTCAACCAAGGGAAAATATTATTGTCTTCCAGAAGTCTGGCTTTGGCAGTGAAGACTGAAACAAAAAAGGCTTTCAGTATCTCTGCCTTTTCTGTGTCCTCTGTCTTCAGGGTCCCTGCCCCATTCAGTAGCAGGCACACATTTTACTTATCTTTCTTTTATTATTGATGTATTTGAAAAAGTTCTTCTTGTTGTTCTCAACATCATTAGCAAGATTTAATTCCAAATTGGCCTTAGCCATCCTCATTGCGTTTATGCATACTCTGACAATGTCTCTACATTCAATCCAAGTGGCCTGTCCCCGCTTCCACCTCCTGCATATCTCTTGCTTATGTTTGAGTTTTGTTTCCACATATTTTCTTAAGTATGCCTTTCAAAAAAATCCTGTTCATTTTTGAATATTGTATGACCTATTGGATGAAAAATGGGTGCCTCTGGGAAAATGTCACAAAATATTTTTCTTAATCCCAGGCCAGTTCTGTATGTCTATCATTTCTGATCTTTTCCTGCCATTGTTTCATCACAGAGGAACCTCTGAATGAAAACACTTTGCTTTTTAAGAGTTCATCAGCTTCTGTGTCTAATTCCCTGTTGTTTACAGAATCAAATATAGTTCTAGTAAAAAGATTGTCATCACAGATAAATGTGACTTCATCTGGGTAATCAGCAGCAGAAGAGACAGATGAACTTCTGAGAAGCAAAGATGTTGCTTTTCATATCAACGTGCCAAAATGGGAGAAAGATGAAATATAGGTCACTTGGCACATCTCCTAAACTGAATGGCTTTCAAAGTTTTCTGTGTGTGTTCAGCTGCTCCAGGACAGGTGCATTCATTTCATGAAAACTTTATTGAATTTGAGTTAGACTTTAACAAATCTGATGACTATCAGCTCTTGAGAGCTCCCTTGAAGTGGATTTTGTTCCCTTAAGTCATGACTTTATTTCCCAAGGATTTCTTAATCAATGTCTCACTTCAAATTTTTTGTGTAATTCCTTTGCAGCTTGTTGTAGGGAACCTTGAATAAATAAATAAGTCTGTAATGCATAAATGTTCTGTTAATTCCAATTTTTGTATCATGTAATTAGATGGAAAGTTAATAAGCAGACAAGATTAAGAATTAGCTGATGACTACATGTATATTGTATTTCCACACTGAGCAGAAATAGATAGGAATAATGTGTCAGTTCTGCAGTCTCCCATCTGTTGGTCTACCTCTGCTGCATACTTGCCAATGCCTTGTTTTGCCCAATGCTAAAATTATCCCTTTCTCTCCTCTCACCTCTGCCCTGTTTTTTTCCATTGATATAATCAAATTCCATCTCTACAAATATTGTGCTTGCTGATCAACGCAGTCATCTTTTTGTAATATGCAAAGCAGAGTCACCACATCACTGCCATCCCCTCATTCCCTCAGCGTCTTCAGACTCTGGCTTTCACAGCACTGCCTTTTTGTCTTGAGTAGCACCAGCCTTCTGCCTCTCTCACAGACTCAGTGTTGATGGGAACTACCTCTGAAACAATCTGTCTTCAAACTCTACCAACCCTCCACTGTCTCATACCATCTGCAAGTGCTTCTGCCTCTTGTTTAGCTGCTTTTTTTCCCTCTCCCATGGTGACCGTTGAACTATGATGTGCCTCTCACAAATCATGAGAGCATGGAGAGGAAGGGAGTGTACAACTCCCAAGTTCCTGCATACCAAATACGTGGTGGGGAGCATTGCTCTCCTTAGGGCAGGAATGCTCCTTTCTGCTCTTTGGTGTTTTCTTCCACACTGATCTGCAGCTTTGCATGACTTATATGGGTCTCCCAAACATGTTCAGCTTATAAAGCAACTTGTAGTGCAGAATATGGCAATATTAAAGGAAGGAACTGACAGCCAGGATGATCTGGACTGATTGTGTATGTGTTTACACAAAATATCTCAGGCTACTTAGTATTCTGAAAACGAATACTAAGTTTTCATCTGAGAAAGAAGCTTTCAATTCAAAATTATCATTATTATAGTTTGTATTAACATGAGCCCTTGAAAGCTGTCTTAACAGAGAGATGAAAACGCAGTTGCTTCCTCCTCGATCTGGTTGAGGTATGATGATATCACAAAGTTTCCCTAAATACCTTCAGATTAATGTCAGGATTCTGCATTTAGACATGATAGAAAGTGTCTCTAAAAGCTGCTGGGTATCTTGCATCAATAAAAAATTCTGAAGGGCCCATGTATTGCTGTGACATGTCTAGCTGTCACCACTCTCTGTTTCCACATGAAGTGCTCAATGTGCCTGTGGACCAGTAGAGGTGTGGGTTATTCTACATGTAGAACTGACACAAATATGGAACTCAAGTCAAACAAGCACAAGAGATTTCCAAATCCAATCTCTTTAAACATAGGAGATGCATAGTAAAACTTTGAATGGAGCTATGGCCCAATGGAGAGGCTAAAATCTGCATGAGGCATCAATGTAATTTTTACTGGCAGGAGAAGAATTTAATCACTAAGTGACATGCCAGCCATATGACAGCACTTAAACAGTTCCTGTCAATCAGATGCTATGTGTCAGTACCATTATTTGTTCTTCCAGGGCATGTATCCATTTACATTATTGTCATCTGAGAGAGAACAGCATTACTGAAAATAAAAGCTCGTGTTGATAACTAAGTGAAAGGGAAACAAAAGATACATATCATCGCAGCATATGGTGGTAGATTGGTATGGTAGAAATTTCTGGTATCATTTATAGAAGAAACTATTTAGGACAAAAAAACCCTGAAAACATGTTTTAAAATTTAGATAAGAAACAGTAAGAAACGGAAGAGACAGATGTGCGCTAGAACTTGAGGCATTCATGCCTAACTATTCTAGCCTATGTAGGCTAATATCCTCATCTGTGGTGATAGCCTTCCAAGCCTTTTGCTTGATTTCAACTGTAGCCCCAATCTAGCAAAGCACTTAAACGTATGCATAATTTTAAATATGTATTGTTAAGGGATTAGAAAGCAATTACAACTTGTCAAACCTCCTCAGACATGGTCAAATCCCTTCTCTTCATCACAGTCTTCTAAAAATAGCCACATCTAAACAGGGTAGAGCTTCAGATCCATTGGAGCCCGGTTTTCTGCCAGGCATGGGCACTTGTCCCTATCCTCCACATATACCATTCTCCTTTCTTTCTTTCTGCCCTGTACCTGCATGTATAGGGCAGATGGAAAATTCAACATAGTTTGAGTAAGCAGGATGCCAGGGTCTTAAGAAGAGTACCTGGGGGGTTGTCAGACCTCTGGGCAACACTTGCTAAAAGAGAAATGTTTCCAAAAGCATAGTACCTGATTCCTTTCCTTTGCCTTAAGACAGACAAAAATGACATTTACTTATGATTAAGAACGCTGAACTGTGATTTTGAAGGACAGTATTAGATGACAGTTTGGACATTTTCTCTGCTCTGAGAAGAACAGCAAAGACGGGGTAGCAACTTGTCAGAATTCTTTTCCACCTCCTAATTTTTTGGAGATTGCTTAGATCAATCACACTCAATTCACATATCCAAAGTTTAATATATACCTCTTCTCTCTATCTGAAAGCATGTTTCACAAAAATAAATAAATGAATAAGTAATAATAAAAAAATTCTCTGAAAGCCAGTTGCTGTATACTTCAGCAGTGTGTTGCTATACAATGTACTTATTAAGAAGATGGGATGCTGGGGAACACACAACTATCTGTGGAACAAGCTGAAGCTGATTGACACTGTTGAGTGTCTTTATTTATCACTGCTTATGATGTTACTCAAAAGCTTGAGAAATGCAAACCTTCACCCAAATAAAATGTAGGTAGCTGAAATTGCTTACCAGTGGGTTACCAAATAGATGCAGAAGACTGTGGCCTCATTTATTAATATCTGGTTTAAAAAATACAAAAAATGAGCTGCACAACCTTTACTGAGCAACCAACTGAATCATAGGAACAAAGCTGTTTGTAGCACATGAAGAAAGGTCATTTGACTCACTCAAGCTCATTAGTCTTATTTAATATTGCCCTTATCCAGCACTGAGTAGATAGTTTCACAGCCTTGCTTCCAATACTTCATCCCCTAGGCCATGCCTTAAAACTCAGTTTATCCTCAGTGAGTTCCCTTGCAAAAAAAACAACAAAATGAATGAGAGATCTTTATTTTGAAGACAGACTTTCTTTCTTTCTTTCTTTCTTTCTTTCTTTCTTTCTTTCTTTCTTTCTTTCTTTCTTTCTTTCTTTCTTTCTTTCTTTCTTTCTCTTTCTGTCTTTATGTTTCTTTCTCTCTGTCTGTCTCTGTCTTTCTCTCTCTCCTCTCCTCCTCTCCTTCTCTCTCTCCTTCTCTCCTTCTCTCTGTCTCTGTCTCTCTCCTTCTCTCTCTTTCTCTATTTCTTTCTCTCTCTCTCTCTCTCTCTCTTTTTTTTTTTTCTTTTTTTTTTTCCCCTCAGTTTCTTGTGTTCTCTTTGGATATGCATATTTGTTTCTGTTTGAGTGGAAGCAGTAGTCTGGTGCTATTAGTTATTATTATTATTACTGTAAGACATCAAGTTTAAAAAGTGTAGTTAGAACCATAAATACAGAAAACTGAGCTCATGATGGAAGGATGCTCTACAGAGAACTAATTTCAGACCTCATTTTGGAAATCTGATATGTGTTAAAAATGTTACGTATGCTTGAGAGGAACACTTCTAAGCAGCTGACTACTTGGAGAGTCTGAGGCCTTGCCATACGGAATTGACTCCCATTGTACTGAGAGTGCAGAGAGAAATGACATTGTAAAACAGGAGCTGCCAGTTGCTTGGTTTTCCTAGCTGCTACTGCTGGAAACTGGATTTTTGCAAAGCATTTTGTGTTGGTCTAGCCAGAGAGAGTTGCAGGCTGGTGTGAGGAAAGAAAAGCACAGTTCTGTTCAGGATGTCTTCAGTGAACCAAATTGCTCCACTCTTAGTTGTAATAAAACGTTCTGTGATGTCAAAGGGCTCAGACATGGACGCGGACATGTGCTGCCGCATGCTACTACCTCATTATCACTTCTCAGCTCAGTTGTTGCTTGCAGTCTGTAGCTTGTGATAAGGAATTCCAGCAGAAACCAACAGACCAACAACTAAATTGCTCAGGAAAGTGAAAAACGTGAAAAAAATAAAACAAGGAACAACAACAACAAACAAAACTACAAAAAAGCACCAAAAAAAACCCCAAAAAACCACAACACCACAAAACAACCCAGTAACTCTTGCAGTAGTTTCTTTCAGCAAGTCTGCACTAACTTTAGTGAACCTAGTTCTCTGGTGACTACTAAGGACTCGTTACTGACCCCCAACCATTTATTACATCTCACATTCTGTATCCAGCTGAAGGGTATGCTGAACTTTGGAAACTAGAAAGAAGTGTTTTGTAAGGTACATACACTGTGTTTCTCCATATGTTTCGGGAGATCAACAAACTGTACTGCTAGATTTTGCCTTCTATACACTGGCAACCTGAATCCTTACCAGAAGTCTCCTGAAATGAACTGTTGGAGCCAAAATATCAAAATTGCCTAAACTAAAACTTTAAGAGAGGACAGAATGCCTAAGCATTTTCTAATGTTCTGTTTTTCACTGGTTAGCAGCAAAGAGCCAGTTATAGTCAGAAACAGAGAGGAAAGGTGTGATTATGTCATTGGAAGAGAATGCTAGATCAAACCAAAGGTCCATCTAGTCTCTATTTTGTCTTTAATGCATAAAGAATGTTTATAGAAGAGTAAAAAGAGGTCAAAGAGATAAGATTTTTCCTAATGGGCTCCTAGCCTTCATCTACTTTTGGCTCTGGGAATTTCCCAAAGGAAATCCCATCCTCTACATCCTGTGGCTTGTCTATTTAGGTTGGAAGCCCTGAGGCTGAATTTTATAACTGTTCAATTACCGCCATTGTGGTGTCACATGTGGGTACACTAGGCATACATGTGGGATGTGTGTGTGTGTGTATGCAATATGCATTGGAAACAATACTGGTTTCCCTTTTCCTGAGATGAAACCTGAAGAACTTCACAGAGCCAGCAAGGTTGGATTGCTCAAAGTAGATCAAAAAGGTAGAAAAGTTGTTCTGGCTCAGATTGTTTTTTTTTTTTTTTTTTATTTTTTTTAATTGCAATTTATCTATCTATCTATCTATTTATTTATTTATTTCCCCCTGGAAACCAATGACAAAGACCCATGAGTCTACATTTGCCCTTAAAAAATATCAATAATATTTAATCACACTTGTTTGTCCACAGTTACCTCTTTGTTCTTTTTCTCCCAGGTCTTTAGGGAACTCATTTAATGTTTTTTATTTAAAATAAATAAAAGATTTTGGTTAAAAAAATAAACACATAAATATATATATATATTTAAGAAACCTCTTTCCTGTCTTCATATATTACTGATCTTCACAGAGAGAGAAATCTGAGGAGGTCTGTCATGTTATGTAGCAAATATTACTTTGGCTGTTTGCCTGTAAGTCATTTCATTTGTCTGTATGCTGTTTGATGCTTCTCCTCTAGCCTAATAACTTTCTAATTTCTAGATTTTCATCATGCTGAATACTTCTGTCTAACCATAAACTGACTCCAGCACAGCCCTCCATTGAAGAACTGCTCAGGAGGGTCTTGGCATAGTGATCCTCCTATGCCTCTCCTGATGCTTTTTTAATGAGTTATAGGTACCAGTCAGGGAGGAGACTTGTGCTCCCCTAGTACATCACTCCCCTTGTTCTTCTATTCCTTGTCAGCCTATATGTGCTGCTGTGCTCCGTGCCTAAACCTAACCACACCTTGTTCCTCCACACACTTATCAGACATCAAGAATGTCCCTCTAAGATGACAGTGTCTAACCTCTTTATCACACCCTTGTGGTCAAGAGCCCCCATTTGAGCATAGGCAGGTTATACATAATGGACACTTAACAGGAGTTACCTGGAACCTTGCTGCACATAGAGCAACACATAGAGAAAGGGAAAAAAAATCCTTTGGTAAAGCCTGGCAGCTTTTTATTTATTATTTCATTTTTTTTAATCTTATTTTACCTTATTTTTTATTTTATTTTATTTATTTTATTTATTATTTTATTTTATTTTATTTTATTTTATTTTATTTTATTTTATTTTATTTTATTTTATTTTATTTTATTTTATTTTATGGTGCACCATAATATCAAAGCACTTTCTAAAAAATACAATGATAAAAGAGAGTATTTCTAGTAGTCCTACCTTTGGGTCAGTAGCTATGTCAGCAGACAAAGGGTTACCTGACAGAAATGCATGAACATTAATACTGAATTTTGAATGTCTTGGTATTTGAAATCCAAATGTCAGAGTTTGGAGAAAACATTTTGCTATTGACGTAGGCATCGACTGGACATCCATAAGCCAAACATCCCCCTTCATAAAATAAACATATTGTTGCAGTCAGCTTAGACAAAGGTGAAGAAAATGGTCCTGATGTGAACAGCTGCTGCTGAGGGTCCCTGTGTATTTTGAAATATAGTTTTCAGGGGTATCTGGTTAACTTTCTTTACAGAAAAGATTGTTTAAGGAACAAAACATATCCTAGAGGTAAGGATAGCAACAGGTAGCAAATAAATCAAGATAAGGTAATTCATTCAACGTGAATGAAAGTGGAGAGCCCGTGAGGTACAATATAAAAAAAACCCTATAAATGTAGTTTTAAAATCAGAACTGCCACAGCCAAGCCTTGTGTTCATTATTGAAAACCACGGGCAATGACTTCTTTTAATTTTGTTCTGTTTGCTTTTCACTTTAGCAGTTTTATTTTCTTTCCACTGATTGCCATGAAGAGCTATGTAAAATGTTGTTGGGTGTCAAACCTCAGATCTCTGTATCCCAGCCTCAGTGTATAGTAAGTACATGCACAAATCCTATTATATTAAGAAGATTTGCACATATATCTCTTTTGCACTGCTTGGAAAAGGTGCTCTTTGGCTCCTCTCTGATAAGTTCTTCTCACATGCTTGACTGTGCTAGAAGATAAATGAGAGAAAAAAATGCCTTTTTCTTGTTTTTCAACATGAAACCAAAAATCAGTCTAATCTTAAGAGTGAATAAATATTGTCCCTCTTGTGTACTATGAAATAGTATAGTGTTATTTATTCCTTGTGCCGTCTTAGTCGTTTGCTTCAGGTGAGATGTCCCTTTCTCTGTGTGAGTATGTATTAAGAGTGCAAAGTTCTCTACACACTTCTGCACACCTCTCATGATGATGTAAATGGCTCAGGAACAGTCTGAGCAACTTACAACACCCAAAGGAAGTCGTCATGACTCTTTCTATATGTGGTGACACTGGATTGAGGAGCTCAAGGGATCAGTGGGGAAGGGAGCAGCTGGTTTGTTCCCTCTGAGATTACAGCTGGGAGCAAGTCAGTGGTAGTATCAAGGACAGGGGAAAAGCAAAGAAAGAAAACTAGAGGGATCCCAAGAAATGAAAAAAACTCATCACAGATCAGCAGTCGTGCATTGGAAAATCAAAGCAAGGCACAAAGACTCAAGTTGGATAGCAGTTGCAAAAACAGATAATCAGTTTGGAGATTTCAGCAGTGAAAACAATGACAGCTTAATACTCAAGTTATAATGCATCAATTTTTCAGTTACACTGTCCTTTGAGTTAGGCACATTGACAACATCCTTCCTGCTAAATCCTCAGTCCCTAATGCACAGCCTACTCCTTTACACAGCAAAAGCAGTCTCTGAACCTTCATGCAAGCAAAAAATGCCATGAAAGTTACTAAGAAAGTGGAAATGAATGCTTTACTGCTGGTACTCCTAGAAATGAGTAAAATTACTGTGTAATCAGTTATTTAATTTTCTAGCTGGACAAAGCATGCACTGCCATGGTCCTGCTCAGATATTAACTTTTTACTCAGGGAGCTGAAAGTTTGGGTCTTCCAGGAGAGTTAGAAAAAGGCCTGGGGCTGTAAGAAGTTCCTTTTTTTTTTTTTTTTTTTTTTTTTTTTTTTTTTTTCCTGTTTGAATTGATTTAGACATAGTGTGAAATGCATGAATGCCTTCAGAGATTGATTGAAGTTTTGTTCTGAGGAATTAATATGAATACTGTTTTCTTTCCAAGTTAGTAGTTAGCAAGAAATAATCTCAGTTTTTACAAACCAGCTGTTTTTAAAGATGTGATTATATAACTAGATATAATGTTGCACAAGCCATTCTGAAAATGAAATGAAATATTGTAAATGAAAGTGGGTTCAAAGACATGCAGCCTGTGTTTCCTGCTAAAAACAGGGAAACTTTCAATATGTCATGAAAGATTTAGAGGAGTTGGGAAGATGATTTATATCTCTAGAAAATTGCTTGCAACAGGTTGCTTTCTTTCTTTAAACGTTTGTAAGATACTGTGGATAGTTCACTCGATTAGGGCACTGTTTCTCAGGGTAAGCACTGTTGCTATGGAAATTATATAGCATAGGAATAACTGGCTGCTGCTGCAGAAGGTTTCTGGAAAACTGTTTAAGGACTAAAATGGACTTTTATTTATTTATTTATTTTTCCTTGTGAGGAGGAAAAGACAATAAATTGGCTAGCTTCCTATCTTTACAAGGCTGCAACTAGGCTATAAAAAATAATTAAAATAATTACTGGCTGAGATATGGCATGAAATAACTTCTCTGTACAAAAAAGAACCAATGGGTTCACAGATATTGTAAATAAGGAGAAAGGAGAAAGTGTGTTCCATTTTAGGTAGCTTTTTGTGCTTGATATCAATAAAAATTCTTACTGACCCAAAAGTTAGGCCACCATAGGAAAATAATTGCATAACACAGGTTTGTAGCTCTTACAATAAAAATGCTATCGAAATCCTTCTGCTACAACAATACATGTTTCAAAGAGAAAAAAAGGGCTAATGAAGTTTAAGTGTCATCACTAGAATATGTATTCACTGATGTATTTTATAAACACAAAAAGCTATTTAATAACCTATTTAATATAGGTTAACATAAACCTATATTAAATGCAAAAAACCACTATACCAGTGGAAGATTACAATGTAGATGTGTTAAGTAAATCTGTGTCTGTCTGAACTGAGAAATTTCTGTGGCAGAAACACCTTGCTTTTGTGGTGCTTTTTTTGGATGCTTCTTTGGTGTATTAAGAATTGAAAGCCACATAGCACTTGCTTGCCACAGTCAGACAATAGCAGTGCACATGGGAACAGGTTTCTGAGGGGTTTTATGGTGGACTAATTTTTTTTCCTCAATGGATGTTTACTGCCGACATTAATAGTGGAGCTGGGCCAAAGCTGAGAATTTATGGGACTCCTGTTCATCATGTTCATCTGTTGATAATTAAGTGAGCGTGTCCGACCTCAGCCTTGGGGAAGGGAACGCCTGGCTGGCGACTGCCCCCAGCCCTCTGCTGCTCATGCTGAGTCCAACAAAAGATGTAACAGAGCATTAGTGCCGCAAGCACTTCCTCGTCCCACCCGCAAAATTTTGGCAGTGAACTCATTATAAGCCATCCATTAAAGCTGTCTTGTTCAGCTGATAGATGACCCACCTCGGCAGCCGCAGAGCCTGCAGCCATCAGAGCCTCTGGTCTCCCTGCTCTGATATCAGCTCCCCTGGACGGCTGCCAAGTTCATTTAGTCACGCTGCTTTAACTTATTCTGTTTCTTTCATTTTCTCTTACAGCCCTGCTACCTCAGCTCTTTAGAAAGAGGAAAGGGAAGAGGGAAGGGAAAAGGCACAGACGATCAAAGGTGTGACCCATAAGACATAGCCATGTCCACTCCAGTTATCGGGGACCATCTCACTGTTTTACATTTTTGTTCTTATAATCATACTCACACACAGGTAAAGGTCTTTGAATTTGCCTTCTTATCAAAGTGACTCCCAAAGTTATCAGTGGTAGGTAGTGCAAATCTGCAACTACTGTTTTACTTCTCCTTCCTGTCCATTTTGCTTTCTTCCTCCCTGCACATCTTAGAGCCCTTTAGGAAATAGTTATTACTAGCTGAATTAGAAGACCAAACAGGAGAATTTGTTACAAGCTACAAGGTGTAGGAGAACAGGGAAAGCTCATGTTCAAAGGCCAACATGTGCATGCATATTTATTTATTTTGCCCTGGTGCTGCTGAGTTCCCCGTTGAATGAATTTGTTTACTAGCCTGCTTTTTTTTACACACTTGAGATACAGCATTGATGTGCCTGACTAGTTGATATGTCTGACTAGTTGCTTGAAGAGCTTTGAGAAATGTTGGTGAGGAACCACTTTTGAACTCTTCTGTTTTTTAAAGGTATTGAAAACAACTTTGCAAGAAAAGGGTTAAAATGCCATTGGATGAAGAGCCTTTTTATCTTGATGTAATTATTTATCATGGCTAAAGAAATGGAAAAACTACATTAGGAACCGTTTTATTGTGTCACGTGGTCACCTTAAGCTTCTAGACCTGGACTATAAATACAGTGTTGGATTTGAATTGAAGATTCAGTGCTTGGCAATAAGAATAAGATATATTGGCTGAATAACAAAGCAGCAATCTTGGTTAATGACAAGAAAAGACTATTGAATTATAATGGACTGATCTCCTTGAACACCTCTAGCAGTTAGATTCGCAAACTGAATGAGGTATTAAAACAAAACAAAAATTATTCCTGACAGGATTCCCTTAGAGACTTTCCCAGCATGCTAAAACAGGAAATCTGTGTTTATATTTAGCTTTTTAGATTATAGTACCCTTTAGTACTATATACAAGGTTATGGTATATTAAACAGGCACTATGCCCTCTGGCTGTTCTTGGTGGTTATGCGTGAGTACCAGTTGGCATGTATTACTACTACCTGTGCTTCCCTAGAAGAACCCAATAGACAAAGGATCCCACAAGCAACATTTTTAATGGAAACCTGGGGAGATGAACATACCAGATATGTAGGACACTCTGTTTTTGTCTAGCATGTCTCTTGTTTTGCCCCTACCAGTCACCATGTCATCATTTAAGTTTTTCTGGCTGTGTTGAAAGCTAACAATGTTTTTCTGCCCAACTGGTTTCAATACAATCTTATAAATGAAGATGAATTAGAGATGCAAATCAGTGAAAAAAATGAATATACAGTATTTTTTAATATTGTCCATACCAAGCTTTTGAGGAAGATAGGTTAGAAATGAATAGAAGCGTCACAGAATCACAGAATGGTTGAGGTTGGAAGGGACCTCCAGAGGTCATCTAGTCCAACACCCCTGCCAAACAGGGTCACCTGGAGCATGTTGCACAGGGTGGCATCCAGGTGGGTTTTGAATATCTCCAAAGAAGGAGACTCTGCAACCTCTCTGGCAGCTTGTTTCAGTGCTCTGTCACATGAATTGTAAAGAATATCTTTCTCATATAGTGATGAAACCTCCCGTGATTCAATTTATATCCATGACTCCTTGTCCTGTCATTGGCCGTCATTGAGAAGAGTTTGGCCCCATCCACTTTACATTGTCCCCTCAGGTATTTATAGAGGTTGATAAAATGCCCTCTCAAACTCCTCTTCTCTAGGCTAAACAGGCACTTAGTCTTTCCTCATAAGACAGATGCTCCAATCTCTTAATTATCTTTGTGGCTCTGTGCTGGACCCTCTCTAGAAGTTCTGTGTCTCTCTTGTACTGGAGAGCCCAGAACAGTACACAATACTCCAGGTATGGCCTCATCAGTGCTGAGTAGAGGTTCATTTCTCTCAACCTGCTGCCCACACTCCTCATGACGCAGGCTAGGATCCTATTTTCTTTTTTGGCCACAAGGGCACACTGCTGGCCCATGATTAACCTGTTGTCCACCACAACCTCCAAGTCCCTCTCCACAGAGCTGGAGGTCCTCCTCAAACTGGGGACTATTTTTTTTTTTTCCTGACACTGAGGAGTCATGGCTATATCCCACATTACTGTTTTGTAAAAAGAATGAATGCAGACATATGCAGAAACAAGAACTATAATATTAATCATGCTGTTATTGAAAAAAAGCTAGGTGGTGCCACTGTAGGTAGCCTTACTAGTTTTGTTTAAGTGATTTAATAGTTCAGAAATATCTCCAAAGATGCTTGGATTCAGTTGTAGGTCAGATCTTTCTGCTTCCTGCATATCTCAGTATCAATTGTGAGTTACTCTAAAAGACTTGTGCGCTGAACAGTCAATGGTATGGATATTTTTGAGTGGTTTGCAACAGTGTCTGATGGAAGCAGTGAAAATGTACATCAGACACATGAAGAAAATACTCCACTATGTTCTCATAGCATTAGGTTACTAACCTTTAGGTAGGAACCTTGCATTATGCTTTGTAGTTTAAGGGTGCCTTAAAACAGGTTCAAAAGAACTCTTCAAAAGAGAATGAGGTTCTTGAGGTTCAGTGTTGGTTCGTGTCTCCTCGGTTACTCATTAGATCAATTTGTATAACACCTTATTGCAAGATGTTACTGCTGGGACTACAAACAAATGAGTCATGACCTACAGATTACAAATAATAAACTGTGTGTATCTAGCTAGTTAAATGGCTCATATGGGGTATCCAGAAACAAGTATTTGATTTGCTGTTTAAGTTAAATTTTTCCCTTGTGCAGAGTGGAATTTACTACAGACTCTGTTTAATAATAGTAAATCTTTTTCTCTCAGTGCCACTGTTATATTCCGATTACTTGTTGTAACCATAAAATGGACACCTCAGAAATGAGGAATAAATACCTTTTTATGTTGGCAAATCCTTATTGATAACACAGTATTTGATCATGCATCTTTTACTGCTGAAATGGGTAGAAAATTTCAAATAATCTTTTCTTCTGGATGTTCTTAGCTGACTACCAGTTTACCAACTTTCTGATAAAGGTGAGAATTAAAGTGATATTTGAATGTAGGAGAGGTATTCCTTTTTCTTTGAATTAACCCTAAAAGAGCACTAATAGATCAGGCAGTGTATACAAAAAAGAACCAGCTGAATGGGGTTTTTAATCTGTGGAATATAGAGAAAAGAATAATTTGAGCAGATACTTATAAGTACCTGTAACTCTGTCTAAAATCACAAATCATTCACTTAGGATGAAAAAAACCTCAGTGATGTTAAAGTCGAGGGCCCAATTCACAGTTGATTTAAAACATTCAAGGTAATAGCAAGGATTAAACTAGCTGATGATGTGATGACCCATGGTGGTTGATGCTTTGCTACTTAGCCTCATGTCATAATGGAAAAAAGGAGATGCACTCACACATGATGATTCTCCCTTCTTCCTTTTCCTGACCTCCCACCCTTCTTCCAGTAACTTGGTTTCCAACCTCAATTGTATTTAATAAAGTAGCTGGACATTTTATGCTGGTGGATAGTAAGAGATATTCTCAGTGCCTGCTCTGATGTTGCAATTAATCATGCAGTTTGCAGTGCACCATCAAATATCTGAGCATTCACACACCCTTCTCTCTGTTTCTGAACCACATGAAAAAATGTAATTGGGCTAAACGCCTTCTCAGATCCCACAGGATCCACTCACTGTTTGGATTTATTTTCTCTGTTAATTAAGGGGTGTGGTTACACTGCAACCTTATAATGTATATAATAAAAATATATAACAATATATATATCTTATAATAGATAATATAATTATATAATATAATATATATATTATTATAATATATTATATAATATATAATAAGTATATAAAAAAAGCTACAAGGAGTTAAAATATAAGGTTTTTCTACATTTGTCTTAACAATCAGTATTTTCTGCTGCACATCTGAGTTTGTTGTAGAGAGGGGTAAGGGTATTAAAACACTACCAGGATCACGCAGAAGGCAAATTTCTGTATCTATGTTTTCCTCTCTAATATAGCCTTCTCGCTAAAACTGTGTTCCATCAAACATTGTAATATATGTCTGTGGGGTAGGGGCTGCATTTTAGCCATTCACATCTTTTAGCAAAAATCTAGGCAGAAACACACCCAAATTCATATTTGAAACAAACTTTTAAATAAGGTCTGAAAAAACATGTTTCATTAACACATTCCTTAAATACAACATACATGGTATTTATCATATTGCTTCAGGTGGAATCATAACACAAGAGGCTGTGTTTTTAAATATGATGTGCTTGCTCCTTTGAATAATTGGATTATGTTTCTTGAGTCACTAGAACATAGATCTTGTCAAAGTGGATTACATCCATGATCCATCTAATCCAGCACCCTTTTTCTGAGTGGCCAGTGCCAGATGCTATGGAGCATGGCACAGCAACCTCATGCTAGACAGATGCAGTGTGGTCTGGCACCATGCAGATCTCCTTTTAACTCTTAATGAGTGATTTTTTTTTGGCTAACATCAATCTTCCTTAATGTCATGGGAACAATGCTATGGCAGTGGAAAAAGAAGTGTTGGTGAGTTTAGAAATATTTTTGTCCTCAAAGGGGAAAGGATAGGAAAATAAAAGAAGGGCACTCAAACATCTGAATGTACCTTTCATTCAGATCCTTTGACATCAAAATATTTTGTCTGTTACCTCCTAGTCTTTGCTGAAACTGCCATGGGTTCTTCAAGCAAGGTGTTTTCAAGCACAGCCCCTGGGGACTGAGCAGAAATGCATGTGATTAAATGTTTATTAAAGCATCTTGATGGAGATTTTTATTCCTTATCAAGGTGCTTGTGGATAAAATGCCAACTGTATGTTAAACTGAGATAAAAATCAAGAGCTGGCAAACAAATGGTAAAAGGGTAAAGAGTGTACCCAAAATAAGTGCTATTGGGAAGAAATATTTTTGAATGGAAAAGATACATTCCCTTTAGAAGCCAGATCTGGAACTTCTAATAAAATGTCAAGATTTTTTTTTTTTTTTATGAAGATTTCATATGACACATTTTATAGAACTGCAGTCTCATAAAAGCTGAAAAAGACAATGGCTGGACAATTTCACTACACCCATGGCAGTAAAACTAAAATGTTTTTCATATAAACTTGTCGATCAAAACTTATTCTGCTTCTCTTTGCAGAGGGCATCCTTGTCCACCTATACTTAATGTTCCTTTTCAACCACTGTACTGGTCTGTGGGCTTTACAGATCTCCAAAGATGGATTTAATATGATTCTACAGATACTGGTTCCTTTATTGGTTTTATTTGCTGTACTCCATCTTATGGCTTTTCATCCCCTTCCCTCAGGCCACATGTAGTAGGTGGAGAAGGACTACTCAAACACATTTAAACCTGGCATAGTTCACCTTGTTGCTCATGTTAGCTGCTTTAAAAGTACTGGAGTTTTTAGCCAAGCCAGTCAAAAATCCTACCTAGTTTAAAACCAGTTTAGAAGTCAATGAAACTATGCCGATTTACACCACCTGTCCCAAACAGTTAGGCCTTTCATCACCATTCTTGTTTTCGTGTTACAAAGCATCTTTTTTTTTTTTTTTTTTTTTTTTTTTTTTTGTGTGTGTGTATGTGTGTAAATATCCTAGATTTTTTAGAATACATTTTAAAGTGCCATAAATATTGAACAAATAACAGTCCAAGTGTGAGACACTTGAAAATAAATCTCATTCCTTCCTTTTTATGTAGAAATGGATATGAGAATGCAAATGAAACTACAGGGGTGTTACTAACTTCCATACGACTTAATGAAAAAAAGGACTGATTCAAGGATAAATTATTTTGGCTCTCATCTATAGAGTTGCTACTCATTAAAAGCAGTTATCCCATATATTTTTTTGCTTACTTCCTTATGTATGTTATGGGAGAAATCAGCAAGTACAGTCAAGGGCAAAGAGAAATGAATAAATTCACATTCAAATAACAGAAATTACCTCCTTCTTGTCCAGTCTGTAATCATCCAGTAATCATACCTGTCTTTAAAATTTCCCTGAATATTAAACAGAAAATCCAAACACAAAGATGTACTGCCAAATGTTCTTGCTTTCTATCAAAATTTAGTGAATTTAGAAGAAGTTGATCACATTGTAGAAAGATGCAGTAATGATGAGTCAGACAAGGAAGTTACTAGTCAGAAAGTGTCCTAAAGAATTACTGCTTGGTTGGTACTTTAAGTGTTATGCCACATGTAGGAAGAAGAACAAAAAGTAAAATGATGGTAATGACAACTGACAGGAAGTCACAGAGTGGGCCTAATCACTCATACCTGGTGCTTATGGAGGAGATAGGTAGCTATGTAAGGAAGTCTTAAATGCTCAGCCCAGAGGCAGATCATGCATATCCACCTGCTGTTGCCTTTTTTCTCTGTATCCTGTGAATATTTAAAATCTTCTTCATTTGGTCTGTATGAAGATTATGGACTTCATTGCAGGAGAAGAAAACAGTGCCAGCAAAATGGTTATAAACATAAATGGATGAGTCTTAGCAGGAGCTGACATTTTTCAAGCAGTGCTAGTTAAAGCTCCTTTCTTCAGCTCTAAAGTCTTAAAGAAAATATACCATGAGTCCTATGGCATTCCACTTAACTAGTTTTTCTAGGATCACCCTCTCCCTATCAAGTTATAAGGATAAATTTAATATACTTTTTAATCTATTGATCTGTTATGATTATATTTTTGGTCAGTTATCTTGAACAATGTTGCTAAAATCCTGCAGGTGTTCAGTGATTTATTTCACATGCACTATCCATGGGATCAACCCACTTAAACATGAGCATTTTTGCTTGATCTTTAAATGGACATTACAGCAAAAGAAAATGCAATATGAGATGGAGACGGGAGGCGAGGGATCCACACAGAATAACTGCAAACCCTTTTAGATTTAGAGGTGTGATGGGTGTCTATTAGCAGCTCCAGCCACAGGCTGTAGAGAAGCTGTATATCACTTACCCATGAGAATGTCTGTGTCTAAATAGCTCACCTCAAGTTTAATGGCCAGTAAAGGCCTCGTACAGCACAGATTGTTTTTTCATTTTTGTATTTTACAGAATTGGATCTGGACACTGCTAAATATGTTTTGATTTCAAAGGTTCAGGCCCAGCAGAGCAGTAGCATCAGCCTGAAAGCCTAAGTGGCCCTTGTAAATGTAGCTCTCTTGTGAACACAGTTGTCTGCAGTTGCACTGAATGTACGAAACCCCTATTATTTCCCATGGTAAGACACAATAGCAACATTGTGGTCTCAATACTGTGTAATCTAAGAGTAATAACTTAGACCGTTTCAGTTTATTGAACACAAAAAAAATGTGCAACCTAGAGGCTAACATGTACAGTTTAACAGAATAAAAATGCCAAAGGTATGAAACAAGGATGAACCAAATGCTTGAAAAGAGGTCTTCTTCTGTAAACGAGAGTCAATAAATTGGCTAAGGGCTGGTGGATGCTAAAGAATAGGTTGCAGTGGGTAGGATTTTTTGTTTCTGGCATTTTTCACTTACTACATATATTCCCCAGACAAAAATCCCTCATATTTTCTAGAAAAGAAAAAAGCTTCTTCCTTAGAAATATCAGTTAACATTTAGTGTAGTTTACATCTTTACATCTTTTACATCTTTACATTTACATCTTGTAAAAAAGTGCGCTTCAGTTGCCTGTGTTTAGAAAAGGAAGGTCCTGATCTGCTCTACAACCAAATATTCCTATATTTCAGTACATATGGTCCAATTATTCAAATTTAATTAACTGTTCATTTCCAAAAGGAAATCTCATGCAACCTTTGCATCAGGGAGAATATTCAAACTGTTATCCATCAGTATGCTTTCTTGTAAATCACTAAAGAGTAATGATAATTTCTGCAACAATCAGGTTTGTTTAGGGTGGAAATTAATTGTCCTCATAAGCCTAATCCAGACTCCAAGGGAGTTAACAGACTGATATCCACTGATCTAAACTCTCTAAACTCCTTACTAGACCTTTGGGCATTCTTTAGACAGCCTAGATGCTAGCCAGCTATCACTCCTTTGTGTTTCCAACTGGCTTCACACAAGCAGCTTTCTATTTAGTACTAGATTTTGGCCATTCCAGCCTGTCATGAGAAATGCCTGGATTTCTCTGTTAATAAGGCAAAGAAAATTGGACAGAACTTCAGTATGGCTCAGTGTCTGTATTCATATGTATTTGAATTAAAAATTAAGATAAATGATAATTTAAAAAAACCCAAAAAACAGATCCTTTTAAAAGTAAAAACATGCCAATGAGAGAGAGAACAGGAAAAAGATCTTTGCACAGCAGCTGTCCTGAACTAGTTTTCAATATAATTGATGTAAAGAAAAATATTATATCTACATAAATCTTTAGTTTTCCAGGAACATAATTGCTTCACACATTAGATTTGTCTCTGGGACATGACAGCCTTTCCTTGTTTGAACATTCCACAGTAAATCTTTATTCACAACAACAACTGATGCATGACACCAGATATTACATTAGACAGCACAAAACTAAAACAGTTTCACACAAAAGCATCAAACACATGTACTAAAAAAAAAAAAAAAAAAAAAAAAAAGACCCTAAGTGGCAGTTTTTAACACAGACATAAAAGTAACAGATTATGACAAAGAAGGGAAAAAAAAGTTATTGCATCCTTTTCCCTATTTAGCTGATATGTAAAGGGACAGTGTGGTTCAAAGACTGAAATAGCAGTAACAGAACAGAAGTTTTAAGTTTTGTTTGAACAGATTGTGTTCTAGAATATGGGCAAAAATAATATTTCCCTCACCTGTGACATTTTTATTACTGTAAAGTAAACAAAAATAGCTTAGTTTAGCTCACCAGCCATTTTTATTCTTTGTTGCTTACTATATGCTTGTCCGATAATTTTGACAGCAAATGATGGATTATTTATTTTTTTTACATTACATAGTGTGTTTTAGCTTAACTTTCAGAGCCCAAGCCTTCCCTGCATGCACAGCAGTCTGTATTCATAGAATCATAGAATATCTCGAGTTGGAAGGGACCCATAAAGATCATTGAGTCCAACTTCTGGCACCACACAGGTCTACCCAAAAACTCAGACCATATGACTAAATTCAGATGGTTCCTGTTCTGATACTCATTTGACTGAACTAGCTTTGGAGCTGCAGATTCCATGGCATTAAATGTATGGCCACCAAGCTAAATAATCCAGATGCTTAACACTAAATTCTTACTGTCACTGGCTTAAATTGTGTGAGTGAGTCTTACCACACTTCTCTGGTCTTTTATCTTAGTGGGCTGTTCATACTGACATTGTCAATATCACTGTACTCCCTGTACCTTGGGAAGAGACATGCTGAAATTAAAAATGTCCCTAACTGTGGGTTGTGGACTCAAGAAATGAGAAGTTAATATGGTGGCTTTTCTTAGAAGTTATCCCCCTTGCATCCTTTTCCAAATAAATAACTGGTTTATTTCAATGCATAGGTAAATATTTACCTACTTATTTATTTAATGGGATACATCATAGGATGGGGCTAAAATTGATCCACATCTGTGCCTGTATACTTAAAGGTCTTCCTCAAGCACTGCATTTGAATGAGCAAACGATAACGTTAGTGTGTACATTTATTTCATGTCACTCTTTGCACTTGTTGGAAACAATGTGAAATAGAATCCTTTGTTGTTGTTATTCTATTGTAGTTATATTTTGAAAAGTCAAATATAATTAATATATTTTTTTGCTGTTGTCACTTTAGTTAAAAGCACGTTTAAAAAAAAGTACAAAATAAATCTCTTCAGAAAGTTAAGCCATTTTCACTTTGAAAAGTGCTATTTGCCAGGGCTTACTTCTGAAAGTGTCATAATTGTTTTAAGGTTTATTATAAATTATACATTGAGATGCAAAATTCAGTCTCAGCTTTGGATATATACAAAAATCATTTCACCATTAAAGTATCAAGAAGACAGACTATTTGTATGACAGAGCTAGTTATCAAGAGTGTTATTATCTCGCTGATTCTTATTTAGAATTACTCTTTTCCTTCTGCATAGATACACACATAATAAAGTGTATTTCATTTTTTTTATTTCTCATGGATAGTAATCATCAAAATATTTCATTGCCTTCAAGGAAAGACAGGGAAGATTAGAGAGAGAGTAATGACATAAAGATGCAATTCTATGCTCCTGATGATAACATAATCTGAACAAGGACTGTACAAATCTGTTAAATCAAACAAATAAGACTTGTTTTTGTCACTGTATCACAATGCCATCAAACACAGATAAACACAAACTCCTTTAACTGTATTTGTATTCTTTCCAGTTTGCTTACAATTAGAATCTGTCCTAAAATTTTTGAGTCAAAACATCACCTGTGCATTTTTCATGTTGTGAGCATCTGGAATTTCTAGGTCTGATGCAAGCGTGGAGAATATGGAGATCCCTCTCTCTTAAATGGCTGAAGAGTCTCCTAAATTCTGTAAATTCATACAATTGCCTCATAATCTTTGTTATGAACTGTTGTCCTACTAGACAGGAGACACAAAGAGGCACAAACATTTCAAGGTGAACTGAATAAGATTAAAAAAAAAAAAAGATATTTTTTCTTTCTTCACACAATTTAGGAAAAAACTCTGCAATACTGAGTGAAAATAACTATATATACTTATAACCAAGAACTACAGCTTATTGTGTCTAAAAGAGCAGCCTCATCCTCCAGTACTAATTTAGCACACTGACTCATTTTCTTAGAACATATGAGCTTCAGAATTAAATACAATTTATTTTTCATTGTTTCCTTTTTTTTTTAATTCAAAATTTGAGAATTTTAGTGGGGGCTCCACTTCTGTTGGTTTTCTGCTATTTATTATATCTCAACTGACTGTGAGTAGTCAGCATAAACAAGTTGAATCAAATGTTGGAAGTTAAGCCAATTTAATTACATCTAAAGTCAGGTTATGCAGTAAGTTAATTATGAATATTTATTACAAAAATATTATCAGCTGTACCTTTCATTGACGCCAGTATTATCACTTTAAATTAGCTACAGCCCGGATGAGAAAAAAGTAGCTATAATTCTCATCAGATCTATAACATGACCCTGGGTCACTTGAATGCTAATTAGGAAATGAAAATAAATAATGGTCTAATATAAGCCAAAACAATGAAGAAAAAAACAAAACAAAACAAAACAAAAAACCCTAGCAATAGACCTGTCAAGCAGATGACAAAATATTGCTTGATATGGCTGTAGTTTGAGATAAAATCAAATCAACCACAAAACAATAGGAAGTCTGGGATAGAGTTTATCTCCTCAGACTGAAGTATTGATTGTGTTAGCTATACAAAGCAATCCTTTGAGGTTGGGAGGAGAATGATAACGCTCTATAGTATATGAATGAGTGATTGAAACATAAATGAATATAAGCAGCAAATGAATTTCTTAAAAGGGCAGACTAAAAAACGTATGGAAATTTACTCAATAAAAGCTTAGCCACCATTTTTTCAGACCACACTAAACAGTGGAACAACCCCATTTTAGACATACAGGTGTTCCTGAATCACAAAAATACAATAAATAATCTATCTATTAATCCTGAATTTCATATTCTTCTGTGTACTCATTGTGTTGAAGAAAGCTTTATCACTTCAAGTGACAGTAGTGGGAAAACAAAGCCAAAGCAGGAAATCTCATGGACTTACCCCGATTTAGCTTATGTGTTACATAAGCTTCCATCAGTTTCCAGTTAGAAGAAGTGCTGTAACTTGTTTTTAGTCATGCTTTTGAAAAGCCTTGATTATGAATTTCTGAGTCAGCTTACCCACTGCAATTTCATTTCCCCACTATCTTTCTACCTTACAAAAAGGGTTTGAAACAACATACACTTCTTCATCTGGAAATGACTCCTAAAAACAATGTTGGTATATTTAAGATAACAGGAAAACAATAAGAATAATATTTTCCAATTATTCCTTATTTGTCTTAGACAAACGTTTTGCAGGAATTTATCTGTCAACAGCATTCTTAAATTTGTTTGTTTGTTTGTTTGATTGATTGTTTGTTTGTTTTGCTGGAGTGCTCATTATTGCTTCAGGAATTATATCTAGATAACAATTGTGTTGCATTAGCAGTTACAAACCTACTACTGTTACAGACTACTGGAGTGACAGTCTTCACTTATACAGGCTCTGCTCAGCTGGGATTTGGGCTATTAGCACTTTGTTGGAGAAGTTTGACAATTACTGAAGTTGTTTATAGGGTTCGTGAATAATTTTTTTCCTGTAACAAATTGTTCATTTGTCCTTCTAGCTGATCAAAATGATCAAGGATTTTTCTGTTGCTGAGGCATATCAGACCAAGAAAATCTTATGAAAAGGACACAGAAATATAGTGTGTATTGACAGCAGGTGTACTAACTCATTACGAACTATATTTATATAAGTGTTACCCACTTACAAACCATATGGTTGGTAAACAAAAAGCTTTTCTGACACCATAAAGACAAGCTATCACTAACCAAGATGAAACATAGCTACTTTAACTAAAAACTGAGTAACATCTGGATTAGCATACATGGAAACTTACTGCCTGAGGATTTGCCTTGATGAGTCTAATATTGACATTGTCTTCACATTAGTATTATTTTTGTGCTGCCTAAAACACGCAATTTCAGTCGTGTCATGCAGCGAGTTTGAATAAAGGCAAGCAACAAACTTTTCAAAAGTCTATCTGCACATTTAACAGACATTTATGCCAGCAGAAATACTTCCATATTTATTTCCATAGTAATCCACTTAATGTGATAGCATTCAAGAAACTAAGAAGCCTGATCTTCTTTAAGGACCAAATCTGGAAATGCTTAGTCAATTACTCAGACTACAAGTCCAAAATATCCATCTTACCAGCTAGGGGTGAAATAAGCCTAACCATTCACACCTAAATCAAGAAACTTGTGCAGGTGCCCTTTGGTGACCACTTGCTGTCTGACAGGTTTAACTTCTTACTACATTATTTGAGAATCCTTCCTATGATCCAAATCTACAGCTCTTCTCCGTCTCTGTCTCCTGTCGACTCAGAAAAACAGCCTTACTCTGGTCATCTCTTTGTCTCCCTGCTATAAGTCTGGCATATCAACTATGACATCTTCTCTGACCAGCTAGAGTGCTGCTCCATCACTTTCACCAGCTAAATTTAACTGAACACCTTGCTCTCTGCCTTCCCAGGGTTTTGATTTGTTTGAGTAGTAATCAGTCACTGTTGCTTCTTTACCTTTGGCTTCATTCCCCTGTTCAAACTGGCTGACTGCCCATGCTGACTGCCCTCCTTCATCCCTGTTCCTAATTTCTGCTTAGGTCCTGGCACTCCCTCCCTGTACCTCCACCCAACACCCCATTCTTCTCTGCCCTCTAGGGCTTTGAAGCCTCTCATCTTTTTCATCTTTTATTTATTTATTTATTTTTTCCTGCTGCTGAGGAGAATCTGCCTCTGGCTATTTTTATTTACTTTGCCCTCTCATGAATTCCTTTTTTAGGAGAAGTACAAGCAGATTAGAAGAGAGAGCAAATCAATAACTTGTCAGTGCTCTCTCAGGGTTGATCACTTTGCTTTAGTTCCCATGTATCATTGATAGAGACTGAAAAAAAGACAATCAAAATGCATCCTGCTTTTTCAGTTGCTGATGCCAGTAACACCACGAGATTTTCTCTTAGGAACTAATGGGCCCTTCACTCACAAACTCCAGCACACAGACCAAGCTCGTTTATGCGGAGACAACATCTCCTGATGCCCTAGGGTTGGCATCAAGAACAGTAACACTTGTGTTTTGAAGAGTCCTAAGGGAGGAATAATGT
Source organism: Anas platyrhynchos (assembly GCF_047663525.1). Taxonomy (NCBI): domain Eukaryota; kingdom Metazoa; phylum Chordata; class Aves; order Anseriformes; family Anatidae; genus Anas; species Anas platyrhynchos. The sequence continues at coordinate 53,680,532 of NC_092588.1, read as the reverse complement.
GACAGAGTGCATGGAATAATTATCTCTAAAAACTTATCTCTAAAGGTGCAGCAGAATGGTTTTCATGCAAAGCATGCACAGTTTCAAATGTCAGATAACTGAGCTACTTTTTCACCTCGTACTTACATCTGCTACCCTTTAATTTAAGCACAGAAATGAAGGAGATGATGCACATATTTGCTAGAGCCATGGTTTGTAGCACTCAGCCCAGGCCTAGTGTCGTGTTGCAGTGATGTAGTACATGCATAGTAACAGCTTGAACCCTCCTTATGTTGATGTAAATGTAAAGAAAAACAAATGGAATAAATGATAAATGTGCATTTTAAAATAATTAGATTTTGGGATGTATCCTGTTTTGCCTCTGGACTAAAGCAAGTACTCTGAGGAGAGAGGTGGTGATAGCCACAAGCAGGATGGAGTAAAGTCCTGTCCTGCTCCTGGGTACTAATTTAGGTGAAGGTGAATATACTGAATCTGCTGTGAATTTTCCATGTGAAGGAGAAAGTGTGGCAAGGGACTGAAAAGTGCAAAAACTACCCTGAAATCCTCTGTCTGACACTGGCCTCTGCTGCAGGCTAGAAATATTCTCCAATATTTCAAAAGGCTTGTTATTCCTCTTGCACCCCAGCACGCTGTTCTTAAGCACACAGAACCAATATAACGCTGAGTGCACTCAGCAGGAGCGAAACCCAAGCAAAACAGATTGACTGTAGCAATCCTTCTCCTCCCTACCCAAGCCCACTCATTCAGTGTGCAGAGCAGCAACATATCACTTGGGTTATAGGTACCACTTATGGAGCTGGCTTGTTTAAGAAGATGCCAGAGGAGCAAAATGTGAAAACCTATACTCTACTACCTGGAAAAGGATGAAAGAGTGCTGTGCTGGGGAATGTGTGAGTTAAAACTGTACATAGTTTAAAAAGGAAAAAAAATTGTCAGTTTCTGTAAGGCATTGTGTTCAGCAATGTTCAACTGATTTCAGGTGTGTTATTCTAGAATGGATTTTAGTCCCAAAAGGGCAAGGTTCAGCCGGGCTCATTTTAAAATCTTACCTGAAAGTAATCCTGTGAAAATTTCATCAGGCTGTATTTTGATATGAAAGAAATAATGACCTACTTCATGCAAATTGGTATTTAAATCTATGGATATGCTGGTGGGGTAAACTATTGTTAACCTGAGATGATGGTTTAGGAGTAGTTTTTTGGAGCACAGCCTTGCTCTTAAAATCATGCTGCTGAAGTGAAAGGAAGATCTGGGCAGAAGAAGCAAAGTAAAAAGGTTAGCATTAGGAGTTTGTCTTTCAGCATTTCTGAAAAACAGAGTCTTAAATAAATTTTCAATTTTTCTAAACACAAAAGCAAGTGGCCAGGTTGTCACAAAAACAAGGAATTTTAAAAGATTGAATTTGCCCCACTTTGACTTCATTTTTAAACAAGCAAGTAAACAAACAGATGAAAGATGTTTTCACTGAGAATTTGGGTCACTAAGTTACGGGATTGCAAAATCCATATTTGCAGGAATGAGGCTGTTGCTTGGGCTAGTCCTGATTCAGATTCCATTTCAGATGGCATAAATCAAAAGGCCTGCACAAAGTCTGGAGAAATAGTGCCAGACAGAAAGATAGTCAAGGCTTACAGCTTTCATATTGTGGCTGTGAGCTGGTACCATTTGTTGATATTTAAGGATAGAACTGATAAAAATGGAGCAGTTCTATAGGGGTTAAGCTATCATATTGCAGAAAACAGTTGATTTTTTTTTTTTTTTTGTTCTTTCAGATATTTGGTTTGGAACTTTTATTATTCTTTTAAATTAATTAATTAATTAATTAATTTTTAATGTCAGAATTTGCTGTACTGTTATGCAGGTTCATATTCCTGATTCTCCAATAGTGAGACTATACTACAGTATACCACAGAGCACTATTGTGGCAAAGTTCTTGGTTATGTGAGCTCTCTCTCTTGTAAGACAATATCAGAATTAGGAAAGTGTGCTTGTATTTGATTCGTTTAGAAGTTCAAACAAGCACATTACATCAGTCTTGGCATTATTTAACAGGAAGAAGGTCATGTTATAGCAGCAGATTCTTGCAGCAGAACTTTGCAGCATATTGTAATGAGTCACTATCAAAGGGCAGGCATGGTCTTCCAGCAAAATCTTGTATTCTTGGAGATGTGCAAAGGGCTAATAGACAGTATCAGAAGTGTGTTTGATTTTTGTTTAGTAATTTGATTTCTTTTTAAATGAGCAAATCAAAGTCATCTTGTTACTGTAATTGCTTTTAATACCTCTTATTTTATTTCTTCATGGAATAGGTACCATCCATTGGCTACTGCAGTTTCCAAGACAAACACACGCCAAATGGTCTCCAACACAATTTATTGGGAGAAAATTTTTTATTTACAGCTTGGACTTCTCTCACCAAATCACTCTCTGTCCACAGAGAAACTCTTCAATGAAGAAAAACATTTGAACTGTCAATTACATGTCTCTACTCTTCCTGCTGATCTGAAAACACGGTAGCTGGAAAACTTTGATTTTCTAGAAATCTCTCTCATAGAAAAAATGATATAAAAATCTCTGCTTGTTAGGCAGTACTCTTAAAAGTTAAAAAGTTCTGCTTCCAGTGTACAATTTCCATTTTAAATGACTATTATTATCCAGCAGTATATGCTTAGCTTAGATTTTGTCCATATCTCCTCCCTTTCTTTTCCATCCTAGTACTGAGAAAATATATTTTAATGACTCTCCTTCAGGGAAATCATTTTTATGCTTAGTTTTGTAAACTTATTTTGGGGTTTATAAACAACAAATGCCCAGATATTCTTATATGTTAAAGTTATATATCTGGTTTTTAAAGGAATTACCATTACAGAGAGAGACGTAGTACATGAGATAGGGAAGGAAGATGGAAACTCCACCAGCACTTTTAAGAGGAAAAGGTCAGCACCTCAGTATCCCCCTTTTTTGCTCACATATGCTCAAAAAGTCTTCAGCCACTGCAGAAGTGAGGAATAGAGGAAGAAACAGAATAAGGTCAGGGAGTCAGCCTCACCATGTTTTTGACCTGCCAGTGGAGCTGGGACCCAAATTCATCTAGTGTAAGATGGCTGCATTGGCCAGGAAATCTGTGGGAGAACATTTTAAATTGGACAGGACACCTCAGAGGTCCCAGGTTGTTCCCTTTTGAAACAGTCTCTGTAAATGTGTCAGTGAGTCTTAGTCACTGGTACTTTTCTCTGTCCTGTCCCCTTCCTGGAGCACAGTTAGCTTCTTCCTGTCTGCCGCTGGTTACACTTTTGGATTTTTTTTTTTGTTATTTTTTATTTTTCTTAATGTTATTATTACATTAATATTTTTAATTGCATTATCTTTTTAAAAATGTTTCAGCTTTTCCTCAGGGGCGGTCAGGCTTCTAAAGCCATTGCAGTGTGGAATGGATGTTAAATGAAGCAAGATCCCGAATGCACATTTTGAAGCTGCAGCTTGACTTCCAAGTGTTCGGGGGAAGGTAGAATCAGCATACCCTCATTATGTGAAAATAATTCTGTTTGGTTTCCTTCGTTTTCTAAACTCACAGTTTCCAAAGAATTGCAAGTATCCTGCTTCTTTTTTTATGCACAGCTCTGTGTTTATCACTTCCACCTGTGTACAAATTATCCTCTTTTACCTTTTTTTTTTTCTTCCAATGGCAGAGCTTAGAAACAACACAGCACAGTTAACTCTTTCCTAGTCTATATGTCCTTGCTGAGAAGATGTTAATTGGTTTTCTGTTTCCTTTATGTTGCTGCAGTTCATGGCTGTGAACCCAGCTCTGTTTAGTGCCTGGCAAACTAATTAACATAGCTACATTAATGTGTATCTAGAATTTCTCTGCAATTCAAGTTATTAGAGCAGGAATGCACAGATCTTCTAAGTATTGAGACCTTCATATTCTGTCATCTGGTATGTAGATAAGTAGAAGTCTTTAGTATCTTTAACATCAGAACAACCCCTGATTTTAAAGGTTACTGTGATATACAAGAGAACTTAATATAAATAGAAGGTAGCATTTCCTTACCTCCCAGAAAAGAAACTTCTATACTAATACATTTTCTTATTCACAAAAACATAGTCTGATGACTTGGTAAAATGGAGTTTCCTGCAAGATAAACAGAAAAGCAAACTGTTCTGAGCCAAAATTACACACCTATTTAACAGTTTTTAGTGCATTTAATGCATCTTAGTTGAATTGAAAATTAACTACTAGGTTGATACTCAGTTTGATGTTTGCTAATTATTTTTTCCCCAGAAATTCTGAATAACACCAATAATAGGTGTAATTTAAATATGAAAGGAAATGTTAACTTAGGAAAGCGAAATTCAAATATATACTGCCTTTTCATTCTCTTTAACTGTGAAAAACTTTTTTTTTTTTTTTTTTCAAAATTATTGTAGCTATAGCATTTTTCCAGGATGTCTCTATACTTGCTATAATGCCTTGTGGTTTTGGTAGGGTCAAAAAATAGATTCTTTGTTGCTCAGTGTTGATTTACACAGGAACCAGTGTGGAGGACAAAGCAGATAAAATAAAGATGGCAATAAATAGAACTGATTTTAATAACAAAAAATGGCAGAGCGATGTTGCATTTAGAGTCACAGATTCTCCAGCCTCCTGTGATGTCGTTAGTTTAGTGGCTTTGCACATGATGAATGCATCTGATTGCAGGCTGACAGCACAAACTCCTTGCTGATCCTCTGCTCTTCTCTGATCCTCTGCAGTGCCTGTGACCTTTTTTCACCCATCCCCAAAATCTCCCCCAAGAGTTCTGGCATTTTCTCTTCCTTGCCCGACTGAATAGAGCAATGGGTTCGTATGAAATGTATGACTGACTTATACATATGTCAGCACAAGAGCTGAGGAAAGGAAAGTAACTAGGCTGTGTGACCAAAGGACTAAAATCATGTCTTGAGAGGCAATGAACTGGGGACAATGAATAGAAAAAAATGACTGTTGTGGTTATGGTCATACGACGATCTTACTTTCCTCCTGTCAGTAAGATCAAAACATTGCCCATCTTTATGACAGAAGGATAAAGGAATTTGGCTGACATATCTTCGTGTTTATGCCTGGGATTTATTTCTATATAATTGCAATTGGACATGTTGTCCATCATAAATAGGAAGTCTTACCCAGGATGCACATGAACCCTGGTAAAATTCCAGATTTTTTTTCACTTACATCTCTTTACCTTTAGCTGCAAAGATTCTATAAAAGGAATTTGTAATGCAAAAGATGCAGCAGGCTATAGCAGTCTTTTTCAGGACTGTATATTCAGCATAAGGAACACGGACACTGAGCTATAGCATTTTACTATCTTATAGAGAATTTCCTGTCCCCCCAAGGTAGATTTCATCAAACAACTTTATCTACTTGATCATAAAAGTGTTTTCTCTATGCAGGCAAGTGAAAACTACAGAAGCAAAGGAGGCATCTTAAATAGACAAAAAACAAACAAGCAACAACAACAAAACCCCAGCATTAAATTTTTTAAGTTATGTATCTGGACCCTCTTGGGTAGAGATATCTGAGTGGCTGTGCATGACATATCCTTCTGAGGACAACATAGGTGTTGTCATTGTGGGGACTGGCTATTCTCCTACCTGGCCACTTCTGCAGGTGTGGCTTGGTGAATGAGTCACAACAGCACAGTGAGAAAATCACTGGTGGTACACATTTGCCTCAGCTTTGAAAGGTGTGTAATGAATGAGTAAAAGGGCTGAAGGCACAGGAAGGACAGTCATTCTGCATCTTACTCCTCCAGAATGAGTCCTTATTTACTTTAACGAGCAGATGTGAACAATGCAGATCTTGTTCTCCCAGCATTAAAATTGAATTAAAACACTCTTAATTTGGAAAGATGTTCTAAAGGCAACAATAAAAACTATTTTTTTTTCTTTTTTTTTTTTTTTTTTTTTTTTTTTTTTTTTTTTTTCCAAACTCTACTAAGCTTTCTTTTGATTTCCCATAGCATTGTGGAAGGCCAGTACAGAAACCAGGCCTTCCAGTTGCACCTTACTTGTGGAGTCTTTTGTATAATATACTACAAAAAAGCACAGGATATCAATGTGACTCAAACATCTTTATGCATTCCTCAGCTCTCTAAAACAAATCTTGAGAAGAGATAAAGGAGCATATGAGCATATATGAAAAGGGGCTGCAAGTCATTCTGTATGATGGATCATTTATAAAGTGCACCTAGGGAGAAGAGAGGTCTGTCGGGGCTTTTTTGTTGTACTTTATCACTGCCTGGAGAACACAGGCTCAATTGTCCTGGCAAAATAAAGCTATATCTACATTTCAAACACATCATTAGGAAAACGTTCATCAGGAAAGGAAGTAAAATTTCATAATGCACATAAAGTTTGCCTGCTACAGTTCTGGAGTATATAAAATGTCATCTGCCTTTCTGGGTAGTGTTTACTGCACTGAAAGAGGAATTGCATGAAATGACCCTAAAGTCTTGTAAGCAAGCAGGCCAGATAAATGGGTGAAGTACCCAGGCTTGTTGCTTTTGTTTAAGGGCAATCTGATATGTCCTTTTTTTCCTGAGCTGGAAACAAAGTTAGCAATTACAACGTAGCTTCACTACTCCTGTTCTTGCTTTAGTAGTGCTTTACTGCTTCAGATGTTGGATAGATTTTGGGGGTGTGGGGCCCAAGGGGCCATTAGCCTCTGCCCCAGCTAGGCCACATCAGGTCTGGTCTCCAGCTCCCCATGGCCCTTCCCTGCCATGCCTGGCGATGGGCCCCATCAGGCCAGGCTACTTGCAGGCCCATGTCCAGGCCTGGCTTTGACCTGTCCCTGACCACTGGGAAGCTGCCAGTGCCTGGGCTGGGGCTACCCTGGTGTTCTCAGTACTGGAGTCTTGGGACAGGGACTGTCTGCAAGGCCCTGCCCTGATGACCCTTTGGGCCCTAGGTAACTTCAACACCTCAGCTCCCTCTTTTTAAGAGCACTTCTCCTGAATTCACTTTTTCTTTCCCTCTCCTTTGATCATCAGCTCTCCATAAATCTTAGCTGAATGTAGCTACAATCTGCTTAGTGACTTTGGGTAATGGTATAAAGCCATGTATAAAGCTGGAGTTCCTCCAGCTTTGAAGGTGTTAGACTTTTCATGCTGTTTTTGGTAATTAGACTTTTTTCAACCATACAACTTCATGGACACAATTCTCTTTCTTTTGAGGGGTTAAATGGATTTTCCTCCCCCCAGTTCTCCTTCTCTCAACTCTGTCCCAAGGAGCACCTACACTTTTTTTTCTCCCCTGTGGTGCAGAAATATCTGGGGGATCATTGGCAGATCTTTTCATGCTGAAACATCGGGGAGCAACCCACCTCTCGTCCCACATTCAAGTTCACTAGAAATAAGAGGTCCTGCTTCAAAGTATATATTTATATTGTATGCCAGGAGTGATGCTCAGCTATTGTTCAAAGAGAAAAAAGCATGTAGCCATGCTTGTCCAGTTCTGAGGCTGAGCTAACCCCCAGGAGATTGGACATTTTGTCTGATATTGTAGAATTGTGTAAACTTCAAATACTTTAAAGAGTTAATTATCTGCTTCTGCTTTTTGAACTGAGGTAATTAAGGAAAAATTCAACAGTAGCAGGGGTCTATGGAACTGGAATAAAGACATTTAAATATTACAATGCTATATCTGGCCTTTCCTCTAAAGAAGAACTTTCCTATATTCTTGTTTTCAGTTTTCCTGGTCACAGAAACTATTCAGAGCTAAGTTTGATCCCTCCAGTAAGAAACCTGAAGTCCAGTTTCCTACTGAAAGTGTATAGCAGGTTCTTCTCCAGCAACAAACAAAGCCTCTTCCACTCCAAACATAACAGCGCTACCTCAGCAAGACTGATCTCTGCATTTCTTCTGAAGATTGATGGTAATGAATTCCTCTCAGAGGTTAATATTAAGCAAAATAAACTGTTTTTTCTTCCTGTTAAAAACACTTTCATTGTGAAATGTCAATATAAATTCTGAGTTACAATGCCTGATATCAATTACCTCCATAACTACCTGGGCAGCTATGCAGCTATGTGAGGGAGCTCTGCTAATTTAAAGTGGTTTCATCAAGTTCTTTAGAAAAAGATATTAATGTAGGCTTTATTTACATCCCCTTTCCTCCTTCTGTTTACACAAATAGCTTTGTGAAGCTGAGCAGGATTCCTTTGGTTCTTGAAGACAACTACTCTTTTTTCTTTCTTTTCCCAGACATTATTTTACAGTGATATCATTCTATTTGTCCACTTACAAGCAAGGAGTGAACAGCAAAGCTGACTTACACAGTTTACAATCACACTTCATACAGCAATTGGACTCTTGTGACTCAATTTCAAATGCAGACGTATCTCTGAAGTTTCTTGGTCAAAGGGAGGTTCAAAGAGAAGTCCTCTGTCTAGGAACTCCAGGCAGAATCTACCCCTAGGGCATGAGTATGTTTTCTCATCATGCTGAAGCATGGTGCACAGGGAAGTGAAAGTTTCTTGCAATTGCAGTGTTATTAGTATATACTTTTATATACGTATATATATATATACATATATATATATATTTTTTTTTTTCTTCATTTTTTTTTTGCAGATTAAAATTTCCAGATTTTTAGTCTTGAGTGTAATTGTTGCTGAATTGCACTTAATTCAGGTAAATGAAGAAACTTCTGGTTAATTTGATATTGTTCTTTAGGAAGATGACATATAGACAGGGTTGGAGTAATGTCTCATTTCCCTGATGTGATGTAATATATGTTTTTAAATGGTTGCATGTGAGTGTTAACAGCAGAATTGTTCAGTCACAACTAACATATATAGCTTTCAATAAGCAACAGCTCAATAACATTCTTGGTGTTGACTGAATTTTGCCAACTGTTTTTTATCTAAGTCATTGTTAACTGTTTTTTTCAGTGTCTTAAATTCTGGGATGTATTAGCTTCTGAACAATATTTATTATTAAATGACTGAATAAGAGAATATGACAAACATATTGGGGTTTAGATAATTATATATATATATTTTTTTTTCTAAATATAAATGTTAACTATGATGAAATTTTATGTTTTCGGGGGAACAAATCAAAAAGAAAGCCAACTTCAACTTTAGTCTAAAAACCACTAAGTTAGACATTATTATTTAATGCCTATGGACACATCACTAATTAACTGCTTGTTCCATGTCAGTAAATTCCATATCAAATAATGAGATCGGTTTCATATTGTTTATATACCAGGTAGTCATACCTGAAGAGAATCTCAGAAAATTCATATCATTCTCCAAATTGAAATGCAGTTACACAAATGCCACGTGTCTGGCATTTTCATATTATCCATGATTGTGAAGAAAACTTTTACAATTTTTATAACTGTACTTGGTTTTAAGGATGTTTCTATTTCAAAATATAAAATGTCGCTTCTTATTCTGTAATTGAATGTTAATATTGCAATGTTAATAATGTATTGTGGAAGCTGCTAGCACAATTATTATTGAAAAACAAATGATGTTTCTTTTAAATATAAAGTAACAATTACAGTAACAAGAATATTCTGGAAGACAATAATGGATAGCTCATAAAAGCAGAACACTTATTTAATAAGAGACAGCTGAAACTCAGAATTGGCAAATATGAAGTGATACACATGGGAAAAACAATCCTAACTTTGCATATAAAAAGATGGGCTCTGAGCTCCCATCATCACCCTGGAGTGAAATCTTAGGGTTATGACTCATATTTCTGTGCAAACATGAACTCAGTGCTTGGTATCAGTCAAAAAGCAATTCAAAATTTTGAAAATATGAGGAAAAAAGCTGAGACTAAGACTGAGAACATCATTATTGTGACTCAGAATAAATCCACTTGTAGCTCAAATGTTATGTCCCTCTTTCCAAGGAGAATAGAGCAGATATGGAAAAAGTTTAGGGCTGGGCAGTGAAGATGAGAAGGTGGTGCACATAATCTTTCTATATTTCAGTAAGGCCTTCCCTCTCAGAATCCTGAACAAATTGTCCAGCTGTGAGATAAACACATTCGTGCCACTCTGGGTAATGAACTGGCTCAGTGGCAGAGCTCTAAGGTTGTAGTAAATAGGGCTACAGTAAATGAGGTGCATGGACACCAGTAGTGTTCCTCAGGGCTTAATTCTAGGGCTAGTCCTGTTCAACATTTGTATCAATGGTCTGGATGTGGAGTGCACCCTCAGCAAGTTTGCTGATGATACTGAACTGGAAGGTGCTGTTAACTCCCTGAAAGGATGAGAGATCTTGCAGCGGGATCTAGATAGGTTGCAGCTGGGTGATTAGCAATGGTATAAAACTCAGCAAAGGAAAATGCCAGGTGCTGCACCTGGGACAGAGTAATGCTGGACACAGGCACAGACCAGGAGACAAGCAGCTGGAGAGCAGCTCTGCAGAAAGAGGCCTGGGGCTGCCGGTGGCAACAGCTCAGCACAAGCCAACAGCATGCCCTGGCAGCCAAGAGAGTAAAATGCATTTTGGAGAGCATTAAACACAGCGTTGCCTGACAGTCAAAAGAGGTGATTTTCCTGTTATATTTATTATTGCTGCAGCGTCACCTTGAGTATTGTGTGCAGTTCTGGGCTCCACAATATAAAGAGGGATGTTAAAGTCCTTGAAACTGTCCAGAGGAGGGCAACAAAGTTGCTGAAAGGGCTGGTAGGCATGTCCTGTGGGGAGAGGCTGAGCACATTTGGGTTGTCTAGTGTGGAGAAGGCTGAGAGGTGACCTCATGGCTCTCTGCAACTTCCTGGGGAGGGGAAGTGGAGAGGGAGGTGCTAGCCTCTTTTCCCTGGTCACTGATGACAGGACATGTGGGAATGGCATGCCATCCCATGCCACTTCCAAATTATGGGTGACTCGATAAAGTGGGATTCTTCAATCTGTGGGAGAGATGAATGTGGGGAAGAAATTTATAACAGAGGTCTACAAAATGTGGAGAAACATAGAAAGGGCAGAGGAATCTGTTATTCATTATCTCCTTCTGAATGGAAACAGAAGAGTGTGATCTGGTCATAGGAGCCACAATCGAGATTATCACCATGAGTTTGCTCTTTGTTCAGAGGGCAAGAGACCTGTGGAATTCTGCCACGGAGGATGCTAGAGGTTTCTGTGTGTCTCTGGGGAGACTCGACAAATTCATGAAAAGGAAATCAGTGGAGAAGTATTGCAATTATAGAAGACACAGCTAGCTCAGCACACTTCTGAGTTAAGAATGTAAGAATGGGAGACAATTGGGGTGGGGGGGAGAGGGTTCAGGATACACTTAGTCTGCTCTTACACCCACACACTCTCTTAAGGCACGTGTGGGGAAAAAGCGCAGTGGGCTAGATGGAACTATGGGCTTACGCAGTACAACCACTTTCAGAGTTTTCATCTAAGGATCTTGGCTTAAAGTGATTTGCATCTGAACTCTAGGTTTTTGGTTGGGCACATTGTTTTTTGAAATCCTCAGGTTTTCAGGGAATATTCCTTCTCCAAGCCTCAGTCTGTTGAATGTTACATTGCATGATCAAATTCAAAGGAAAGAAATGCATAAAAGATCTAAATACTTCAAATGCTTCTTTTTTAAAGTCCCTGTCTGTCAAGTAGTGTTTGACCCTCTCTGCTGGATTATTCATTTTATATCAACATTATATTAGAAATGTACTTTTTAGTGTACAAACCCAAGATTATCAAAAATTAAAATGTACTAGTTTAGGTCTCACTTCTTATTCTGAAGTTCTTTTTCAAATGTACTGTAACAAAGCAACACAATAAGCCTAAAACCCAGAAAAGGAAATGCATACATTAGCTGTTGTCTGACAGTATACAGGAACATTTTGTATGATGTTGTCTCTTTGTCTGTGTTTTTATACCATAATCATATCCTGGTCTCTCATCCACGTCACTCTGTGGCTAAGATGACTGGTATATGCCTGAGGTCACATAAAGCACCTTGAAGAGCTGCATCAGAGTGTAAGGTTCCTGGCTCTGGGTACCCTGCTCAGAGCAGGCACTGGTAATGTCTGCAATGTCTTAAATGCCAGGACTGCTTGTGGTCCACCTTTAGTTTGGCAAAGTAAGTAGCAGTCAGGCTTCTTTTTATGGAAGCATATTGCTGTGTAGGAAAATCCCCACAAAACAGATGACTGATCCTTTCTTGGTACAGAGGCAAACTAAAAATAGCATGTTTTTTTCTTTCTTTTTTTTTTTTTTCTTTTTTTCCCCCTCAAATAGTATCTTTAGATGTAAGTTCTTTGTGAACCAGGAAAAATCTACTGGTTTAAGGCATTAGTCTGTTTTTAAGAAACTTGTGTGTAAAAAGCTTTTTGGGTTACTAGTGGTTCTGGCTGTGGTTGTTGTGATCTACATATCCTCTGTTTGGCAGTTTTTCTGGAGAGACTGCAGACTTCAAATCAGCTGGAGTGTGGGAAAATGCAGGAACTCAGGCTGAACTATAGGCGACTTAGGTGGGGAAATTGTTTTTAAAATAAATACTTTCAGAACAATCACGTAGACTAATTCGATATTGTACAGCATAATACTGTTTTCAGCTGCTGCATGGCTGATACTTAAGTGTGTTCAATGTTCACATATTCATTCATTTTAAATCACTAACCTTTCCATTGTTTTAGTTTGAAAATTTGTTCAGTAGATTTTGCCTTTTTGTTTAAGCATTTCCAGTTAGGCCAGGATCCTTGGCCTCTCCAGCTTCTCCATCATTTACATGACTGATTCAGGCAGACAAATTTCTGTCCGTAGCTTGGGACTACAAAACCATCCAACAATGACATGTTGGTCACCAAAAAATAGCCAGTTTGTCCAGCAGCTTGGTTTTAATTAGCTCTGAAATCCCCCTCTGTCAGAAGATATATTCTGTTACATTAAATGTTTGCTTTGTGACCAGTTAACATGTGTATAGGTACATGTATTTGTACAGTTGAAATTCTGATCACTATTTTTCACTTGAATCTTTGATACACATTTGGGGTTACAGTACCCAGAACATTATTTTTGTGTATAACTGTCTTGTACAGGCCCCTGCAATCGTTCTCTTGCTTGTATCTAACACATTTTCTGTCAAGCTCGCATTCGGCCACTTTACAGTAAATGTGTGCATCCCAAAAATCAGATCTGTATTTTAAGTGGACTCTGCTGACAAAGGCCTAGTGGGAGGTGCATCTGTGCTAGCTCTGTGTCTGAGGAGGTGGCAAAAGGAAGCACCAACACTTGTGCTCCAGGAGTTTGTGAAGTGCTGGCGTATCAGGTTCTGCGTTACTGACATAATTTTTCCTACTATTTGCTATGTGAAACAGTATGCAATACACATGTAGGAGCAAGTATGACCTGGGGAGGAAACTAAAACAAAGACAACCATGGAACTTGTGTTTTGAACCCATTTTCTAAGGCTTTTTTTTTCTCCACTTTTTGTAAAGTGGAATACAGACTTGAAGGAATTCAGTTTGTGATAGCTATGCTTATTATTATCTCATATACCTTTTAAGGAAAGGTAGAATTGTTTTTCTAGTTACATTATGGGAAAAATATATTAACAGGGTACTCTGATGACTACATTAAAGGGGAAAGATTAATGTTGATTTCTGTTTTCCATCACCCATGAGAAACACTATGAACTTGTATGGTAGCCACATAAGGAATATTGAAAATTCTTCATTTATAACCCCTTTCAATTTAAGATGCAAGTATACATGGTGAAGTGGAAGGGGTGACTCACAGAGGGACATGATTATTTTTCACCCCCTGACATGAATTCTTATTTATTCCAGGCAATGAACATGGCAGGAAGTAACCACTATTCATTTCAGATCTCTGTATGTACCTCCATGTAATCTGCCAGAGTGGAAAGAACATATGACATATAAAAGAGAAAAAAAAAAAGTGGAATAAAAGAAAATATTCTCAAAGGAGAGTATAGCATTTTTTTAATAAATGTTTTATAAAAATATAGTGAGCTGCAACTGAAAAGGCTAAACATCTGATTGTGAAATTTGCTTGTATTGGTTTAAGAGTTCTGTTTATGGCCCAGCTTGTCCATGGCTTTCTGTTGCTGTACTAACGAGTTCTTACCTCTGTGTGCCTTCATGTTCAATATGTGCAATTATAAAAACATTTTTCTTCTACTTGACTTACAAGATCTTTGGAGTAGCAATAGAGTTTGTATCTGGCCATGTATGCATACAGTCTGGTGCCTTTGGGTGTTATAATTAGAATAATGTTCCTGGTGCCAGAAGGAAAACCATTCAGGAGGAATAAGAATAATAATATAAACAGTATATTACTATACAAAAGAATGTTTCCTAAACCCTAGGAAAAACTCCTAGGTGCTCCTTAACAAGCTCTTTGTAATGAAGAATCACTTGGCAGCCTGGGTTCCTTTAATGGACTTTACGAAGTACAGTAAGCCTCACCATCTGCTGCACCCTCTAATTACCAGTGAGAAAAGGACACTTTTCCCTCCTGCACTACACAAAGAGATATGATTTAGATGTGTATGTTACTTATCCAATGTAACATACATCTGTTGTGTTCTCATATTTTAGACACAAATCTGGGAGGAGGCACAAATAGCCTTGCCTGAGAATGTACATCCTTTTTGTTGTACTGGCACACACGTAGTCTTACTATTGGGTAAACCTTCTGCAATTTCTTTTCCCATTTTTTTTTTCCTCTGTGTAAGTAATTTTGCTCATGATCTGCCCCTGTGCTTATGTGTGAAGTAACAAGTGTGGGTTGAGATGCTATTTTACAGACTTTAGGTTACTTCAGAAAAAACAAGTCAGCCCTGGAAAGTCTTTAGCCTTCTTTTGAGAGACAGTGCCTAGAGAGAACAAGTGAGAGGCAAAATAAATCACAGCCCTTTTCAGAGATTTTCCCTTTTCTCTGACCTCTCTGTGTCTACAGAAGGGAAGAAAATCTCTTGCAGTCTTGTAAGTTGAGAAAAAGTGACAAGAGGTTTGGCCCGGTTCTGCCTCCCTCTCCTATGTGTGCAGAGAGGTTGCTGGGTCAGGGCAAAAAAAAAAAAAAAAAAAAGGCAGCACAAGGAAGGACACTGTGACGCCTGCCCATTGTCCCCCACCTGACCTATCTTGTTGGAAAAGCTGGGAGTAGCTATGGGAAAGCAGCAAATTTTTGCCAGAGGCTGAGGGTGACAGCAAAGAGTCATCACTGTGACCTCCATGAGAAGTGGTGCCGTCTTCTACAACCAAAGCTAGAATCACAGAGCAGGCCTGGATGCAGAGGCAGCCAAGATACCCGCTAGTCACCAGCTGGGTCCATAGTGATGCAGCAGATCCGGAGGCAAGTTAGAGGTCCAGACCAACCTGTACCTGGCTGGGCACAGGTGTAGCTACAATTAAGTTCAAGCAGGGACCACAGGTGAGGACCTGAGCTTAAACACAGGTTGGGAGTGATGGTAGTGGACACTCCCACAGAAGCCTATCCCAGGGCTCTTTTCACAGCAGCCCCCTGCAAGGCTGCACAGCTGCTCTATGTTAGAGCTGGCCTTGGCCAGAGACAGCCTAATGCTTAGGGTTTGGAGGGGCATGGGGCTGTGGTCAAGGCCCTGACACGTGGAGAAGTGAATGTGGGTTTGCTCTGTTAGTTTTTTGGTGGAACAAACTGATAGAAATGCAGCAGAACCCCAAGGAGGATTCTTGTGAAACTGTGGGGGAAGTATATTGTTATTCATTGGAAAGAAAAATGTGAATGGAGCTGAAAGAGGCCGTGAATGTGTCTCTGTTTCCTCTGACTCAAGTCATATTAATGCCGGAGAAGAAGCTGTTCTGTGTTGCTGAGTACGTTTTCATTGTCAAGGGCACATTGCTGCAAGTATGTTCCCACATCAAAGTCCAAACACATCTGAATTATAAACTTCTAAAAAATGGAATACACCTGTTGAACTTAGAGTTCTATGGGTTGATTTCAGTCCGGGGGATGATGAGAGAGACCTGATCTTACTGGCACCATGGCTATAGCACTTCACCAAGGCAAACAGTAGCTGCCATATCAAGAACTGTAGCTTGCTGGCAAACAAGAACAGATGTGTTAAAGACATTCAGTCATGATTCAAAGATTGCAGGAGTCTTATGATGCAAAGGCAATTGACTTCAGAGAACACACACTGCTGTAGCTAAGATAAGATAAAATTAAGACCAAATAAATTTATGACCACAGCAAGCTTTAGGAACATTCCTAATCCTGATTGTTCCTTTGGCTTGCATAGCTTTCCATGGTAAGGGCAAGGGGCCTTCTTCATGTCTGCTTACTGTCTGTGCATAAACCTATTTTGCTTTCAAATCCCAAGGAATTACAGATCCTTAACTCCCATCAGTAAAATATATCTTACATTTTCTTTTGTGGTATTACTCTTCCTCATGTCAGAATCTGAGAAGCTGACTATAGTCAAAGATGCAATGTTGCAAAATCTTACTTCCAGTGGAGTATCATGCTTTGCTGTTTGCAGTGTGGTAATGCAGAGTAAGGTCTCTCTGCACCTGCAGACTGAAAAATCCAAATATTAGCTGCTGATATAAATGTTCAGAAAAGCCTCCTTGCTTTGACGGTAAGCAAGCAGCAGTTGGCATGGCTGTATGAGACAACTCCTCATGGGTTGGCACAAAAAATGTATTTTCCTAAATAAATGTGCATGCAAAAGCAACCCCATCTCTGGACTAGTAACCTGTGAGCTTTGGGACTGAGGGTAGTCGGTGGTACTGCAGGTATGTGAACAACTTGTGACTCAATTTAGTGGTTGAAAAAAAATCTTTTTTTTTTTTTTTTTTTAAAAAAAAAAAAGCTCCTTTGGGCAGGCCTGATATTTGCTTCTTGTTTGTTCACTTTTTTTTTTTTTTTTTGGTAAAACAAACAATAGACCTGAAAATTATTTTTATGTCAACCTGTACTCTTTTCTTTAACCTGTTTTAATAAAAATATTATTTTGAAGTCAAGTAGCTTTCCAAATCTCCTTTTTTATTCATTTAATTTGACACTGAAGGCCTGAGTTATTTTGCTCATTAAAAAAAATAAAAAAGATGAAAATATGAATACCATTATGGCACATAGGATCAAAATAGAAAATGCCAGGGCTTGCTGGAGTTAATATAAACAGGAGAGAGAAAGATAGCAAAAATCATTCTAAAAATGCATTACTAGGAAAAGGAAGTACTGAGCAACTCCCAGTGAGAAGACAAAACTATTATTGGATATTGGGAAAACTGGAGTGTTTAAGTGCCGTTTTTGCTTCATTTTCACTAACCAGGATAAATGTGGCCAGATGGCTAACACAATGAACATCGGTGACAGATGGGTAAGTGCTCTAACTAGCGTCAGAAAAAAACAGGTTAGAGATGCTTGTGAATTGGCAGGGCCTGATGAAACTCACCCTGGAATACTTAACGAGATAGCTGAGACTGTCCCTGCTTCTTCAAGATGAGGTTTCCAGAAGATGGGAAGGGAAAACAATAATCATGTTTTTTAAAGAGAAAATATAAGAAGAAGTAGAGAAGCAAAAGGGGAGATGGGGCATAAAGAGAATCATTGAGCAATCAATGTCACTTCTGAACCCGGAGAAATACAAATTAGCAATCCATTTATCAAGAACAGAAAGCATCTCTTGAAAAGAATAAACCATAACAAACCAACCTGATTATCTCTTGAGACATCATGGAATAGAGAATAGAGAGGCAGTTATAAATAGCATGTCTTTGATAAAGCTTTTGATATTGTCTTAGATGACAGTTTCCAAAACAGCCAAGAAACATAGCCTAGAGATATTTACTGCAAAGCAGCTGTGTGGCTGGTTGGGAGACACACATTCATGGTAGTTACCAGCAGCTCATGACAAAATTGAGACAATGGACCTTAATGGGGTTTTCCAAGGCATTAATCCTGGATCTGGATATGTGCAATGTGTTCATCTATGGTCTGATCAATGAAACAGAGAATACTCATATTAACAGCAGATCTTCAATATCTAGAAAGTGGTTAGGAGACATGGGGCTGGGAAGATCTGGACTTAATCCATGCCCCTTCAATAAAGTGTACTGAGGTGTCTACTACCTTTTTTGGCAGAAAAATGTAATCTGCTCCTGAACATCTCTGGTGAAGGAGGCTCCATAATCTCTCCAAACAATTAAATACAGTGTTTCACTATACTTACTGTTAAAAAAAAATTCCCAAATGTCTCACCTAGGAGTTTACTGCAGCTGAAGCTTATTGCTTCTTGATTTATCCAGAAGATAAATGTAGGCCATTTTCTGTCCTTGCAGTGATTTTTCATATGTTAGAGGATGGTGCAGAGCTGCAACTGAGCCAGTTGTTTTTTCTCTTTTTTTTTATATTTTATATAGTTGATTACTCCTGCGTAAGTGCAGAATGTTGTATTCCTTCCCATCAAATGCCATCCTATTTCTTTTTCCAGCCAATGTCTCCAAGTTGTCAATATCAGTTTCGATCAGTTCTGGTTTTAATGTTTTTGGTTTTCTGGCATTGTATTTCAGTCTTTTCCCTAGTGTCATATATCATTGCAAAAACTTATAAAACAATATAATAAATGTTATACTGGCACATATGAAAATGAAAATCATATGTAGCTCAAACACAGTAACACTTTTACTCAGCTTGCCACCTAAGCTGGGGTGATGCACTTCAAGTGAGGCCTGGACTAGTAACAGAGAATCTGGGGAGGATAAATGAGAAAGATCAGAGGTCTTATCTTGGATGTTTATAGGTGTTGTGGTTTAACTGTTACAAACAGCCAAGTACCACACAGCCACTCGCTCACTCTCCCCAAGTGGGATGAGGGAGAGAATCAGAAAAGTAAAAATGTGAGAACTCATGGTTTGAGATAAGGACAGTTTACCAGCTAAAGCAAAAGTCATGTGTGCAAGCAAAGCAGAAACAGGAATTCATTTGCTGCACTTCCAGGAGAGCAGGACTCATTATGTTTCTTGGGAAGACAAACACCATCACTCCAAATGTTCCCCACTTCCTCTTTCTTTCAAAGCTCTCTCAGCTTTCATTGCTGAGCATGATGTTGTATGTTATGGGATATCCCTTTGGCCAGTCTGGGCCAGCTGTCCTGGCTGTGTCTCCTCCCAGCACCCTCAGCCTCCTCCTGGCAGGGCAGCATGAAAAGTAGAAAAGTTCTTGGCTCTGTGTGAGCACCACTCTGCAACAACTAAAAGATTGGTGTGTTATCACCACTACTTTCATCAAAAGTCCAAATAGCATCATACATGCCTCTATAAGAAAATTAACTCTATTCCAGCAAGAGACAGGACAGGAGGAACTGAAGCTGTTAAATACGGAAAGCAGCAGACTTAGAGGAGAGCACCTTCAAGCATGCAGAAGTCTGTGCCAACAGCAAGGTAATGGGCTGTGTTCTCAGCCTGTTGGGAATAGGTCAGAAGCAATGAGCTCTAACTGCAAGAGGAATATTGAGGTTAGGTATCAGGAAGTATTTTTTGTTGGAAAGTGCAACCAAGCACAGGCATAGATGTGCTGAGGGAGGCTGTGAATTCTCTATTAACAGTGACATTAAGAACAGTAAGAGTAATATCTGAGGACAGTTTAACAAGGATATTCTATTGTGTAGGAGTATAATCTGTGATCCTTAGAGCTCCAAATAAATTTTTTAACTAAATGGCTAAGAATTTAAGATATATATATATATTTATTATTTTTTTTTTCCACCATACATCTTCCTGATTTTGGTCTTAATTCAGAAAGAGGGATGGATTTAGTGAATTTTAGTAACACTTGGGAATGTCACTAATGTGACTTCTGTCCCAGAGCGTAGCCTGAGCTGGACAGATTTCATCTCTCAAATGAACATGAAACTGGTATGTGTTCTCTGTTTTGAAAGAATAAATGTGGCCTTCAGAAGTATTTGGGTCACTTACTGTCTCTTTTATACCATACCTGGTCTACCAAAGCTATTACATCAGTCAGTAGGACAGAGTTTTTTATATCAATGAATGTCTTAAAAAAGCTTAAATGAATTGTAATGAATACTTTAATACTGGCACCAGCTAAAAGCATAATACTAGCTAAGATAACACCCACACCCACATGTAGGCTCTTCAAGCATCTTTTCTATAGTATAAGTAGTCTCATAACTTAAATATTTTGGTAGTTATTTTTACATTAGGAATAAAACAAACATTTGTAGAGTAGTAATGTTGTATTTTGGTGTTAAAAGTAGGTCTCAGTATGCATGAGAAACAGCTGCTCTTCCTGAATGGAAAAATGATATATTTGTTCCAATGGGTGAAACATCCTTCTAGTAACTGAGCACACATCAGTGTGAACAGCACTCCTGCCTTAATATGACCAGCACAGTTTCGCATTATAAACAGCTGATTTAGAAAAATGTGATGAGATCTAAGTTGACAACAAAAACATCAAGTACCATAGGGAAACAGTATTACATAGCTTTTGCATTTTCTTGCTTTCCTTCTTTTTACAACATGCTGTTTGTTTGCACCAAATAAGTCGTTCAAAATGAAATTTCAAAGCTCTTACAAATGATGTGCACACCTCTTCTACAACAGTTAGTTGAATTTTCCATCTTTTTTTTTTCCTTTGTTTTACTTGAACAAATACACAAACAAAATATACAGCATGACAAGATTTAAACCTATGTTTTAAACTTTTAAAAATACAATTCCAGAGGCATTTTGAAAGGGATCAAACTCTGAAAGTTATGTTCAGATCCTATTTTTCCCTATTTTCTTAATCATAAGTTGGACTACAAAGCTGGGAGAACAATTTATCTAAAAACTTAAGCACTCTCTCATACGTAAATATTTTTCTTCTTTCAGAATGCAAATCTTCCTTGCTTCACTGGTATATGATTTGTGAGGCACAGGGATAGTTGTCTGCATGACTAGAAGCTGAGCCTTGTCTCCAGATTTTGTAAAACTAAAATCTTGTTTTTAGATACTCTGACACTAAAATACAGAACATATGAGCTAGTGTATCTATAGGATATATCTATATGAAATCTTATAGGGTGAACAGCAGCTAAATCCTGATCTGCTGTTCAGCAAGAACTATACAAGAGCAAGATGCTGCTAGTAGGGAACAAGGCAGAACATGTTTATTTGTTCGTTTATCTAATAGACAATTTGAGCTGTAAAGTTTGTGTAACATGCAGCTTGAATTTGCCAACTTGAATGAAATCTCCATAAGTTTCATGTTCCCTTCTTTGTGATCTCATTCTTTTCTCAAAATACTTCTAGCAATTAATTCTTAATATTCAGATATTAAGCTTTAGAGTTCTCTTGATTCTAAAGGAATTAATTTTTTAATAGTCTTTGTTAATGATTTCAGCTATATATTTTTTTTACTTGAACCTTTTGTATTCCAAACTTATTTAATAAATGATATTAACATCTTTGTAGAATATTATTAAATGAATTTATTATTATTATTATTATTACCTTGATACTGAATGGTGCTGCTTTTGTCTGCAAAATTGGCTTTAGAGAATTTCAGAAAAGTAATGGTAGGTCTCAGTTATAGCCAAGTCTTCCTACCAATGTGAGGGGAAATGTTTGTAGTTCTCATTAGTGTATTTAAAAGGAACAAAATCCCTTTATACTCCTGCTTGAATGTTTGTAAGGATTTGCAGCAACTTAAAGAAATGAATAAGCTGTTGAGTGGCTGATAGGAAGAAATCATTACAGTTCATGTTGCAAATGAGCCCACCTGTCAGGGGAGCTCTGCAGGAAATTGCCCTCAATTTTCATATAGGACTTTGGCAAAAGAGTAGCAGGTGACTCATGAGAAAGTTCTTTTCTGAGTCTGCTATCTTGTTTCATGTCAGGGGTAAGAACTAAGTAGAGACTTGTGAAGAATTATGCAGTGAATTATAAGTGGAAAATGAGAAACTTGAATTTCATTGCAGTGATGAGAAAAACTCCTTGGAATATTTTTAAAAGGAGCTCAGTGTGAGCCAAAGAGCAGGTAATGGTCCTGATATCAATGATGCTATCTAAATATACTGGAAAAAAAAAAAGATAAACAATTAAAAAAATGTTGGTAGGTAACTGGCTAAATGAAATAGGTAAATTTTGGACTAACTTATTTTCAGTAAGGCAGGAAAGCAAAGTAGATTTTTAAAATGGATCCGAGAGAATAGTCACTAGAAAAAAATATTGTTATTTTATATATTTAGATACAAGAAATTTACAAAATCCAGGGTAGTTAAGAATCTTAGGTTATCCTTAGTGGGGTGGTTTTTTTTTAGGTGGTGGTCTGGTGTTTTTTTTTTTTTTTTTTTTTTTTGCTCCTTCATCTTTTCTCTTTTCTCTCTCTCTCTCTCTCTCTTTTTTTTTTTTTATCTTTTTCACTATTTTCTTCCATTATTGAACTATACAATGTGTTCAGACAGTATATGCTTTCGCAGTACATTAATATATCTTAGCAGTTATATTTATAAACAGATGCAAGTGTCTGGCAGGATGGATCATTATTTTGGGGCTCAGATGTTATTAATTAACACCAGGAATGTTGTGAAATAAGCTTGAAATCAGACCTCCCCCCTCCTGATGCAATGTGAATGGTTAAGTACTTTTCCTTTCAAATAATAATAGAAGGAACCCTTTCTCTTACTACACTGTGAAGCAGTATGAATAATCAGTAAGTAATTACTGAAATTGTGTTTGGATGTTGAAAATCCATAGTAAATCCTGAAAAATGTCACTTTTTTCATTTCAGTGTCCCTGATTTTATTTGGCAAGAGGTCACAAGTCTCCAAATGTGCTGAACTCTTGTTTATTTATTTTTCCTGGTATTTCTTTTTTTTTTTTTTTTTTTTTCTTTTATCTTTCTTTTTATTTTATTTAGAGTTCTGTAGGTAAAGTGGCCTGAAAGAGATGCTCCATTTAGAGGGGTTCTACCAAACTTATAGCACTTCAACTATTCTGTCAATAGATATGGAAGGGGATGCTCTGTGTAGACAAGAATGTAGAAACTCTTGTACTGGATCAGGCCAAAGGCGTGTTTAGCCCTGTCTGCTAATACTTTGGTGGAAAGGTTCTAAAGAAGGGGTTGAAGGAAACCGTGGGTTCTTCCAGTTTCCAGCTGTCAATGACTGCTTGAACTGCTTTCAAATTATCAAGCAGCCTTGATGGATTTATTTTCCATGAGACTTTTGGAACTCCTTTTTAAGTTTTTCCTCAATGACATCTTTATGTTTCAAATCTGATTCACACGCTTTGTTTAAAAATAATTAAGAATAAATGCTTTCTATGTGTGTGCTTGTTTTTGTTTTGATTTAAAATTTCTGCTTGAAAATAGTGCCCTAGATACAAGAGATACAAATAAGGGATCATTTCTCACCCTTCATATTTGGATGTTGTCTCAACGGCTTTCTAAATCAGAGAATACTATTTTAGTTTCTGCTAACACAAACTATTTTTTTCATGTCTTTGATAATTTTAGTTACCCTTGTCTTAATGTTGTGGAAGCTTACTGTATACCCTTTTCAAGATGGGATAACTGGAAATGTACTCAGTATGCAAAATGCATGGCATATAAGTTTGTGTGCTGACATAGTTACATATATATATGTATATATATATACATACACACATACCCTCCCCCCCCCAAAAAAAATAATAAAAAATCTGCAGTGACTTGATGCTCTTTCCCATGCAGTAATAACAACTTTAGAGATCACTGCTGCATAAAGACTTAAGGATGCTTTTCTCAAGGTGCATTCTTTGTGTTCACTACTCCCGATTGGGATTTTCTGTCTTTGTATGCTGTCTCTCTCATTAATGTTGTCATCTGAATGTGGCATGGAGATGGGAGGAAAGCTCTCTTGGTAAAAGATTTTCAGGACTGTGCAGTCTTCATTGTTCAAGAACAAGGAACAATTAAGGCAGTTCACTGTAGCAGGCCAATTTTACTCACCTTTTCCTGCAGTCTTCTCCTATCAAATGCTACCTGTCAGGAAAGTTTTCAAAGTTCATAAATATCGCCTGATATGGAAGCATCCTATCATGCTGTTTTGCTCCACCTTCCTTTCCTGAGAAGCTGTCTGTCAGAACAACTGCATCTGAATTTGGAAAAGCACAAAAATTAACGAGACATCACTGTATGAATGAGGACCTCTTCTGGCTGTTTCCATGAGCTTTCCCCATTAAGAACCACACTGAAAATATCTGGGTCAGAAAAGTGCAGCAGAAGAAAACACTGCGTACAAGAATGATACTATAATAATCTGTGTCCCTGTTGTCACACTTTTTAAATGGATGGGTGAGTGGCCTGTATGATCTGAATATTTAATATGCCTAGTTTTTGAGGCCCCTTGCATTTTACAGCTTGTTTTAACAGCTCATATCTTAGTTTCTTTACTTTCTTTATTGTAATAGCTAATGTAAGGCACTAACTGCAGAATACTTACAGAATTCAGAGGCAGTGACCTGTAAAAAGCAGCTAACAGTAGCTTGCTTAGAGATTAAAAAAAAAAAAAGAAAAGAAAAGCTCATGTCTTGTATATTATCTACAGAAAACCATGCTTTATGTGTAAAAACTTATGTATTTTTTCTACCCATTGAATTTCCTGGAATGTAAACACATTATTATAAAACAGTTGTGGAAAGAAAATCACAAAACAGACCAGATTGCCTTTGTCCAAAGCATCTTTTTTGGATACCTTTTTCATATTAGTCCCAGTGCCCAATAGACCATGTTAAGTATTGTCCCATTGACTTTATGTGACTAAATCATTCTATTCCCTCTAAATAAGCTATTTATGAAAGTTAGAGAGGCAGAATTTTGCCCTTTATTTATCCCCTTAGTGCCTCCCCGAAGTCAAACGTATGTCTGCATCATTCAGAAATTATTAGCACAATTTAGTCGGACACTTCTATACTGACCCAGTGACAGATGGTAGTATGGGAGTATGGTGTTTGAATGTCTTACAAGGCCTGTGTAGGTGAAGCAACCTGCATTTAAGGAGATCCATTTCTGAAACTCCTGAGTTTTCACCCTGAGTGTGAGTATTTTTTGATGAGTTACTGTTGTTCTTTTCCTTCTGGCTAGAGATTGATTAGTATACTGAATACTTCTCCTTTATGAAAGTTCAGAGTATGCATTTCATTTCAAAGAGTGAATCACACAGAACATAATTTTCTTGGTTTACTGCCTATTATTATAGTTTGCTATTGGCACTGTCAGAGCACCCAAAGCCTCAACTAGATTCAACTTTGTGCTGGGCACCATACAGATGTTATTAAAAGAAGTTTCTTGTCTGGAACGAGACAATGAGGTCACTCAATATAATGAATGATGGAAGAGAATGGTAGTGATATTTTTGTTCTATTTATTCTTTAGCATGCTTCTTAAAAATTATTGCATATGACAAGGGTCAACATACTCCATCAACATAAATTTCAGTAAAAAATGCAAGTAATGGAGTCTGTTTCTGAATAGCAAGTATTAACAATTGTCCAAATGAATCCATGGTAGCAAGCAATCAGCTATAAGTCATTAGCTCCTTCTTTAATTACAGAGAAGCCAAGACTGCGGATTCAGTTTGTAGCTCACAAAGAAGAAAATGTTCTTCAGCTGAGCCTTCAAGCATTAGTTGCTGAAAGACTTCAGCTTCTAGAAAATATCCCTACTTCTGCATTTCACATTCTACTGCTTTTCCCTTATGAATGGGATTTCTGCATGGACCCTGATAGTAGAGGATGGGGAAGAGTCTATTCAGCTTGGATTTAGATAGATAGGACGGGAAGCTGATAGACAGAAAGTCTTGGAGAAATCAACCCAGAATTTTGTTTGTTTGTTGCTCCTGGACTCATTATGTGCTTAAAATGATAAGTTTGCTAACTAGGCATGCCACACATGACAAAGCATTTTTTCCTTGGAACAGATTATTGCACCTATTAGATTGTCTATATTTTACCATTCCGTTTCTTGAAAGTTTGTGTGTGTGTTCCCATATTCAGGCACATGTGCATGAGTGCGAGTCTATATCTTGGCAAAGATACTCAAAGATGAGCTGCAACTTGAACAGCTGCAAAGTCTCTGAACAACAGAATTATTCATAGCACATAAAGGAAGAAAACCTCTTGAAAATGGTTCAAACATAATTAGGGGAGGATCAAACTTTAATTTTTGATTTGAATGAACCAACTCCTGAAGGAGTATGTAAGTTGGGAACATTGGGATAATGGTGTTATTTCAAAGTCCTTTTTGCATTTAAATTAGTAAGCAGAATGCAGCAAAAATATTGAGATCTGTGTGCAAAATTTATCTGTTTGCTATCTTTCTGATGGTGTAAAATTAGGAATCCTATGTCATGGCCAGATAAACATGTAGTATTATATAGGATAACATTGTATGACTACAGTCTTCAATGTAGAAAGGTCTGAAATCATGTGGATGGTTCAACTATGTCTATTTTGCTTAGAGCTACAGAATTGCTTACATATCTTAATGACACACTAATTCAGAGATCATCCTTTTTGGCATAGGGATTAAGCCAGAGGGTGTACTTTAATCCTGAGAAGACTATATCTGAATCTAATGCTCTTGCTTTGGTTTTGTGTAGTCAGGATTTTTTTGCATGTGCCCAATGCTACTTATAGTTTAAAAGATTATGTGGAACTAAAGAATATAAATCTCCAAGCACAGAGGTCAAACATTTAAAAAGGAAGATTACCGTGTGCTTTCCTCCCATGTTAATGCAAGTAAAAACAGTTATCAACTTGCTTACAGGTTACTCTGTTGTCCACAACTGTACTGCTTGCTTTCTCTGCATCTACTAGCAAGTGGCAATACTCAGAACAAAATAACACTTATGAATATATTTTATTCATAGGGAATTCACATGTTCAAATTTGGTATGCCTCAGGCAGCCAGCTGGAGTGTAAAGTGAGTATCCTGTGGCTTTCCCCTAACACCTGTTGTTGCAGATAGCAGCATGCCTTAATGGCAGGCTCTTTCCCAGTGACACCAGTTAGTGATATTCATGGTTCCACTTTTCTTTCTCCCCACAGATTTCCTATTAATTTAGACCAGGTCATATGCAGAGTGAAATACTGATTCAGCCATGAACCCAGTCTTGCCTTTAGAAATATGTTGGGTATGGGTGAGTGCATGTGACACTGCCAGACACACCATTCTGCAGTGACTGAGAGAGAGGGGGAGTCATGCAGAGCTGAGAGATGTTACATAGCCCCTTTGTATTCACAGTGCCATTAGAGAACAAAACCTACAAAGCACCTGACAAATTCATCAGCTAGAATTTCTTATATCAAAGCAAGATGTATTTTCTTGCCTGGTGTAAAATTAAATTGTATAACTCTTTGCTACAGCATTTTTAGGAGGTAAAAGTGTAAGCGCATTAAAAAAGAAAGATAGAGCAAATATTACGTCTGTCAGTAGTTATATCTTTATTTATTTATTGCATAGTGATATAGTTGTGACTACTTCTGGTTCAGGAAGTTCTTGAAAATGATTGCTAGATGCAGAGAAGGTGTTAAGTGGAATGATGCCTCTGTTTTACCTAATTTTTAAATAAGCCTCTGAGGTATAAACACTAGACGATGAAATTCAGACAGTCCTTCTAAGACAAGCCCTTTCCTCCAGCACCTTAATTGATTTTACTGTATTACCTGCTACTGAAGATTTCAGATCACTTTTATGTGCTGGCTGAAAAATGAAGTTGCACCTGAAGCTTTGAGCCATTCTTACGTAGATGTCCAGTGATGTCTGGGGGTAAGTTCCAGTCACTCATTCAATCTAATGTTAAATGCAAGTCAGATTTCTCACTATTCCCCTGAGGTAGGATAGTTGGCAATATGGACCTGTGGGGTAAACCTGTTCTGCCTTGTTCGAGACCATGACTAACAACACAGAGGTCTGAATACACTTATCTGGTTTGCCTGTTTTAAGATTTTTTTTTTTTCCTTTCTGTTAGTAGTGATTTAGTGGGCTTATGGGTGGAGGGGATAATACAGACATTATCCATTACTTAAAAAAGTAATTATTCACAATGTTTTAAAATGCTTTGTCACTGGGGAGTAATAACAGAATAATAGTTTAATTTGGGCTGGCAGGTACCTCTGAATATCAACTGTGTAGACATCAACTTGTCCTGCCTAAAGCATAAAACTTGTGCTGCCTAAAGCAACTTACAGCAAGTTGCTCGGGTCTATGCTTTGAATGTCTTTAAGGACAGAGATTCCACAGCTTCTCTAGGCAACATGTACCAGCATTTGTCCAACATTATGATACTTTTTTTTTTTTTTTTTAATATGTAACTGGAATTTTCCTTTTACAAATTATTGGTGTTGCTTTTTGTCCTGTCCTTGTGTGCCTTTAAGAATCTGTCTCTGTCTTCTCTGTACTGTTGCATTAGGCATTTATAGACAGCAACATGGTCTCCCTTGGCCTTCATTTCTTAAGGCTGAGCAGAATCAGATCTGTCAGCCTCTAGTCACAGGTTTTGTTCTCCAGCTACCAGATGTGCACCACCTTGATGGCTCTCTGTTCTACTTTCTCCTGCATTCCATGTCTTTTTAATCATACTGCAAGGTGGGCACAGTGCTCGGACATCATCGTACAATGATCAAGAACATCACTTTCATGGACCTGCTGGCTACATACCTTCTATAGAATGGTTTGCAGTTGTGCCACAAGAGCAAAGCTGCTGACCCATGTTCAGCTTGTTGCCCATGCAGCCTTCAACTCCTTTTAGGTAAGGTTTCTCTTTAGCCAGTTAATTCCCTGTCTGAAGTGTTGCATGGACTTATTATTCCTCTACGTCACGATGTTGAACTTCCCAATTTTGCCATCAGCCTGCCTCTTCAGCCTGTCAATGTCCCTATGAATAGCAGCCCTGAGCTCCATGGCTAATGCTGCAATGTACAAAAAGGGTCAGATAAGGAAAATAGATCAAATATCTGAAATCTTTTAAAGAATAAAGCAAAAATGTATACTGATGTATTTTTGTGTGGAGAGAGTAAGAACAACTTTTTAACACTGGATTGCACTGAGGGACCACTGAATGTGCCAGTATACCCTAGAGCACAAATAAAGACATGTTTCAGTCATGAAGAGCTCTTTAAGAGCATGATTCTCTTAGTGAGATACTTATGACTGTCCCATGTCTCACACTCCCTGAGGTATGTAAATATACAATAGTCAAAGCACAGATAAGATGTTTCCAATACCTTACTACATGCAAAGTTAGGAGCATGATTCAGAAACTCAGCAGATGCTGTGACTCAAGTAACTGCTGATGTACTTGGCAGCATGTCTGTATGTACAAACACTAGCAAGTACATTTTCATTTCAGTGTACGTGGAAATTAGGCATGCAATTCTTGTTGCCTACCAAATAATTGCATCCTTCTCTATGCACTAGCCAGGAACTGCCAAGACTTATGAGCTCAGCAGAGGAAAATACCCGTTATGATTGACATTATAATGTCATACATGTATTCTCTAGGTCTTAATGAGTAGAAGAAGAAATAATTTACCTGTAAAGATGCACCTCTCTGAAAAATGAATCATGTACAACCATGTAATGCTGGCTGTAGTGGGTCAGAATGAGGTCCATTGGCTTAATTATGTAGTCTCTGGTAGCAAGCATATAAGAAACTCAACATAGCCTGTTCAGCACGTTTCTTTCTCCATGCTTCTGGTCAGGATTCTCCTCTTGAAGTACAGAAATTCTTAACATATACAACCATCAGTGACAATGAATTCCCCAGCTTGATTTTACCTTGTTTATGAAGAACCACATCTCTCTCTCTCTCTCTCTCTTTTTTTTTTTTTTTTTTTTTTTTTCTGGTCCTCCAACCTTCTAGCTTCATTTGAATTTTCTTTGTTCAAGAAGCAACAGTGAGTTACTAGACTACTTCAGAGAAACAGAAGCGATCACAGTTTATGTTTTCTGCTTCATCTTTTCTTTTGTCCTCCCTGGTGCTCTTGATCAGCCCGCTTACAACAGAGCTATGGGAATTGGGAGCTTCTGCTCCAACAAGTTTTGTTTTGTAGTTCTATCTGAATTCTTTTGTACTAGTTGGCAAAGTGAGCAGATTATACATAGCAGTGGCCAGAACACAGAGAAGAAAAGTATGTGCAATCAGAAATGTTTTAATTTGTTGTGTTGGCAGGCTAAAAACACACCCACACAGGGCCACAAGAAGGCGGAGGAGCAGTCTCATGATTCAATACCAAAACAATTTCTGTGTTCACTTAGGTTCCTGTTACATACCCTCAGAAATGGGAACATCATATACAGAGTGTTGTGTTGCCGTGGCAATGTAACACAGGTAGGACTCAAGTGACGGTGTGTGTTGTGGACACTTAACATGGGGGTCAGCTAACCCAGCTGATAAGTTCAGGTAACTTCTTCAGGGAAGCAAGACAGCAAATGCAGAATGAGGGCTGTCAAAGAAGCTATGAGTTTGCTGCTATTTTGGGTGCATTTAAGTCACTGGAATAGCTTTGTTTTGTTTCTTGTTGGCAGTTTTGTGGAACTCTGATGCAAAAACCTACTCTTTGGTTTGCTGTATTTTCCAGGGCTTTGGTAGTTACTGCATAGGTATGGCTAAATTAACATTTTTATTTTTATTTTTTCCCCATTTTTGGGGCTGTTTCCTACAATCATTGTACAAACTTAGACATTTATCTTATTTTTATGTGATGGTAAGAAACTTTTCTAGGATGTTGGCTATTTAAAAATGATGAAATGTGTCCAGAGGTCTGGTATCTACCAGCAACACTGAAAAAGGAGCAGTTCTGAGACAGCAGTGTTATTAGAGCATTCATACCATGGAACACATAAAATTGTATTAAACCTAATGGACAACACATTTTTGACTAAAAGGCTGGTATGTTTTGATAAGAAAAGATGGCATAATAATAACTGGATACTGAAGTTTGAAACTAAAAAAAAAAATACAGGCTTAGTAATTTGGAATAACATAAGGCACAAATGTTTCATGAAACGACAATGTATATTATTTGGGTTCAATAGATCTTTCTGTCAAAGAGGTATAATTCACACAGTTCTCTGATGTAGATTTAAAAGAAAATAATCTGATCGTGTGCTGAAACACTTGCTACACACATTTGAAAGACAACAAGATTAGATAGATAAGTGAGGCTAATATGTATTCTAAAGCATCATCCACTCATGAAGCAAAACAGGATGGCCTCCAAGGGCATCTGCCTTAGAGTCTAACAATCTCATTGGTGCACATATCAAAAGCCACAGTTCTTGATTCGGTAGACAAAGGACTATGCTGAGTTACATATCACTGCAAAGACTCTTGATGTGGAAGATCAGAAGGTCAGAAACTTTGGGTCAGAGCACCGAGCACACAGGCAGTGCTCCAATGTCCCTGTTTCAATGGGAGTTGTGTTTGAGAGCCTGGACCCTGACTATAAAGAGGGGAAAAACATAGTGTGCGTTTGTTGTAGCCTGGGAAGATCAGATAACGCTGGTCACTGAAGCATTGGGTTTTGAAAACTTGTACCACACAAAGAGAAAGGAGAGAAAAACAGAGATTTTATCTGCAAAACTGGTGCTTTTGAAGTATTAACTGAGTCATTCAGTGTCCTGGGAGCAAGTGGCATGAAGAGCATCAGGAGGAATGTCAGATTAAACATGATGTACTGATGAAGGCATGAATAGTATTTTATCTGAAGCACTGACAAGACGTAGTTAAGAGTATCCTAGCCTAGTATTTTCCTCTTGACTTTTCCTCTGATCTTTCATTTTGCCTGTTCTGGTAGAGCTTTTTCTTCTGTGTAATGCTTCAGGAAGGGAAGGGAAAAGCAGGTTGGAGACGCTACTCAGGTTTCAAACACTGTTAACAATGTTATGTGTAATGCTGGTTTTAGTGGGAGGGTAAACTTTTTTCACTGTTCTAGCTTCTTCTTCCCAAAATGTAAGTCTCTAGGAGTAAGTCGCAGCTAATGTGAATAACTGTGTGGGTATTCCTGTGTTTTAGCCGTTTGAATCATTGGCCTAGTAAACAATTGTTTGTTGCTTGAGACGCTCTATTCTTCTCACCTTTCAACCAGAGTCAAATATAATATATGAATTTGTGATCATCTCTGAAAAAACTATAAAAGTGTGAGCAGAAAAATGTTATTAAAATCCCTTTGTTTAGCTTTTGCAGAATGGTTTGTATGAGACAATACAGATTAAACACTACCTTTGAAAAAAACGAATGCAATGCACATCAACTGAACGAACATCACTAAGCTCTCTTTTATTAAAAACCCTAGCAGTCATAAGGAAGGCTGACAGTATAGTAAAGTTATTATGCACCTGCACAAGTAATATATGTATTGCCTCTTTCAGTATATTAGCTTTGTGCTGCTGCCAGTTGTTAAGGCATTTTGGAAAGTAAAAATATGTGTGGAAAAGTCCATTAGCAGCTTTAAACCAGTGATGCTATGCACCTCGTGAGACAGAAATTTCATCACCTCTAGAGACCAAAGGGGACCTAGCATCCTCCCTGGAAGAAAAGCTTCCTCAGGGAGTACCTGGCTGCTTCACCACTATGGCAAGCAGCCCCCTCCCCTTCTCCTTTGCATCTCAGCCTCGTTTCCAGACTGGATTGGGGCCAGATGGACTGTGGGCAGGTGTGCAACCCTGGGGGCACCAGCACAAGGTCAAAGGAGCGTTTTGGCTGTCCTGGGGAATGGAGCGCTACCAACGGATCATTAGCAGTAAGGAAACGATCCCCTTCCTGTTACACTGAATCATTCAGTTTGGTACGCACTTTGGGCTTTAAATCTTAGTTTGTCTGCAACAGAGACTGAAATTTGCCAACCCAAGCACAGCACGCTTGTTTGGCAAACAAGCACCGATATTGCTATTTTGGATAAGAGCTTTAAAGCTTCTCCCTAAATCATGGGTTTCTTGCAGGAGTTCCTTGGCTTGTATGGAGCTTGATTAGGAAGTTGCAGTGCTTCGAATGTTAACCTGGAAATGTTAACCTGGACACTGGAAAATGGGCAATGTGATAAGAAGCTCCCAGGGATATGTGTATGGACTATTGTATTACAGATGCATATTGGGAGGTTATTATTAAGACAAAAATCAGTTCTGTCAGTTTTTTTCTTACTCACTCTTACTAACTATAACACTTAATTCACTAATGCTGGCAGAGAGAGGTGTGTATTTAACCTGACAAGATTCACGGTGAATAGACGAATATGTTTTCATAGTCCATATGCCATTTTTCATAGACATATGAATATGAAAATGCAGATAACAGTGAAGGAATGATGCAGCAGAATATGATGTAATATTTCTATTTTTATGGACTTTGTACACTTTAAGTGAGGATGAATCTATAAAGGCAGCTCAATTTCACTGTCTAAATCTGGCATACAGCTTGCTAAAAGCTATTCAAACTTAGCTCCTACGCTCCTTTTTTTTTTTTTTTTTTTTTTTTTGTTCTTCCCACAAAAGACTTGAGCTTTCAGTCTGTTGATAGGTGAATGTTATTTTTCAAATGACTGTTTTTTTTTAGAGTATCTAGGAAACAAAACAATAATGTTGGTCAGAAAAGCAAAGAGAAAAGATATATACAAAAACAAGGTCAAAGTGTCTCAGAAATAGAGATGTTTCTTGTGATACATTTTTTCTGCAAGTATTATTTTTGAGAATAATCACAGAATTTAGGGACTTCAGAAGAGTAAAGAAAAAGAAATACATGTTTTTCTGACATACAGACATTCTTTCAAATTTCTCGATATTCAACAATGTAAATTGATTTGGTATTTGTTAATGAAGTTTTTTTTTTTTTAATTCCTTTTTTTTTTTTTTTTTTTTTTTTCCTCCCTGCCCTTTGAGGCTATGTAAAGACAAAATACTTGTGCTTCTGATGAGGCCTTAACAGTTTACTTCATTGTAAGCAGGATTATAAACTTCATTTTAAAGAATTTTTAGCTTCATGTTACTATTTCAGCTTGGCATATGCTTGTAAGCTAGGAATTGGGCTTGGCTTTGCATCAGGTACTCTTCTTTCATGACACTGTTGTCAGTCAAGAATATTTGCAGAGTTCATGTTTAATATAACTGATAACACGCATTAAGTCATTACAGTGATGTTAACCACTCAAGGTATATTGAGTATAATATAAAAGTGCTGATGAATATAATTTACTTTACAAAAATGTTTGTTCTCTATAAAGATTGGGTGTAAGAACAAAGAGAGGTAAGACTGTTTTTCAAAGAGATCTGAATTGCTTTTCATTACGTCTCTGGCAAGCCAAAATAAAATCTACAGCCATCTCTAAGCTGTTGAACTATCTAACAAGGTCAGGTTTTACCTATTAGTTTGAAAGAAAACAAACAAACAAATAAAACCTTCTTGCACAGACAAAAAGCAATGTTTTCTGTGATATTTTTATGTGATTACTTAGGCTAATTATTTAATTAGCTTTTTTTCCATCTATACGTGGAAATAATGAATATTTCCACATATATCTACAAATAAATCTAATGAAAATGCAGACATCAAAAAGGTCTGAAAAGCTCCTGCATCAAAAAACTGACTTAAACGATGCTTTAAAATGCTAACAAAATCAATTTCTTACCAGCTGTGACCAATAGATCTGTAAACTTAAAAGGTAGCTAAGTGTAGTAGAAAAAAGCACAAAGCTGATGGTAAAATTTGGGTGAAAATGCCAGAGCTGCTGAATGAAATGCTTGCTAATCTAGGTGCTGGGACACCTACACCCCTCCAGTTTGCACAAAGCCTCTTTGAAGGGGCTGCACAGAAATGACTACATGAGTAGAAGCCCATTCTTCTGCTGAACTGTATTTTTTGATGGATAAATCATAACACATGTATTATCATGTTAAAGGAAAATAAATGCTAGCTTTTTCTTTTTTAGTTTAATATTTTATTTTATTTTTATTTTTGCCAGGGTTACCTCCTGCTGCTGGCAGCACATGCTGAGATGCTTGGACAGGGATTCCTTTTGGATGTATCACTCTATTCTTACGTTATGGTTAGATTGGTTTGCTTTATGTTGTAGCCTCTTTAATGATACAGATTCCATGCTGCACTGAAAGTGTGAGAAGTTTCTGTGGTCAGTTTTAAAGAGAGAAAGAACAGCTCTGTTTGTAATGATGACATGGCCCATTGCCGTAATGATTGTTTTTATTGCAAACTACTGGAGCTTAAAGACCATTTATGGCTAAAATAGTTAGGCCACTGGTACTATGCAGACAATAAAAGCATTATTGCTCCATTGGTGTCTTTTTAGTCTTTGTTAAAAGAAACACTACTCTTCCATTTTCCCCTGAACACTTAAAACATCCCTAATTATATCACTGCTCAAGCTACAACTGCTGCTCCCAACATCACATAAATCTTACACTAAATTGGTTTGTGGCTGAATTGTGAAAGGGATCAATGGATTCATTTGCACCAATTCTCCCCTCTGTTACTGAGGATGTGTCTACACATGTGAAGGACAAGATTATCTACGTTGATTCACAACTTCCCAGAGGTCTTAGGAATTGCAATATAGCAAGGATGGAGGGAAAAGGAATCGGAGAATTAAATCAGATGTTCTGTTTGATCTTGCTACTCCTATGATTGTTAAATCTCCAGGATGGAGATGTGATGGAGTGAGGGGCTGTGGTGTCTCCAGCATTTTGTTCACAAAAACAATGTCAGCTCCTTGGAGAGAACACCTCACAGTTTTCTACAGCAATGACATATTACTCTCAAGTACCACAAACAGTCTGCTGCTGAATGAATTGTGGCTACATCTGAACACCGTTTTCATGCAAGACAGCATCCTCAGAAAATGAAATCCTAGCTGTGAGCACAAAAATCATGTGTACTTCTGCTGTATTATCTGAGACAGGTTCACCCTATTAGAAAAGAGAAGTCCCATGCTCTTCACTAAAGGGAAGTTTTAGAGTGTGTAAATAAATTAGACCATAGGGTTGAGACCTTAGATAGTAAAACTTTTGCAGTAAAGATACGTGCTTTCTGTGTGTTGCATCGTCCAGTACATATGACTCATTTTGAATTATGGTTCTATGAACGTCAGTCTGCAAATATAAAGGCATTGCTTATGCTAGAAACCTGTTTCTGTTTTACCCATGTGATCAGATCTGTGTCAGCTGAATGCTTTTGTGCAGGCAGAGTCTCTGTGGGTACTTTTCCATCAATATAATTTCACCACTTCAACAAAAAACATAACATGGGCTGAATTATATATTCTTTTCTTGGTGTAACCTTTTCCATACCAGAATTTTTACCCACGGGGTAATGTTAGCCAAGGGACTCCCACCCTGATCTGATGTTCCTAGCTTGGCAGAATGTTATTACAGAACTGGGCTTAATAAAAGGAAAAATGTGAAATGCTGTGTAGAAGAATAAAGCTTTTAGCTTCTGACAGGCACCAAGAACCATTTGTTCCTGGGTATGTTTAACTCTACAACAGGTTGCTTCATCTAGGGCTCTGCTGAAAGGATTGTTTTATAAGATTACATTTTATGTTTACAGGGATGATTTTAGTTTGTGAGTCAGAGGGAAAAAAATAAATCAAACTTTGGCATAATGACAACACTGTTGATTATATGTACCGTGCTCTAAAACATAACTTCTTAGATGTTGGGCATTGTTTTAACATGACTTTGAAAAGGACAGGCACTTGTGTTGGTTTAAGAGAGTTTCAGAAGCTGAAGCAACATTGAACAGATGTGAGGAGAAAGCTGACAGTCCTAGGTACCATGGACTGCCTAAAGATCTCACAGTTTCTTTTGAGGTTAGTTTTTTTTTTTTTTTTTCATCACCAGGTCATGGCTGCACATGCTTTTAGAACAAGCATTCCTGTGCTGGAGGTCATTTGTATAGAACAACTTGGCCTGATTTTGCTGGAGGGTGGCTAGGCTCAAAGAAATTGTTTCTTGTGTAAAAAAGCTGGGACTAAAGAAGTGAAAAGCTGCAGGAGGAAAGGCAAAACAGAGAAAGACATGAAAAATACATAGAGAAAGGGATGTATTCCTTGAGCTGGGGAAAAGATTTGGCACTGAACTTGAACATGGTAAAGAAAGCATAAGCAGTTAAGAGTGGAGAGTGGAGAGAAATGGGGGAGGAGATGAGGAAGAACAGCAAATCCCATGAAAAGGAAAGGAAGCAGGCATCATGTCCCTGTAATTCAGAGATGTACATTTTGTGTTTTTTCCCAGATGTGGCTGTTTGGGCTTGGAGATTTTTCTGTTGAGCTGAAGTTCTTTCAACTTACATGGCCACATTGCCCGCACAGCTCCCATGGCATCATGCTCCCCTCCTTCCCTACTTTCAGCATTTAGGAGCTTGATTTGCAATGTACTTAAAATTAAACTGGTCATAAGTACATTGATGTCAAAATACATTCAAAGTAAGCAGGAGTTAAAGAGATGGATGGTACTTAAACCTACTCAGTTCGAACTACCTAAGAGAACTGGGTACCAAACATCTGGATCTTCTCAGCAACTTAGTGAGCACCCAGAGAGAGAGAGACAGTGAGCAAGAGAGAAAGAGCTCCTCTAGTTATCCATTTCCAAAATAAGTACTGCACTGATTTGGATTTGTCTATAACATAGTCAATGATGTGAGGTGGGAGTGCCTGTTGTCTCCATGTGCAGAAGTTTTGTATCTCTGATATTGGAGGTTAGAAATATTTCCTACAAGAATATTTCAAGAATAAAAATGTTAAAAACCTTTATTTAGTCAACCACTTTAGTAATTGGTAGATTTAGATTAGATGTTAGGAGGAAATTCTTCTCTGTAAGGGTACTGAAGCACTGGCACAGGTTGCCCAGAGAAGCTGTGGATGTTCCATCTCTGTTCAAGGCCAGGCTGGATGGGGCCTTGGCCAACCTGATCTGGTGGGTGACATCCCTGCCCGTGGCAGGGGGGCTGGAGTTAGGTGATCTTTAAGGTCCCTTATAACCCAAGTCATTTTGTGATTCTGTGAGATGAGTCGTCTTCACTTAATACCAACATGAGAGAAAGTTGAGGGGAAGGCTATTTCTATTTTTTTTGTTGTTGTTGTTTTTGGTTTTATTTTAAAATCACACATAAACCTGTATGAACCAAGGATATGAAGCAGCTTTTACAAGGGTAGCAAATTGTAACTGATGTAATCACAATTGTAACATAAGTAAAGATCTCAAATGTGATGTAACTATTCCTTAAAATAAACCATCAACAGATTGCAGTAATTAACACCCCATTCTGCTGCTCAGAATCATCTGTGAAGGAAAATACAGGGGGAAACCTTAAGGCCAGATTTTGCTTAGGGATACTTGCAGTTCTAGTGACTCAGTGATAGCTGTGTGAGTTTTTAACAGCCAAAATCTACCCTTGGAGTTGCAATACGCAAAGAAGTTTGGCCTTCTGTATAGGAAGGTGATGGGGTTTACTTTGGAGCCTATTTTAACGTTGTCTTCTGGTGCTTAGTATTAATGCTGTCTCTAACATCTTTATAAGTCACATTTTAAGAAAAAGAACAGGTGCTAGAGGGTTCATGTATGCTGGTACTGCAGAAAACAGCAACTTTGGTTGTCTTTAAAAATACTACCAAGATGAGCTTCCTGTCTCCTATCTCTGTTTTTTCTCCCTGAAATTACTTTGCTTCCTGCTGCAAACTAGATTTTATGCCATTCATAATAATAATAATAAAATGACACTAATTGCTATGTGTAGTGGATGTTCTGAAATGAGCTGAGGAACTGAATGTAGGCTGTATAAGCACCAAATACAGCAACTTTGCAAACAGGGTAAATTAGAGTGAAGAAAATGTTGTATAACAGACTATGAGTGGTAGCTTATAGCCTTCATTTTCATTCACACCCACAATTTGAGCTCTTTCACAGAAGGACTCTTACTGGGAGGTAATCCTTTGGAGAAAATTCATCAAAAACATGCCATCCTTCTGATGTTAACTATAGCAAAAAATATCAAAGCAGGAAGTCTACTCAATATAGCTTTCTCTTTCAGCATTAAAAATACCTAGTGGCACTTTACAAATCTTTTTTTTTTTTTTTTTTTTTTTTTTTTTTTTTTTTAGCAGGTGTTAATATGCAACTGTGGTTATTTAGCAATATTTCATCATATATCAGAAATTAGAATGATAGTTTTCAAGCCATTCAAGTAAAAATCTGAATGGTCCAAAGTGATGTGGACCCTTGGGTGGTGTTCTCAGGCTTCCTCAGGAGACAGAGAAACTTATGCATGGCTACAAAGCACAGTGGCTGAGCTCTTCAATTCTGCTAATGACAATCCATGGTGATGATGAAGCTGCTGTTGGGTTTTGAGTTGATCCTCACTTGGGATTTGTGCCTGTGACAGTACCTGCATGCAGGGTCAGCATACTGCAGCACACTTCTGTAGCATTGCCCCTGATATCACCACATGGTTGGAAATGAATTGTGTTTTGTGCAAAGCCATTATTAGGTGGTGGTTTTTTTCAGAGCACTTTCCAGGTAGTTATATGTTCTAAAGCTCCTTTGAGTGGCAGTCTTGCTGGGTTTTTCAATTTCTGCACATGTTATAAATTAGGGAAATTTTGAACTCCAGGATGGGATGTGCTATAGAAAATTGACGCTGCAGTTCCCAAAGCTAACAGGAGCCATGCAGTGGCAGTGGAGCAACACTGCTGCAAGGAGCAGTGAGGGCTTCCCTGCCACAGGGCATGCCGGCTGCCTGCAGCCCCTTTGCTCCCAGCTTTGTGAAGGGAGCCCCTGGAGCCCTGGTCTGTACAGGCAAAGGCTGAGCCAGGCAATGCATCAGCAGCCCCCAGCCGTGGCAGCTGTCCTGTGGGAGCCATCACAGGCAGCGGGAATGGGGAGCATCATCTGGAGTCCCCCGGTGAATGAATGCCAGGGAGAAGCTGCGCTCGGTCCCTGCTGGCAGCTGAGGGCAGAGGCTGCTCGCTGCTCTGGACAAAGGTTGGCTCCTTGCTCCTTGATTTCTTTCTGCTATTGTTACCAAAGCTCCACATAAATCTTGCATGGTATTTGGTGTCCTTATGAAGAATGCTTTGACCCCCAAACCTAATAATGTTGTCTGCATAGTTTTAAGGAAAAAAAAAAAAAAGAAAAAGGATTGGAAAACTGAATAACATTAATAACTGGAGCTGCTGGTTTCCCAGCCTCTCTAAAGAAGTGTGTGGCAGCAGCAGGAAGCTGCTTATTCAACAGAAAGTATAAGGATGTGTAAGAAAATAAGGTCCTTGGGAAGTAGCAGAAAATAGCTCTTGATGTGGTGGTGGATGAAAACAGGAGTGGTTCAGGGCTTGTGTCTGCCCTTTCCCTTCCCTTCCGCAGCCCATCATAGACATGAAACATGCTCCTTCACTAATGTGAGAGCTGCAACCCCTTGACCTCCCTGGGAAGTCTGTGCCTGTGCAAAGTGTCAGTGGTGTTGGCTCGATAAGGTCAAATCTCTGCTTCTTTCTTTAGACAGTAAGTGCTTGGTGTTGTACCCTTCAGCAGTTTGTTCTTTAATATTTCATTCATCTTCTTTAATCTTAGTGAATCTCTCTCTTTCTGGAAACAGGAAAACAAATAAATGCTGTAGCTATACCGCAAGGTCTGAAATTCTGAGATTAAATGAAAAGCGGGCTTCAGGCTGAAACTGTACCCCTCATAAAGTATATGAACTCAATTTCATGACCTATGCCTGCCCATTCAGAATTCTTTAATATCACTCTGGCCTTCGCTCTTGTCTCTGCCTTATGCTACTTGCCTGAGGAACTGTGTCTGAAATTTCTTGTAGTATCAATCCAGGTAATTGATCTTGTGGCTAAGAATTAATTGAAGATGGTCATATCAATGAGCAAGGAGTAAAAGGAGTTCAGCCTTCAGTTTATCCTAAATCAAAAATTATGGGAACTTTTTTTTTCGTTGAAGCTTTCTTGAATTTATTGGGGTCTATTGTGTTCTGTTGGACAATGTTAATCATTTTATTTCTGGATTTGAATTAATTCAGTTTTGGAGCATTCAGGTCTCAGCTTGATGCAACCTGAAAATAGAAGGCACCTCCTCTGTTGGGTTTATCTGAATCAGGGAAAAATGAATTTATGGCTTAGTCTTGAAAGTACTGACTCTGTTATGTCATTGTGTAGTGGTTTAACCTGTCAGGCAGCTATGTTTAGCTCCACACAGCCCTTTACTTGCTCCTCCCCAGCGAGGTAGGGGAGTGAATTGGAAGAGGGTAAAACCCATGGGCTGAGATAATGAGAGTTTAATAGGACAGAAAAGAAAGGGAAAATAATAATGACAACACTGATAAAAGAATATACAAAACAAGTAATGCACAATGCAATTGCTCACCACCCACCGACCATGCCCAGCATGTCCCCAAGTGGTGACCTCCTCCCTGAACAGCTCCCCCCAGTTTTATTTTTCAACATGATGTCCCATGGCATGGAATATTCATTTGACCAGTCTGGGCCAGCTTTTCCCTCTGACACCCCCAGGTCCTCGTACACCCCCAGCCTCCTCACTGGCAGGGTGGTGTGAGGAGCTGAAAAGTTCTTGACTTAGTGCAAACATTGATCAGACACAACAGAGACTTCAGTGTGTTACCAGCATTATTCTCATCCTAAATCTAAAACACAGCACCATACCAGCTACTAGAAAGAAATTTAATACCATCCCAGACAAAACCTGAACACTTTACAATGGTTTCACTGGAATTACTCACGTGGGAAACATTACTAGCATCTGTAAGATTGGGCTATCATGGAATATGTGTTAATAATCCTCTCTGAGAAATGACTTGCAAAGCAATTAAGAAAAGGACTGGATAAAATTATTGGGACTTATTTTTCATATAATTAATAGCATAATTAACAGTAATAAAAAATCATAATAAACAGACGGGAGATTTCAAACATCTGAAACTGGAGAACAAACTGACTAATACAGATTTCTCTTTATACCATTGAAACTGCTATCACAAAACTGAAATGGCAATACAATTTTACAGCAAATAAATAAGTAAACATGCTTGTTACAGCAAAAGAATACATATGCGTAGAGGAAATAAATATAGGGCATTTATGTTAATTTTCTATGTGAGTAGAACAATTTGGGATACAGATTTGTTTCGTGTGGTTTGCAGGTGTGTTCATAGTTGCTGTGTGTGAGTGTGTAGATGTATGTGTGTGCATGCATATGCATAGACATAGTTACCATATGTAACTTTTACACTTCTCTGTGCTCCCAAACTGAACTTTTTGAATGGGTGAATGGGTGAAATGCTTCTGTTCTTCTGTGTATGGCCTAATGTATTAATTTATTATTATTATTATTATTTTTGTGTAGCTATTTCTAGGCATTTGCCTGTTGGAGAAAAAAATTAAAAGAATAAAAACTAAACCAAACGTGTTTCATCATGTTTCTAATAAATGTGTTAATAAATCATTGTTATATTTTTCCCTTATATCAACATGTACTTTATTCTTCATGGTGTAGATTTTATCTCCATGTTTCCTTCCCATGTCATTTGATCATGACAAGCTTCATTTCCACATTCAGAGTGTGTAATGTCAGTTATACAATGCCACAAATACCGACTATTACCCAAATACTTCTGTAGAATCATACATGCAGGACTCAGAAGAAACTTTAATCGAAAGACTGAGGACCATCAGGGTCCACCCCAGTCTTTGTGCAAAGTGATTTTTATTGGCTGCCCTGGATGCCTCCCTCTTCAGCTTTGCTGAAGACCAGTGAGAATTTAGGAAAGCTGGTTAGAATTAGTATGCTGGCAGTGTTTTATTGGAGCTGATAAAGACTGCAATAATAAAAATGAAAGCTATTTAATTATTATTAATATTTTTAATGATGTCTTTCATATTTCTTTCTTTCTTAGGTTAGTGTAATCTCTGCAAAGACTGAACATTAATGCACACGCTTTTAGGCACAAGAAGAATTAAATTTGATGATGTATTTATTCTAATAATAATAATAATAATAATAAAGTTGTTTTGTACCTTGTTACCTCAGTGGTGACTTTAAATGAGTAGGCTTCACCTGTAGTGGTGAATAAGGCATGGCAAATGTACAGACTTGGGAGCTTGCCGGTGATTATTCATGCTGTTTAATTATGAGCATATTTCCATGTAGAAGAAAGTATTCTTTTCATTCCTAAAGAAATGAAAAAAATATTTAGAATTAAAGCTTTTCTTAAGCAATTCATCTTTTTTATATTTTTCCCAGTAACAACAATATTGTTTTTTATTATTGTTATTGCTATTATATTTTGAAGTTTCTATATGCA
Source organism: Anas platyrhynchos (assembly GCF_047663525.1). Taxonomy (NCBI): domain Eukaryota; kingdom Metazoa; phylum Chordata; class Aves; order Anseriformes; family Anatidae; genus Anas; species Anas platyrhynchos. The sequence continues at coordinate 53,637,189 of NC_092588.1, read as the reverse complement.
CATTTGGTTCTGTAGAACTGTGCCACTTATTCAATATATCCTGTGATCATACAAAAAAAAATCCTTTGAAGTAGAACTGGTAATGTTCTATGGTTTAACACATGTTCTGTCTAAAAAACAGGTGTAGATTTTCTTCATTTTGATTTTTGATTTCTTTGAAAAAATATTATGCATAACAATGAGATTCCCTATACATTGTGAAATTAAGGTCCTCAAGTTAACCTTTCATTCTTAAAATTACCAAAAATACAGAAATTAGATTTTGGGGTCTACACAGTAAATTCTCTACCATGAAAGAAAAAGCTTTTCTTTACTGTTTATTTCCTAGACTTCATTAACTTTCTGGGTGGACACTTTTACTATATCTGAAGAATAGCTTTAGATGACGCAGAGGCAGAATGTTCTTGTTTATTGTAGTAAATTCTAGCCAAAATCTCTTGGGGGTCTATACATATCTTAGTTCATCATCCTTTACAGACTGTATTGATTTTTATTTAGTCACAAGTAGATACGGTGTGAGCTGGAGAAGTGGAGCACTTGCCTGCATCTCATAGAATCATGGAATGGCTTGGGTTGGGAGGAACCTTAAAGATCATCTAGATCCAACCCCTCCCTAACATGGGCAGGGATGCTACCAACTACTTGTTGAACCTCATTAGGTTCACATGGTCCCACTTCTAAAGCTTGTCCAGGTCCATTTGTACAGCATCCCTTCCTTCTGCTGTATCAGCTGAACCACTCAGCTTAGAGTCATCTGCAAACTTGCTGAGGGCACATTCAATCCCACTGTTATGTCATTGGTAAATATATGAAACAGCACTGTTCCCAAGAGAGACCCCTGAGGGATACCACTCATCACCAGCCTCCACCTGGACATAGAGCCATTGACTGCAACTCTCTGGGTGCAACCTTCAGCCAGTTCCTTATCCACTGAACTGTCCATGCTTCAAATCCTTGTCTCTCATATCAGGATGTCATGTGGGACTGTGTCAAAGGCCTTACAGAATTCCAGGTAGATGACATTGGCCAGTCAATTGGCTGGATGACAGAGCTCAGAGGGTTATGCTTAGTGGTACAAAATCTAGTTGGAGGTCTGTAGCTAGCAATGTCCCCCAGGGGTCAGTACTGGGTCCATTGTTGTTCAGCTTATTCATTGATGATCTGGACAACGGAATAGAATACACCCTCAGCAAGGCTGATGACACAAAACTCAGAGGAGTGGCTGATACCCCAGAGGGCTGTGCTCTCATTCAGAGGGACCTGGACAGGCTGGAGTGTTGGGCTGAGAGGAAATTCATGAAGTTTAACTAAGGTAAGTGCAGGGTCCTAGGAAGGAATAACCCCAAGCAGTGGTGCAGGCTTGGGGCTGACTTGCTGAAGAGCAGCTCTGCAGAGACAGACCTGGGAGTCTTAGCAGATAACAGGCTGACCATGAGCCAGGAATGTGCCCTTTTGGCCAAAAAGGCCAACAGTATTCTGGGATGCATTTGGAAGAGTGTTGCCAGCAGGCCAAGGGAGGTGATCCCTCTACTCAGCCCTGGTGAAGTCACACCTGGAGTGCTGGGTCCATTTCTGGGCTCCCCAGAACAAGAGGGACATATAGCTACTGGAGTGAGTTCAGAGGACGGCTACAAAGATGATTAGAGGACTGGAACACCTGTCATATGAGAACAGGCTGAGAGATCTGGGCCTCTTTAGCCTGGAAAAGAGAAGAACTCATCAATGTATATAAATATCTGAGGGGAGGGTGTCAAGAGGATGGAGCTCTTTTCAGATGAGCCCAGTGGCAGGACAAGAGGTAAAGGGCACAAACTGAAGCACAGGATATTCCAGCTGAATGTGAGAGGGCATTTCTTTACTGTGAGGGTGATAGAGAACTGGAACAGGTTGCCCAGAGAGGTTGTGGAGTCTCCTTCTCTTGATTTATTCAAAACCCACCTGGATGCCACCCTGTGCATTGTGCTCTAGGTGATCATGCTCATCAGGGCGGGTTGGACTAGATGATTGTCCTGGTTTCAGTTAGAATTAATTTTCTTCCTAGTAGCTGGTGGAATGCTGTGTTTTGGCTTAGGATGAGAAGAGTGCTGATAACACCCCGATGCTTTAATTGTTGCAGAGCAGTGCTTATACTAAGCCAAGGACATCTCAGCCTTTTGCTCTGTCCTGCCAATGGGCAGGCTGGGGGTGCAGTAAGAGCTGGGAGGGGACAGACCCGGGACAGGTGACCCAAACTAGCCAAAGGGGTATTCCATACCATCTGACGTCATGCTAAACAATATATAGGGGTGGCTAGCCGGGGGAAGGGGGCCGGACTGCTCGGGGTTAGGCTGGGCATCGGTCAGCGAGTGGTGAGCAATTGCATTGTGCATCACTTGTTTGTACATATTATTATTATTTCCCTATTATCACCATATTATTATTATTGTTATTATTGTTATTATTATTTTTGTTATTATTATTTTCCTGTCTTATTAAACTGTCTTTATCTCAACTCATGGGCTTCACTTTCCATTTCTCTCCCCCGTCCCAGAGAGGGAGGGGGGAGGGTGAGCGAACGGCTGCGTGGTGTTTAGCTGCCGGCCGGGTTAAACCACGACAATGATCTTCAGAGGTCTCTACCAGCCTTGGCCATTCTGTGGTCTTTCACCATATCTGTCATTATTAGCTCTCCCTTCTCTTTTATCAGAGTGGGAACTCTCCCTTTGGCCTTTCTTTTCTGAGCAATGCACCCATATAATCCCTTCTTGTTATTCTTTGCATCTCTTGTCAAGCTCAGTTCCATCTGTGCCTTGGCTTTCCTGATTCCATCCCTGAACATCCAAACAGCACTCCTGTGCTCTTCCCAGGCCATGTGTCCCTGCTTCTGCTGCCTGTGCATTTCCTTCTTGCACCTCAGTTTGAACAACAGATTCTTGCAAAGCCATCCCAGTTTTCTGCCTTCCCTGCTCACTTTTTTACACAGGGGGATGGAGAACTGTTGAATTGTTGTGTTCTAAGGAAAGCATCCTTAAAGAGTTGCCAGCTCTGATTAGTTCCTCTATCCTTAGGGGGACAACTTCCCAGGAGTTCTTACCCACTAGTTCTTTAAGCAGCTGGAAATTTGCTCTCTTAAAGTTCAGAGTCCTGCCTCTGCTTTTCACCAGGCCCATATTCCTTGAGATCACAAACTCAACCAAGGGCGTGGTCACTGGTGTCCAGAGTGCCTCCCATCTTAACCTCTTTAATGCGTTTGTCTGCACTGGCAAGCACCAGATTCAGCAACGCTTCTCCTCTGGTTAGTTTGTCTAACACCTGGACCAAGAGGTTATCCTCAGTGCACTCTAGGAGTCTCCTGGATTGCTTGCAGCCTGCTGTGTAGCCTTTCCAGCAGACATCCGGGTGGTTGAAGTTCCCCATCAGGCTGAGTGCTTGTGAGTGTGATGCTTCTTGGAAATGAAGCCAGAAGGCTTCATGAACAGGCTCCACTTGATCAGGTGGTCTGTAGTAGACCCTAACAATAAAATGTCCTTTATTGGCCTGGTCCTTGATTTTTACCCACAAACTGTCAGCCTGTTCATGGCTGTTTCTCAGAGGCAATCTGAGAAACAATTCTCTTCACAATCAATCCACACCCTAACACAGGACTCTCAGTACAACTTGATTTCATAGCAATTGTTGATGTGTGTGAGCTAACAAAAAAAAAAAAATCAACTTTTTGGTCGATGTGGAAAAGAAAATCCCGCAAATTAATGAAATACTTTTCTTTTTTTTTTGATATTTCTGAATATTTTTAGTGAGTTTTCATTGCATCTATACTTCTTGTCAATTGATGACTGAACTCAGTCACATATTATTAAGTTAACCAAAATTATTTTGACCTGAGTTAGCAAAATTAGAGCATTTTCAGCACAGCTGCTACTGCCTTTCTGGTCTTCAAGACATACCTATAAGAAAGTTTAGAAAAGACACTTGGAACTAGAATTTTCTATTATTCTTTGTGTGATTTTTTTTTTCAGTATTTAGTAGAGATATTTAGAGATATTTGTTGCATGACAAGATACAACTTCTTTCTCTGGGTTGAGTTTAAGCCCCTGTAAGAATGAGGTCATATCAATACAGTTTAACAGAAAAAAGGGACACAATGTCTTAACCAGTTATTGTTTCTGCCTTGAGAAAGATCCAGGGTTATAAAAATAGGATGTGATCAGATGATGCACTAAGTCATAATATCTACTTTTGCTGATTGTTCATACTTGCAAGCTTATTCAAATCAAACCTCCCCCCCTTTTTTTTTTCTTTCTTTTTTTTTTTTTTCCTAAAGGTTTTTCGTCTCTTTAAAAGGTGAGAATTCATAAGATAAAAATGAAAGAAATCACAACAAATACTTGACATGAGAATTCAGCAGGCCTATGAGAAGTTAAAGTCTTCCAGAAGGTGGAGGTGCCAGGCCACAGAAATATATTTTCCTCTTTGGTTGCATCATTTCTAATAATCATACACAAATTGTTGCACAAGTAGTACTGAAAGATGGTTTTCATTTGTCTTCTTTGATTAAGTTATGATAATCACCAAGCTGCTAATGCTCCTGTGTGTTTGATTGATTGGTCTCTGCTCCTGGTGTTCTGTGCACTGAATCCTGGAGTCCTGGCATTTGATGTAGCTCTCTTATTTTCAGGGTGGGCTAAGCAATTTTGAGATCCTTGCTGCTATAGATTTCTAGTTATCGTCCCATTATATGAGCCTACAGAAAATGCTGCAGTGAATATGGAAACAAAGAAAAAATAATATGCTGCTTGATTTAGAAGGAATTTGTTACTTGTCTGTGCAGTGCCAGAACCAAAGGAACTCTAAGCTAAGATTCTCATGTATTATGCACAGAAACATATCCAGTATGCCTAACATGTATGTTTTTAGCTTCTGTAAAATGCTATTGTGTTGATTAGATTCCACAGTTTTGGAATAACATTTCTCTATAAAGAAATAAAGATGATAAATATGGGAAATATGGTAAAATAATTTAAAGGCAAACGGTAGATTCATCTCAGCAGGCTTCATGGATGTCCACGGTGAGTGGAATGATGCTTAGACATCCAATCAATGCATTATGCATTCTCCTCATTATATTGCAGTTGGGACTAGTGATGGATGATTTCTGATCTGGATGATATAATTGTTATCAAGTTTCATCTTTGGTTATTTCCTGTATGTTTTTTGACCTCTACTGAGGAAAAGTAGTCCCATAAAATCCTAGCATTTTATTAACCAGAAGAAAGGGGAAACCCACTTTTCACCCCTCCCCCCCCCACTTCACCCTCCCCCCCAAGTAAATATACTGTATAACTTGTAGCAAGCAGGCTATCTATATGAAAGTGTACTGCCCTGTCCAGCTGGACATTTTCACTGTGGCATCTTAGGAGACAGTACAATGCATTTTGGCTACTGATGTCTATCACCAGGAGCAGTGACTTCTTATTCTACTTTATAACTAGGGTACAGGGTAGCTTTTGACAGGTAAAATCACAGGAAAATATTTCCAGGGCCATCAAAGTTCAATTTTAAGTCTTTTCTGCCTCTTTTAGGGCAGGGAAAAAATATAGATAATCCAGGAAAATAATAGATGTACTGTGACCAGTTATCTACAGAATTGTTGCCTGCAAAACAAGCTTTGGGAAAGTACATTTTGCCATTCAGCATTTCTGAGTGCTCAGATTTGCTGGATTTCAAATCAGAATAGTTTTGGCCTCTGGACAAAGCAGAAGTCATCTGTCTCTCGTTAATTAAGTTCTTTTGGACAGTGAGTAAAAGAATCCATGCTGAATTCTGGAATATCAGCTGCCTTTAGTCAGGAAAGCAAAAACAAAGGGAGCAAGCAAAGGAAGGAACATGGGTAGAAATAAGTTATGTTGCCAGGCTGACAATTCCCAGCACCCACATCACCAAGAATGGTTGTTGGGAGTGCGTCTGAGTAGGCAGGTGTGAGAAGGATGAGGGCTGCCTGGCAGGCTGATCTTGGTGAGGAAATCCACTGGGAGGGGGGTGTCAGGGAGCAGGACATGCTGGAGACAGCTTTAACTCCCATCTCTGCAGAGCTGGACTGAACTGCCTTCAGCACTGCCTCTGCAGAGCCTGGGCAGGTCCCATCTGTTCCAGCTTGCCAATTGCACATGAATCATCCTTGACCGCAGATCAATGGCTACTGTATAAAGCAGCAGCATCAACCTCCTATACATGTGAATTTCTAGGAAATACATGGATGAAGTTAGGATTGCATGATGTCAGTCTGGGGTTTTGGAGTACTGCATCTGGTATACCTCAATCAAAGGGCCAGGAACTGTGTCTCCTGTTAGCTGACAGAACTGTAGTCTTAGCTATTACTGATGTGACTGGTCTGCTGCTCTTAGTCATAGTCTAGTACTTTGGCACTCTACCAAGGTTGTCTGTATGTAAGCATGCATTTTCATGCATTTGTAGGCACTTTTTTTCTTGAATTTATCCACTAACTCCAGTTGATATATCCAGATTTAGTTGTAGTACTGAAATGAAAAAGAAAGAGGGAATATTCGACAACAACAAAACCAACAAAACCACAACAATAATCTTAAAAGATCTGTTTCATTGTTTTGATTACCTAGATGTGGAACTTATCAGTGATGTAAAGCAAAGTAGCACCACTTTAATGTCCCTAAACTGGCTCCAAGGATTTAGTATATCTATCACAAGGTCTATTGCTGCACAGTGCAGTCATAATGTTTTGGGTGCTGGCAGCAAGAAAGCTATATTATGTGTTTGTGCCTAGGTCGGTGTCTCTAAGTCTCTGCTTATTAATCTGGTTATGGTGGCATGTTAATGATGCTATCTTCCTTCCGATACAGAAGCTGATTTGTTTGCTGGGGGATATCACCAGTGCCCTGGGCTGTGCTGGACAAAGCTGCAACTTATGCCAGACAGCAAATTAGGGGGAATGCAATTCCATCCGCTGTATGCTTTACCCAGTCTGTGCTGAGTGGATAACTACTAGTGAAAAGGGTGTGTAAATCATGTCAGTTGGAAGCAGAGCTGGGTCCACCAAGTCTAGGTCTGGGATACAGAGCAATTTTAATGAACGACCCAGATGCAACCTTTAGACCTTACATCTGTGCTGTCTTCTCAGAAAGTCCGTATGTTATAATCAGTGTCTTGTCCATTTCTGATCAAAAGGCCTTCATGCTCAAATTTGGAAGAAAAAATGATTCCCAGAACTGGTGTGGGTGGGAAGGTGAAGAGTCTCCACAGCAGGGTGGACAAACTATGGAAATAGTGGGTTTTGAGAGTCAGGAGTTAAATCAAGGCAACTTCTCAATCCAACTGTTTTTGTTCTTCTATTACCAGCATAACATGCTGCCCCATGTGTTCTTTTTCTTATTTGTGTCTGATTCTTCTGCTTCCCACTCACAAGCTGCATTTCTTAAAATTAGAAACAGGATTCTCAGTCCAAGTTTAGTGACATTTCAGAGGGGCTAAATGACAAGTTCATTGGACCAAATAGTCCTTGCTATGACTGTTTGATACTGTGGAGCTAGGCAATGATTATCCTTCACTCCATTCAGCATTTTTTTAGACAACTGTGACGGTACTACAAGGAATAGTAACTCTGGTGAAGGCCTGAGGGAAGAGGTAGATGAGTTTTGTAGCTGGTTACAGTTGCTCACAAGTCAATCCAAATTACATTTTTAGGGAACTGCAAGGAAAAAATAAGACAGCTCCCCTCACCCTTCCAGAGAAATCTTACATCCAGTGATTCACTTACATTAAAAGAATCACTCAGACTTGGATGCTCAGAAGGTCTATGGGTATACAGTAATCTGAAGACTGGAAGCTGTGCTTCATCCTATGTTCATTAAAACAGGGATACTAGGCATGTTTGCATGGTGAGTCATACATGGGGTTTCTTCCCAATTTCAACTGAGAAGCCTTAATATTTAGGGAGTGACAGGGGAAGGGTTTTGCAGCCTCGAGTATGAGGTCAGTCTGCATGGTAGTGTTGTAGGACTGAATGAGAGGGTGAGGAACACCCTAGAAAATTGTCTTTAACTCAACTGTCAGATGCCTCAAACTAAGGAATTCCAGAAGGAATACCTAAGGACTGGAAGAGGAGCTTGGGATCTGCTGTTGCTCTCCCTATATCAGATGATATGTACTTGGGTGCTGGCCTCTCACAATTAGCTGTTCAATACATACATTGTGGTGAGCTCAGTATGCCTCCCAGGAAAAAGGGGTGGAGATCAGTACTCTAAGCTGGGCAGGGGGGCCAGGCTCTCCAGGCCAAAGTTGTGGGAAGGTGTAGAATGAATAAAGCCTCAAAGAGTTTCTGCAATATCAACTTCCATTCTAAGCCTCTGGGTTGCTTTTAGGGTGAGGTTATCTCATACCTCCAAGATATATCAAACACTGGGTGACTCTTAAGATTTACTAGTGGTATGTAATCATTAAGTAAGACAGTAGATATAGTTCATTGGTGAATGTTAAGCGTCATTATTATACAAGCAGACAAAAAGCTCTTACTAAAAAGAGGGACAGTCAGCTGACATTTTTGTGTTTCTTCAACTAGCTAAAATATCACTGCCAATTTTATGTTGTTTGCAGAACATATATATTTAATGAATAGTTTTGCTTTTCCTAGCCAGAATACTGGCAAAGCGTGATTATATGCTATTCCAAAAATAAATGTATAAAATACTTGTGAGCTATCTTGACTGTCACTTTGTAATACTGAACACTTGACTGCTCTATTCATGTATTGTGCCAATGACGTCATCCTCTCTCGCTCTTTTATGAAAACAGTGACACCAGATTCTTTTGTTTACACGGTCTTGCACTTTTCACTGATAGAATAACACTTTGTAGTTTGGCCAGACTTCAGCCATATATTTCTCATGAGAAATCTCTTGTGGTAAAAATAAATAGCCATCCAGTGACTAGGGATGAAAAGCTCAGAGCCAGCAGAAACTGTTGACTTCTGTACGGTCAGGACAGCCTCTGTTTCTGTGTTGAAGGTGGCCACAGACTCTCTTATCCTTTGACTTCAGTCTGTGATTCAAACCTTTCAGAAGAGTAAACTGAGGCTCATTTCAGAGATCTGGGAGTATCAGCCTGGCTTCACTGGCAATAATTTGTCTTGCAGCATTATATTACAGGGTTAGTACTGGTATATAACTCCTCACACTTCAATATACTAGGATTATGATTGCTTCGTGGAAACAAATCCAACTCATTTTAGTTGTCCTTGAATAAGAGGTGCAGGAGGAAGAAGGCAATTTTCAAACACAGGAAATAAAGGTGTCCTAAACTTTCTCTTCACTGACCCCATATCTCAATTTTGCTGCTTGATTTGTGCACACATTTGAAATACACTTGAAGAAAAATTGTATGTAGTACTTAGCAAAGTGTGGCTGGTAAGGTTATATCATAGGTCTGCAACATGCAATGTACAGCCCAGAAAAACTCTCTTTCTCTTTCTCTCTCTCTCTTACGTCACTGTAGTGATTCTCAAAAAACTGAAAACAGTAAAGAAGAAACATCACTGGTGTGACTTTGCTTTAAAAAATGAATTGGGAAAGAACTGAAAATATCTAATATATCTTCTAAAATAACAGGAACATTAAATATTAGACAAATAATAATTTTTTGTACTTCACATTCAAGTGATAATTTTTTCATTCAAAGAACTGCTCCAGTACTCCTAACTTCAGAGATCTAAATCTGTGAATTGCAAGACTTTTCCTATGGCTACCTGCAAATCAGGAGAAAGATGTGACAAAGTATGGACTCTGGAGGCAGTTTCTTAGCTCATGTGGATTCCTGTCAATGCATTGACACTTCCAATTGGATTACACCAGTGGAGAATCTTGATCTAAACGTCCAAATGTCTCGTTCTAACCAACACATTTATTCATTCTGGAACAAGACTATGCCTTCTCATTTCCCAATGTCTCTGGTTGTCCGCTGAAAAACCGTTGTGATCAGGAGACATCAAGTCCTGTATATACACACATATATATATATATATATATACACACACATATATATGTACGTATATACATATATAAAATAAATAAATAAATATTTTTTAACCTATCAAGTCCTAGAAAAGTCATTTCAAGCCATTCCTAAGCTCTCTTTTCACTGTCCTTATTTGTGTAATGATAATTCATAGATAAGGACCATTTCTGAGTATTTATTTCAGGCAGGGCATTGTGTAATGCTCTGCACTTAAATTCAATATTGCAATCCACTTCTTCTGAGTTGACTTTATGGCTGAATGGCAGTATAACTCAGAAACAATGCTTTCCTTACAACAATGTATTTGTTCAGTTGGAAACAGACCAAATCACACTGACACACTTCAGGCCTTGAGTATATATATCATATAATGGTATATCCAGACAATTTTTATCAGTGCCCATATTAATATGTTATTCAGATTTTTTTTATTCCTGTTCCAGTTACTCTCTGGCATTGCCTTTTTTTCTGCTGCAACCTATTGTACTAATTAATTGTTTTTTGATGAATACCAACTGTCACTTTTTAGAAACATTACAAATTAGACATCTAGAATTCATGCATGTCGAAATGCACAGACGTTACAACAGGAATGTCAGTTTGATATTAATTTTAGCTTATTTTTTAAAAAACCTACCTGTATTAGACTGTGTCTTGAGGACATTTTTTTTTTCTACAGAAATACCTGTCTGAATTAAGACACTGAAGGACTATTGTTTTTTCTTAATTCAAGAAAGATTTTACTAGAAAAAAAATGAATAATCCATAAGAAAAGATGCATTCAATTTATTTTGCTGTGTATCACATTCATCTGTGAACAGTCTGCAAATTTGGTTGGGTTTATTAATTATTTAAAATTGTTTTCAGAACAAAAGGGTGAAACTATGGGAAAACATGAAAAGGCATTGCCTTGCTGCTTGAAAAGAATAAGTAAGCCATTCTATGTAGATCACATGCCATTGCATCTGTTTTCTCATTGGTTAGGTGCAATTACTTTTGCAGTTTCCTAAGAATGACTTATGCATGAATGGATTTACATGTACCTGTAGTAGCATTCATGAGCTCAAAATTAAGATTAATTATCTTAATTTATTTATTCTTTCTTAAAAGAAAATAAGATTAATTTCTCAAACATTAACCCCCATTTTTTTTTTTTTGCATTAATTGTTAGCTTGGCAACATGACAAGCATTATCAGTTTTGATTTTTTACAAGAATATAACAGGAACAAATCAGAAAATATTGCAACTTAACTTTCTGATAAAACATGTTGGTTTCAGTAGCTTAAAACAGAATTGACAGAGGACTTGAAAGATTCTTAGTGAAATGCTTACTGCTTTTTTATTCCCCTTGGGTTTTGCTCTGTTATTTTGTCTAATTATTTCTCATCTAATCTCATTAGTTACCAATAAGAGAGAAATGCCTATCTGCATATTTCATTAACTAGTAATTCCAACACTCCTCTCAAGTCTTTAAGCAGTAGAAGAGTGAAGGAAAGTATACTGCCTTGCTAAGTTCCAATTATTTATTTAATTAATTTGATAGTTACATTCATGCACCAGTTACAAAATAATTTATTAAAACATAATAAGGAAGTATTTTTAAATAAACTAAATAAGTTGCAATTTAATTGTATGTATTGAGAGAATTAGAATGGGTTTTAATGAAGACAGGTGCCATAATCACAATGCCAGTGTTAAAGAACAAGATGAAATGCAGACAAGATATGATCCTGGATAATATTACTTCCTTAAAATTCTATAGGTCATCACCTTGGGTCTGGGTTGCACAGAGCATTTTTTACCTGATAGTTGAGCATTCTCAAGGTACATAAAAGATTTCAGAATTTGCTAAATAGACACTTGAAAGGAAGAAAGGGGAATATAGCAGAATAGCTCTGTGGTTAAGAAAAGATTCTTTCCCTGCTTTAGAGACTTATTTCATTTACATGGGATGGCTGTTGGCTAACAGACATTAATAATTCTTTGAGATCCATAACTGTTTCCTCCACATAGTTCAGTGCCCTAAACATCAAGCTTCAGAGTCATGGTAATTCTTGCTCTGTCCTTCTGTCCAGTCAGTCTTCATCTCTTGCCTTCATTCTCACAGAGCTTTGAGTGTCTAGGGAGTGAGGGGTCCCCAGAGAAGCTTGTGTCCCCATGGCTACGGAAATGTGGAAAACTGCAGATGTTGACATAGATGTTTTCAGGTTTTCAGTTCTTCCAAGTTCCTCACAATTTAAAGGGGATCAACAGTCCACAGGATTTGTACTGCAGTGGTTTAATAAAGAGATTGAGCTACTCCACCTTTTCTGTTATTCCTTTCAAAAGGGGCTTGGTCTGGGTTTCTTAATTTTTTCTTTCAGTATTTATGTTGAATAGAAAAATTTATGAACATGTCATAAAATCTAACTATTCAGGAACGTGAAGCAAACAAAAAATCAATAGCAGTTTTGTGTTCATGAGCCAGAGTATGTGAAAAGAAATGGAATTGTTGGGGGCTTTGACGGCTGAATCAGGAAGAGTCATGTTAATCTAGAATGGGCTAGTGACCTTTCTAGTGCAATCTTTTAAATTTGAAGTGACGTTTTACTTTCACTTACAGGTATAGCACATATTAAGCACATATTATGGTCTATTGCAAAGACTAAAGTTAATGTAGAGAGTAATTTTGTCTTGGAAAATGAGATACCAATGTTTTGGGAACTGACTGAATACTATCTGGCCCGTTTAGAGTTTTTGGAGGGGTTTTGTGAATGGCTTTCTGTGGTTTGGTGCACAAGTTTGCACCTCTGAATATGCCAGTGATATATCTCTAAATCTATATAGAAAATCAGTACTGATTAATGTACAAGTGGTGTATATAAATATGGTAGAGTAATTTTGAATTGTAGAAATTAGACTGATCATCAGGAAGTTCAGATATGAGCACAGCAACAGAACGCAAGAAGTAGTTCTGCTGAAAAACTGATGGTATGGGCAAATACATTATTAAAATGAACTAACAGAGAGGTAGGAATTATTTTAGAGTAGTGGCAGAGGTTTTGAGCTGTGATGATTTTTGCAGTCTTGCATTATTTTTTTTGATGAAAAAAGTCACAGACAAGACATATGGAAGAATAAAGACAAAGCAGAGAAAAACAACAAACAAAACCTTTGGTAAGACATAAAAAGTCTTTTTTCAACAGAGATACTTTACTTGTGATATATCTGACAGGTACACAGAGACTGTCTGAAGTATGATGAGAAGTAGGTCTACTAAGGTCACAATCAAAAATGGCAGTATGTGCATAGACTGTTTACATCTTTTTCCTTAGTTCTGTCAAAAAAAAAAAAAGTTTTTTTTTTTTTGTTTTTTTTTTTTTTTTAAGACGCCTTTATGTACACAGTCTTCTGGGGGAGAGGCCAGCAGTGGCTCAGATCAAGGTGGAATGAAAACATTTCAGGGAAAGGATTTTGCTTCTAGAATCCCCAGCAAGGTGGGGGAAGAATGAAGTAGATACCAAGACACTCTGGAGAAAGTAATCTTGGAAGGTTCAGCAATACAATGAAGTACAAGTACACTTTTGCATCTGCCTAGTGAAGAAATTATATGAGCCAGCTCAGGTGAGGAGATGAATGTAAAATGCTATTCATTGATAAAATATAGAAGAAATTGAATTATTGTGATGCAAGTTCTAAGCCTTATACTGAGAAAGAGTAATCCACATTGTAATTTGGACTATAATGGTTTATTTTTGTTCAATACTTGTTAGTGTGTTTTTAATCACAGAGTAAACTGCAATGCATTTGTAAATTGTAATTGGAAAGAGACAAGCTAATTAAATGGTTTATGTTTACTACTCAGGAAACAAATATTAAGTGCAATTAAGTCTTATAAAATACTATGCCAGTAGTAGTGATGAACTTTATATTTCCAGTGCTTGTATACATTCTGGTTCCTGGGACCAGTTGCAATCCCAACTTTCAGGAGCATTTGCACTGGTAAATCTTGATTTCATCATATTTTATGTAATCTACATCCCTGTGTTTGTAGTTTGGCAGCCCTCAGCACGTACTTTCAAGCTTCTCTGGATATGATGATTAATTAGTTTTAAGCATCCTTGATTTAATTAAAATTATTGCTGCCACTGGGATAGTGGCATTGTTAACATTACCTCTCCAAGTAACATACCAGAGCATATATTATACTAAAGTCACATTTGAATTTCCTATGCTGAATCTTTTGGTCTTGATGTGTTCTCATTTTAAAAATTTAAAAACTTGTTTTGTACCATCAATCCTTTTATTCTAATATTGAAAATGAACCTTTTTCCTGTATTGGTAAGTGTTAATATGTTAAGTCAAGCTGATGCACCTTTTCTTGTCAGGATGTAGTCAGTATATGAACCTGCCTTCCTTTTTGCAGTTACTCATGGCATTCACTTGCTGGCAACTTTATGACAGTATCAGTAAATGAGTAAGATGCTATCTGGACAAAAGATTTTTCTGCACTTATCCACATATCATCATTGAATGACTGCAAACTGAAATGAACAGTCACTAACTAATCTGAATTTGTAGTTTTTGAATTTGGCCAGCTATTGGCCATCATGTTTCAGTCAGTTGTGCCAACTGTGAAATAACCACTTTGCTAAATCCCAAGAATTTGGAGATTAATTTGTTTTTGTATAATGCTTTAAAGATAAAAGCCTGAGAGAACGGACCGTCTGCTGTCATATATCTAAGTAAAAGATTGGCCCAGACAATGTCTGGATCAAAACTTCCTAGATTTTGATCTGCAAAGAATAAGCACTTATCAGCCTCTCACTCATGTGTTCTGCTGCTCAAATTATGTGTGATAATAGGAAAAAGCTATCCATCCTTATCCATACAAGTGAATCCCAAAGTGGTTGGAGTTCTGACAGACTAGCAGAGAAGATGCTGTAAGCTTCTTTGTTACTGTTACAGTGCTCTTGCTCAGCTGAAGATTTAGGAACCCAGAACTATCAAGAAGTACTTCACCTTGCTGTAGCTATTTTTAAAGGTGAGGATTATTAACTGAAAACAACCAGGTTTTGGCTTCTGCATTGTGAAGAACACTCAAATGCAAAACAAAATCAAGTCTCTAGTTTGTAAACACTATGGAATAACTGTGACAAGGAAGGAAAAACAATGTGTAATGCACGGCTCCTCTTGTTTTTGCCTGTATCTACCTTGCTGTCTGCATCACATTACATAGCTTAGGCTTGGTTATATATATTCACAGAGTGTAGATGTTTGTTAAGTGTCATGAAAGCTAGTAGTAGGAATCCTAATCATAATTCAGTGCACAAGCCCTCTCCTAAATATTGTTGTTGTGAAGTCTTCAGTACACCTCTCAGCAGCACGTTTTTTATCTGCTTGTGAGAAATCTATCTAGAGCAGGTTGGTAATTGGCTCGGGTGTTTTTAAAATGAGATACCAAGCTATGTGAAATCTCTCCAGTGGTTCCAGCTGGAAGAAGATATCCTTAGCAACATAAACGTTTCATTTTCCTACATGCTTCTTTTCTCCTAAGAACAGAAACGTGAAGAAACCTGTGTGGAAAAGGAATGCAATCATAGTGTAGATGTAGTGCCAACATACTTATTGTCCTTATTATTGTCATGGATATGAAGGGTTTATAATAGAGGTAATACATTCCTTTGAAATCATTCTGGAGCAATCCTGTACCTCTAACCTCGCAGGTTTGCCCCAAAGAGCGTAATGATGCTGTACATAGGTACAATCCATCTTTACCACCAGACTTGTGAAGCGCTTCATTTAAAATGAAACAAAACAAAACAAAAAGAAGAAAAAAGATAAACACCCAAATTCAGTCATAAACACATAGTTGCTCCTAATGTAATTCAATGCTATAGATTTGTTTTCTCCATTAAGATGAATTTTTGATATCTTCAGCTGGACTTTTGCCTTTCAATCAAGATATATTAAATCATGAATTTAGTTAATATAAAGAATTTAAACTTTCAGTGTCCCCAGGCATTTTTCCCTTTATCATCTAGAGGAAATGCCAAATTTTAATAGGAATTTAAAGATTTTGACATGTCACTCATGGTAAGTTGCTGGAAATATAAATCAAGGCGATTTATTTTTGCACAACTAACGAAGATACAGTAAGCAACTTTTCTTGTTTTAGAAATCTTTATATAGCATAGACATTTTCTCACTCTATTTGTAGTGGTGGAGTGGAAGACGAATGAAATAATGTTGGATAAATGACTCTGATGTTATCTGACTAGTACTACCATTATGTCTCCTGGAGCTGTCAGAATTATTCCATTACATAAGACAGATACTGTTCTAGTTACTACCTAGAAGACTGGGATGGAATGATGATACTGGCTAAAGCTAACCTTTGGTTTCCTATATAGGAAACTGCTATTTCAAGTCATTTAGTTAAAATATGCTCTTTCTGGCAACAGTTATTTCTTTAACAGTGACTTGTAGCAATGTTCAAAAAATAAATTTTAAGCCCTGTGATGATAATGTTGATATTTTAAACTGTAGACAACAGTTGTAAACCATATGTCTTCATCTTAGTAATGCTGAAAAAATAATTTGAAATTATAATACATCTCTGATGTATGGATTGAAACTGCCTATTTAAAACATTTAGGTGGAAGGGGCTGTTCATTATCTACAGTATTGTGCACAAGGGTGTCTATATTTGTAGTTCAACTCTGCTTTTGGAAGCAGCAATATACTCCTTTTTCCCCATGCTTTTTCTCTACTGGTCAGTAGACATCATTATACTTGCACAACCAGCTGGTGAGATTGCCTGTGTTCCTCTCTGTCCAGCCACATGAAAAACTACAACAGTTCACCCCTTCTGCCTCTTCCTTGCAGCTTCAGGTGTATCACTTAGCTTCTCCTCACAGAAGCTGGTGTCAGAGTTGGTGTCTGCTTGCAGATACAGATGAGGAAATAGTGGCAGCCTTGTTCATCTGAACTCTATGGCAAGTTGGGAAGCCCAATTTATTATTCTAACTAAGGCCACATGTCTTCTAGTCTGTGAGCCTTTAATATGGAGTAGCCATTAGTGGTACCCTGTCAGTTTGTTTTTAATAAAACAGCATTTTGCAGTAGATAGACTTTTACTATCAAAAGATATATTTAGGTAGTAGAAAACAGGATGAAGTGGTCTGCTACTTTCATTGTGACTTGTGTATTTGTAGTTAAATCACAACATCCCATGAAATTACAAAAATAGTTTGATGACATATTTGTGAATTCTTGCCTGATCCTGTGGCTTGTGTCTATAAAGTGATTTGTGGGACCAGATATTACTCATATTAGTGCTTTGATAAGATTTTTATTTCTGCAGATTTTGGTAAAACAGGCATTTTAATCTATTCGTACCTAAACACACATTTACACAGAGATATCGATGACCTTGTTGTACATTTGACTCAAGGAGACATAATCTCATTCTGATTGCTCTGATGATAGTCCTGGAAAAAAATATAGCATCAGACTTACCCTCTTCCCATTCTAGACCCAGGCAAGGTACCATTTTTGTACAATGTAAGAGTTACTAGTAAAGCTGACTTTGATGCTCTGGAAGAGCTGTTTAAGGAAAATGATTTGAACAACATTTGGGCCAATGGCCATATAGCCACTAACAGACGGGATGAGCAAAGTCAATGTAGAGATACACCAGCAACAATGCTAGTGAGCATGATATCTCATTGCACTGTCTCCATCTCCATAAAGAAGCAAAAAGCTATTGTAGCATTATAAAATTTAGGATTCTATACACAATAAGAATAATTATTTTTTTTTTCCCTGCCAGCCCATAGTGTGGAGTTATTGCCTGCACTGCTGAACTGCAAATTTTTTTCTGCTCCCATAGGCAAATCAAAGCAATGATCAACCTACCACTAATAACAATTCTGTTGTCAGTAGTGTGCCTCAGTAGTCCTTTTTCAGTGGTCTTTAACTTCAGTATGTAGACGACAGAAGTTGTGCACCTAGGAGAAACCAGTACAGTGAAAATTAATAGTATGAATATGATATAAAAATATGATCAAATTTCTGAACACCTGAAAGAATATTACAGCATCATAACATATATATATTTTTTTGGTACCACAAACCTTAATGTTTTAACTCAAGCCCCATAATACATGTATGAACTCATCATTAATAACAACCACTGATTGTTCAGTCCATTCTTCTGTTCATCTGCAGTTAATGAATTATCTTGATTTTTGATTGAATGGTTAATGTTATTTGTTCACTAATTTAAGGTTTTTATTATTTGTACAGACTAAGAAAAACAGCTGCAATGTATAAATTGTTGCTTGTGTTATGTAGGAGTATTGCTATTTTTCAACAGTAGACTGATGCCCCTTAAACAACCGTCTAATCAGTAGAAATCAGGAAATCATTAATTTTACAATTTTAGGATCGTCTTTCATTGTTATACTGACTTCTGCAGCTTTTGAGACTTGCATATGGTCTTATGGAACACTAGTAATTTCCCAAATACTCATAAATCAGAAATAATGGCCCTGCAGAAAGGGAGACTGGAAGTTGTCTCTTTCATTTGTGAGCCAAGAGATTTATAGCTGGCATCTGTCCAGCTGGAGAACAGAACACATAAGCAAGGCAGAAGTGATTGCAGGCTTTCAAGACCATCGGCACATTCAACTTATGCATCATTAGAGAGAATTCCTTCACCAGCGGTTTAAGAGTGATTATTATAACTTGCTTTTCTTTGAATACCTGACTAAAGACAGTCAATATAAGTTAGTTACTATCTGGAAAAATAATCTTAGCCATAAAACCATTTAAAGAGTATGGTTTTCTACTTTTTGCTGGTCACTTTTGTGAATGTAATGTGAATAGCTTTTCCTTCAGTAAGTAATTAATTAATAATTCATGGTTCAGAAAACATTACCAATGGATGAGAGATGAAGGAAAACCTGTGGTGCTAAGAGTGGCCTTACAAAGTGGAAGAAAGATGAGGAAAAACCCAGAGATGAAGTGAAGGCAAGGATATGAAGTCTTGTCAGGATGTGTGCTAGTTTTCCCTTTCTCTTTGGCTTACAGGGTAAAGAAGTTCAGCCTCTTTTGCTTATGTTTGTTGTCAGTCCTGTATGTTCTCAGAATTTTGCAGCATGTTTTGTGCTTGAAGAAACCAGAATCCCCTCCATGGAGTTTAAAAGAAAGCAAGCAAGAAAGGGTAATAAAAACAATGGGCAAAGAAATTAAAGAGAAATCTATCCAAAGTCATGAATCCATGAATCTGGGAAAATAACCCAGGGGCATATCATGAATTGTCCCTTAGCTACTCACTCCTGACAGAGATATGGCTGTGGTCTGCATAAACTTTTGGGGTTGTTTACTTGGTACATTTCCTACCAAGTAAACTTCGCAAATTTAATTTCCCTTTCACTAGTCAGACCACAGTGGACTACAGTGGTGAATCTGCATTTGTACTGCTTCTGTACTGTATTTTACTCTGTCAAGTCAGTTTGGAGATGTCTGTCAAGTAAATGGAAAAAATATAGCTTCGGCATGGTGCAGACTGCTTTTCTTTTCTCTGAATGAACCATTTGCTCATGTCTTAGCGGCGTTAGACTCAATTAAGAAATAGTTTGCTCTTCGACCTATCTCTCAGAAGCTATTTTTTCATATGTTCTCCCTTTATTTCCCTTTTGACTACTTCTGGGTCTAAATATTTATTCATAACAGATGAAGATGGCTCAATATGTATACTTAACTGTTCCTTCTGCTGACTGCTTTTAAGACTGATTAATCAGTAGTTTATAATAAAGTTACTGGAATAAGTGATCCATCAATCTTGTTGTAACAGGATTATCTCTATGAGTGTAACAGTACAATTCTGAAAGATTCACTTGTATGATTTGACTGGGGAGTAGATATGGATACTTTCTTTCACTTTATATAAAAGAGGAACTTCTGCTTCCTGGTGCTTTGCCTTGAGCTCTCAGTTTCCTCTCACAAATGAAGACGCAGATTTATTGTCTACAGTAGATAAGGGATAGTGGGACCTCCTACTCCTGCCACAAAAGCAGTCAAAGGAAAGGAGAGCTGCAGTTCTACATTGTGCAGCTCTCTATAAGCATTTTAATGACTTTGCTTTTAGACTTTGAGGTTCAAGTGCAAAGATACTTGCTTCAGGGCTCACTGGAAATCCGTACTTGGTCTGCTTGAAAAATTGGCATGCTTAAACTCAACTATACTCCTCAGCTGAGGTTCAGATACTTTAAAAAATTTTTGAAACTGAGTACTTTCATCAGTTTTCAGGCTTGTTATAGGTCTGCTATAGATATATCAGATGTTTAGTGAGAGCTGAAACACACAAAACAAGTCCTTTACATAAACATTCTTTTCTTTTTCTCTGGTCCTTAAAGGATATCCAATGAACTGAAAAGTCCTCCCCTCCCCTCCCCTCCCCTCCCCTCCCCTCCCCTCCCCTCCCCTCCCCTCCCCTCATTATCTTTAAATAAAAATAATTTCCTTTTAAATTCCTTTTTAATAGAATTTTTAATAGTTATCAGCATGTTTTCTTACATTTCAGAAAGAAAAAATTCCATACTCTTATTTCTTCTTTAAGTCTTCTGGCAACTTTCTTCTTTAATCCATTTCTAACAGAAAAAAAAAAAGGACAA
This sequence comes from Anas platyrhynchos, assembly GCF_047663525.1. Taxonomy (NCBI): domain Eukaryota; kingdom Metazoa; phylum Chordata; class Aves; order Anseriformes; family Anatidae; genus Anas; species Anas platyrhynchos. Next base: position 53,616,510 of record NC_092588.1, on the reverse strand, counting down.
AGTAATTTGCATCTGTGACGATATGACAGTCTACACTCTACTTATCATGTGTGAGGCTGACTCAAACTCACCAAGAATCGCATCGAGTTTTATAGCCTTTGCAACCAACATCAATGAATTAAATTGGCTAGAACAAATAAGGTGACAAAGGGTAATGATGAGTGGCAGAAGAAATGAAAAAAACTACAGTTTAAGGACTGACAAAGTCCTTGGTGACAATCAGTTATAGTATGTGTATTTTCAATGAGTTTCTTATATTTTCAGGCTTTTTAATATCAGGCTTAATTTTACCAACTTTCCTAAATGATAAATGGGCATGATGACATTTTATTTCATTCTGTGTTACACTTCAAAGAGTGATAAAGATCTGAGAAACAGAGTTCTAGATCCTGAAAATCATGAATATAATGCCAGTGATGATATGGATGACTGAAGCAGACATTATATTCATGATATATATATTTCTCTTCCTGATGCAACATGATGCAGTTGTATAGATAAACATATGCACACTGTCTAGAAATTGTTAGTTTTTATTTGCATATGGCATTTAAATTTTGCTTCTAAGGGGGGAGGGAAGAAAGCTTAAATCATCATTTAACTATGTTGTTCTGATAGCACTCTCACTGGCTGCTGTTCAAAATCAATATTAGCTGTTGAAGGATTTGCCTGTGGAAATTGACAGGAAACGCAATAGTTTTTCCAGAATAGCTGTCCATGTGAACATTCAAAATTATTGTCCATTTTTCTGTGAAGATAAGCTCCGAGTCCAATTCATGTGTATTTTGCTGCATGTAACAAATTCCAAGGAAGTTAGTAGAAACCCAGAAAAAAGTAGGTGCTAAGTTCAACTTATGCACTATACACAATTTATGAGTATTTGCACAGTTGTCAGAAACTCAATATTCTGAGAAATAATTTCTTTAGTTGAGTGGGAAAGGTCGGAGACAGTACCTCTGTTTTACCCTTTAGTTTACCTCTGTGTTTCTCAGCACAAATTGTTAGTCACCTTGCTTTTCCCTGCTCTTCCTGCTTTCCACTGGCCCTCAGAAGAAGCAGAAGATGAACAACTGCTCCTATCCTGAAGGGCATAAGGTTTCTGCTTCAGGTCCTGCTTGAGATTGACCACACCAAATTTCAGAAAGAGTTGAGGCTTTCCTGTAAAGCAAAACTGATTCTGTAAAATGACATGAGTGTTTAACTCCAGCAGTAAATATAATTTATTTCAGTAGTAATTGGCTCTGTGAGAATTAATATGCAGTATAAGAATGATCCTGAAAACAGTAATTCTGCTTGTCATTTTTCCCAGAAAATGATACGTTAAATATCTACACATATATTTCTCCTTTTATATTTTCTTACTCTGTCAACATATAAATGGAATTCTGAATAAGAAGTTGTCTCCCTAGAAGTATTGCAGAAGGATAAGAGGCAAATTTGACCTGTCTTCATAGTGCTGATAGAGCAATTGCCAAACCCATTTCTGGGAACATTTTTCCAAAATAGCAAACATTCCTTCAGATCTCACAGGAGTTTGCTCTAGTGAGGCTAGCTGATTTTCAGAGTTTCTGAAGAGTTTCTGAAGGCCAGGCAACTTTCTGTGTGGTGACTCATCTGGTTTTTAATAGATATTGCATAACACTAGTTTTCATTGTGCTTGTTTTGTTTTCCACCATATGGAGTTTCTCAATAAGAATATACTTTAAAAGAAGGAGCTGATGCAAATGAACTGTTCCATTCCTCTTCAATTCTTGTTTTTTGGAAAGGTGTATAAAGGCAACTTATTATTCACATGCAGAATGAGTAACGTGCTGCTGGCAATAGAACTGTCAGCCTTTAATTTTATATGTTTTTCTGTGGGAGATCTGGTACACTTGGGCATTTCAAAGGACAGTAAATCCAGTTAATTCTGACCATCATTAGGCTAAAAATAGGAGGAAAGACGTAAACAATACAAGGTTCTCTCTTACATCACCTACATTATTAAAGAGACCTCTGAGTATTCAGCATTAATGAAAACTGAGAAAATGGTTTACAGACTGGAAGAACAGAGGACTGTAATTTAGATATAGACTGGTCATGTTTCCTTTAATAACAGCCTAAATTTTGCACAATATTTTATTACTATTTTATGTTAAAGGAAAAAAAAAAAAGGATGGTAGAGATGAAGAGGAAACATGTCAGGTGACTCCTGTATTAAGAGATGCATCAGATTCTTATGTCAAGTCCCTTGCTACATTTTCTTGCCACAGATGTACATCTTAATTCACCTTTGTTTTGATAAAACTCCCCTTCTCATTTGCTCTCATCCAAAGTCCACTGATCCCAGCTAAAATGTATTGCCTTCTACAAGCAGTGCCCAAAAGCAGAAATGTGTGTCTAGCTTAGGTGGGACCTGTGGGAGGGGTGTTTGGGGTCTTCCAAGCTGAGTAAGATTGCTTACTCCCACCTCTACCTTTGCACATGCCAGTGTGAGCTTGTCTCTGAAATTGTGAGTTCTTATGTTAACTGGAAAAGAGTAAACTTACAAGTCATGGAAATTTTGTTCTTACCTGAAAAACTGAATTTGTTTCAGAATTTGCTTTAAAAATATATATTTTTTCAATGACTAATTTTTGATTAACAGAAGTCTTTAGCAGAATTGCAACTACAAACCCATGATTTGTTAAGAGGAAACAAATGCAATTATATTTATAGCTTAATTCATTAGATGATTCAGCTGTATGAGCTTTGTAAGTACAGGACCATGAACTGAGGTCATGAAAGCAAAACCAAGCTGTGATTTATAAAGAAAGGATTTAGCTTTAGCTCAGATGAAAAGAAATTTATTTTAAAAGAAAATTAACAAAATACACAAAAGCTCACTTTATTTCTAAAAATATTGCATGGAAAATGTATAACATACTCATTTGCTTTATTGAAATGCAACACCGTAAGGCCTTTTTCAAGTTTATCATACCATAATTAATTAACTAAATCTTTTCTTTATCTTTGCCTTTAGCATCTTAATATGAATTTTCATAGCCCTTTATTCTTCGCTTTGTCATCTGAATTGAGCTTTCACTGCCCTTGAGGGAAGACTAGTGAGTTGTGTCTGGTCCTAGTTTCAGCAAAGTCCATTAAAATATAAAGTTTGTACTCTTTTTATTATGAATTTTCTTTTGCTTTCCCTTGTGCTAAATGTAATAAACCTGAAAACAGGTGCATTGGCTCAGTTAGCATAGTTCCTACTTGCCCTCAGACTGTTCTTAGCAAAGATGCTTAATGGAACAGTATCTTCTATCCAACAGTGCATTTGAAGTTTTCTAATATCCCAATAAAATTGCTAGCAAGTAGTATTCTAGCTTTTCAGAAGAAGCAACATTTTACTTTTACATTCAAAGGCAATTTCCTAGCTTTGCCTATGAGTAAGCCTAATGTGAGGGATGCAATGTGAAGTTGGCACAAATCCATTAGAATTTGTGTACGTATTCTACTATGCTATGAATGTCTCAACCTCTAGTAATGTAAACAGTAAACAGCACAACATCTGGATAAAGTATGTCTTTTGTTTATAACCAACATTGTTTGAAATTTTCAGCTGAAGTGGTGTGTAGGTTTAGTGATTCTGAGATCCATTTACTTTTCCAAGGCTTATACTGGATACTTAGAAAACAAAGAACAAATCTTAAGAAATCATAACATTTAAGTTAATTCATGCCTTTATTTACCTTACAGTGCTACAACCTCAGGACAGGTTAGAATAGGGTTTACTTCCACTGAAAATTACGGTCTATATACATATTGAAGCCATTTATTTATTCAGGGGAAGAAAAAAAAAAAAAAGTGTCCTGTTTTCTGGTAATGAAATATTTTGATATATGTTGTTTGTTGACAGAATTTTAGAATATAGATGTCTCTATGTCTTTACAACATACGGAATATCATTGTAACATGACATGGCATGATAACAGTCTATGCATTTGTTTTATGGACAGCAGATATTTTACATTTAGCTTAATGTAACACAATGCAAATTCAAAATACAACAATATAACAAAATGATTACAATAGTACATGAATTCTGAACCATCTCTCATTTCAAAGCAGGCAAATGTGAACTTTTCAGAATAATGTAAGGATGCTATTTCTATGAGATTTTGGTCTTCCTCAACTGTGGTTCTCAAACGAGTCAGTTTCTTAGGTAAGCAGCATGTGCTGCCAGGGCAAAGCAGTATTCAAAATGTAATCTTTGGACACATAAGTAGAGAGAAGTCAACCAGAAATGAAAAGATATTTTCAACTCTGTGGAAGAAGTTCAGCTGCTTATGGAGTACTGGCTGGCTATAGCCTCTGTACTTCAGAAGTTTGGTGGTATTTGGAAAAGTAATTCAGGGATGAACTGATATCTAGACAATACACTCTAGAAAAACTAAAGAAATGCAAAGTCATTAGTTTATTGAAGAGCAAGCTGGAAGCTTACCTGGTCAATCTTCTAGTAGTTGACTTAAGAAGACATTTCTAATAGGCTTTTCTTTCATCTAATGCAGAATAACATAACAAGAGCTGATTGGCAGAAAAATCTTCAGACTAGAGATGTGAACAACTCTTAGTCTAGATAGTAACCAACACCAGACACTGTAGTTTAAAGGCAATTAAAAATGTTTTATGTGTTTACCATTATGTTAAATTTGAAAAGTAGCAAGTGGCTTTCTGTACATTGGGCATGCTTTATCAACCCAGTAACTCATGACGTTCCTTTTTGACTTCAAAATGTATGCATCTGTAAATCACAGACAAAAAAAAATCCACAGCATTTAAGGTCACATAGAGCAGTGGTGTTATCTTAAAAAAAAATCTTGGTTCTAATGGGAATTTATGAAAACTTGTGAATTTTTCCCTTAAAAGCAGAGATAAAACATCACACTGTCTTTCTGTATTGCATGTGCAGGTTACATAAGAACCAAAAAAACCACAACCCTGAAATACTGTGAAACTGTGATGACTGAGAGATTGCTTAAATTTAAACTAAATGCATTGATTTGGGAGGAAGTGAATCACACACACTTGGATGCCCCTCTTCTACCCATCAATGTTGTCTGATTATTTTGCTAATTCTAGAATGCTGTATTCATTCTCACCAGATGACTACTGAGTGTCAATACGGATTTGTTTTCCTACCTGCTGGGCATTTGTTTCCCTAACCTTCTCTTTTTTCAAAACTGCTAAACTGTTTTTTGCTCCTTATCTGTTTTCAACTACTGGTGCCAAAGATGCCATAAATTGGAGCTTTCCAGCAGTGTCAGTTACAGAGGATTAAATGGGTAAGATCCACTGTAACTGCTCATCATCAAGCAGCCTCTTATTACTACCCAGCTGTTGCCAAGGCCAATTACCTGTATCTGGCATGCTGAAAGTTGCTGAGGTCAGCCTTGGTGAGGGTGCAGACCTCTTGCTCCAAGCCTATGCTTAGAAACATTCTTCCCACCACTATAAGAGGCCTATAAAGGGTGAGCTACGGCCTTTCCTGGGGTGTAAGTAAGCTGTCTTCATCACAGGACACTCTCCCTCATTTGTATGCAAAAACATGTCCTTTCTTCAATTCATTGGGTTGGTTTTCTTGGTCTCTACACCACAGACTCTTCCAGGGCCCTACCCTACACCCCTATCAAAAACTTGACCATTGGAAGAACTATCGGCTATCCAAGGACAGACTTCTCTTAATCTTCCTTTTTCTTTCTCTCTTCCATTGCCTTTGCTTTTCCCCCAACCATTCCCCCTCATTATGAAGAATCACGGAGTAGAACAATAACAAATGTAGAAAACTCAAAGCAGAAAAATCTTTACTTCCTTGTTAACTATATTATACATGTTTTTCAGTCAGGATTTTCAAAGTCCCATTGACTTTAAATACATCAAAGTTGACCACTTCTCATTCTCATCTTTCTTTCTGTCCTTCCTCTGCCCACCAGGTGCCAAACTGTGAGAAAAGAATTTATATGCCAAGAAGACATCTACATAAGCCCAGAAATTAAATTTCATTTAGAGAAAATTAGGCCATTCATTTCTTCTCTAGGTTGTTTTCTTTAGTAGGAAAAGACTGCATAGTTGCCTTTCAACATTACAAAAGATTATGATCTGAAGAGATATAATTCATACTCAGGCTGTAATACAAGCACTGTAATACAAGCCATGTAATATCAATATTCCACATTCCTTATTTGTCTACATTACAATATGCTATACAGTTCCATGTATAAATTTACATTTGAATTATACAAAGATATAACTTAAAAAAAATCCTGAAGACGAGTTTCAATTTGGAACTCTAACTTTGGGTTAATACACTTTTATCCTGTTCCAAAGTTCAGATATAGTTCACATCACAGGGTCTAGGATTGTATCCTTCACGAAAATTTTACTAACAGTAGAAGCCATGCAGGCTGAGCAAACCCACTGTTTTCCTGTCTACAGTTTTTAACAAAAAGGGAAAATTCTGCTATTGAAAGATTTCATGCCAGATCAAGCTGAACATATCACCACCCTCATACAGTTAGAAATCAGCTTGCTGAAATCCATCAGAAACCAAACTAGAGTCAACCTGGCATGTAATGAGCTCACCCAGGGGCAATGCAAAAGAGATCTCTATCATGAAAGCAAAGTCTATCCTGGTGCTAACATTTATGTTTTAATATAAAATTGTGACATTACATAGGTTTTATACTCCCTTGATTTGTGTTTATAGCCCAATAGAGGATTATTCTCCTTTGATGGATTATGCCCTTTGGCTTTTTCAGGTATGCAAACTGAGTCTTTTTTATGATAACACAAGTAGTTTTTAGAATGTTTTATTTAAATGCTGTGCATTAGTTTTGAATCAATGATTTTTGATTTTTTTGAATATCTAAAAATTGCCTACAAATTACATTTAGGTTTAGGAGCCTTCCTGATATAAAACTATTTTGATCTTCATCTCAATTAGATGAATTTTGTTGTCATTCTTTCACAATTGGTTTAAAAGGGAGAGAGGGAAGAAACAAAATTGTGACAGGATACTCAAGGCTGATCTTACCAAGGTATAAATAAATGGTCCATTTGGATATCATTCTTTCCCTTCTATCCAAAGGATGCATTTTCTTAAGTAACATGCCTCTCCAAAACATTTTCTCCTAGCTCCAGTTTTGTGTATGAGGAAAAAAAAAGGGATGGGATGGGGATTCAAAATATAAGAGAAAAACAATGCAGAATGCTGTTTCTTTCTCCCAAAACTCTGCCTTTTTAAACTTCAAAACTGTGTCCCTTGCATGCTGGGTCAACTCCTGACTCTGCTCTTTCGATGAAATAAGTGTTTGTGGCATATTCCTGTTAGTTTGGAATATCAGGAGCCCAGCACCCCAGGATGTCCTGTGTCACACAGTTGTGTGGTTTGGGTTTAATTGCAGAATGCACCATTTTCTGACTTGGTTTGTTTGGCCTGGAGAAGAGAAGACTGAGGGGAGACCTCGTGGTAGCCTACAGTTTCCTCACAAGGGGAAGTGGAGGGGCAGATGTTGATCTCTGCTCTCTGGTGACAACGACGTGACATGAGAAAATGACTTGAAGCTGTGACAGAGGCAGTTCAGGCCAGATATCAGGAAAAGGTTCTTCACCAAAAGGGTGGTCAAGCGCTGAAACAGGCTCTCCAGGACAGTGATCATGGCACCAAGCCTGCCAGAGTCCAAGAACATTTGGACAATGCTCTCAGACATGTTTTCTGATTTTTTGAGTGGTCCTTTGGGGACCCAGGTGTTGGACTTGATGATATTTGTGGGTCCCTTCCAACTTGGGATATTCTATGATTCTATAAATATAACACAAGCATTTCCATGTATTGTGGTTTAACCTGGCAGGCAGCTAAGCACCACACAGACATTCACTTACTCCCCCACAGTGAGACAGGAAAGAGAATTGATGATGTGAAAGACCATGAACTCCTGGATTGAGATTAAAATGGTTTAATAAGAAAGACAAACAGAGAAACAAACAAACAAAACCACAAACAAACAAGAAACACAAGAAAATAAAATAATTTTAAAAAAATAATGTGATGCACAATATAATTGTGCATTGTGGTTAGGTCACCACAAGCTGACCAATGCCCAGCCAGTCCCTGAGCAATGGTAACAGCAAATTGTCCAGCCAACTCCCCCAACTTTTTTTGTTCAGCGTGACGTCATATGTTATGGAATAATTATTTGGTCAGTTTGGGTCGGCTGTCCTGCTGTCCAGTTGTGTTCTTTCCCATCTTCTTGTGCTCCCCCAGCATACTGGCAGGGCAGCATACGCATAAAAATCATTGACTCAGTGTAAGCACTGCTCAGTAACAAATAAAACATCAGTGTTAACGATATTTTCATCCTAAATACAAAACACAGCACCATACCAGCTACTATGAAGAAAATTAACTCTATCCCAGATGAAACCAAGACACCATGGATAGTCTTGTCTACAGCAATCAAAAAACATGATGTTGTGTGTCTTAGAAATGTGTAGATGTCTATTATTTGCCTGAATGCCTCCTTATCTTTCAAAACTGATTATAGGCAGACAGGTTATTTAATCAGAAACAGATGAAATGGATCAGAGTGAAAATTAATATTTGCATGTGCTGTGTCTAAAATATTCAGTTAATTATATATACGTATACTCCTGGAGTACAGATGTGCAAAGCATATGCAGAAGAGTCATTTTTTGTGCCACAACGTTTTTGTTCCTAATAGTATGTATTGACTGTTTTATTTATGACAGAGCTCATAAATACATTTCCTGACACAAGAACTTAAGCATTTCTGTTTTGGATTCTTTTGCACTGCAGTAGGTGAGAAGGTGAGACAGATTCTTTGACAAATTTACTTGCTGACTGCTAGTTTACAACATGCCAAAATTGATCATAATAAACAAAAATAATTTATTGAAATGGTTTGACTGATTTCAATTATTTCCAGGATGTTTTATTATTGTTCAGGTAAAGAAAACCATTTATATTATGCTGGGTCTAGGGTTTGCTGAAAATAATATTTTTCCAGATTGGATGGTCTCTCTCTTGGCTTTTGATTTCTAATATGAATATGAAATTGAAACCCTGACATTAAAATTAAAAAATGTTGCTCCTGAGCTGTATTATTGTATAAAACAGAGAAAAAAACAGAGAAGTAATTCACAAGTAGCAGTAAGCCATGCTTGATGCTCACACTATGATTGTATTCTGATAGACATTAGGGCTGGAAGGGATCTGTGTGTGTGTGTGTAAACAAGGGCTAAATTCCCCTGGTGATGGAATTTCTGTTTTCTGCATGTACCTAATCCAGCACATAGCTAAACTTGCCATTGGGAAATATTTCCTAATATATAATCTAAATCTCTTTTGCTTCACTTTAAAGTCTTTTTCCAATATCATACAAAATGACATAAAGAAAAGGAAAATCTAAATAGACTTTCACACTTAATCAGCTCATTTTATTATTTTTTACTCATGTATAGTACATGAGTATACTTGAGCAGTGAACTGTTCCTATTTAAGTGTAGGATTTTGCTTATTAAAATGCTACTTATTTCAAATAATTTCTCGAAATTTTTATTTATTTGAAATGCTTATAACTTCTTATTTGGGAGGTGTTGCCTACATTTTAATAAGCATACTCGTTCATCTCTCTTTTCCAAGGCCAACATGACTGAGACATGCAGCCCTTAGAGACCCATTCAATACACCCTTCTGGTTAGGTAATGACACACATTTGTTGAGTGCTCTTTGAATGTAGTTTTCAATGGACTTGGTGTATAAGTCATGGTGGTTTCTTCTAGAGCGTATTTTCTTATCTCTTCAGTTGGTCCTCACATTACATGTTCAGAGTCCTCAGCTGCTGAAGAGGGGATCAGGATATACAGGCCAGTAGATATTTCTGAGAATAGGTGATGATCCCAAACCTCACAGTACCTGGAAAGAACCAGCATGGCAAGGTTGGAGATTGAGTCCCAGACTCACACCCAGAGATGGTGCCTTTTCTCATTATCTGAAATAGCGTAGGCTTGGTGTTTGATGAAGATAAACAGATTTTTCAGAGGAGGAAAAGCCTTCTTGAATAGGTGTGAGAAGAGGAGGAGGTGAGGAAACTGAGGAAAAAAACACTTGAGACATTAGGATAGCAGGGAAGACTAGACTGGGATTGGGGAATGCCTGCAGTGTTAGGAAAGAGGAGAAGTCTCTGCAGGTAGTGTTGAAGGACTGAGTATATGTGGAGAGGAAAAAAATCTCCAATAACAGCCTTTCAGAGAAGGACACCTCCCAGTTGCCTTCCACAAAATCAATTTGAAAACAAGAGAATGACCTTCCTCTTCATCAAGCCTATCTACTGCCTACATGTGCAGACTTACTTTGTCCATCAAAACAGTCCCCCAAACATAACTCTTTTTCACCACTCCTTCCCAACAGCTCCTCGGTACCATCAAATATTGAATCACACTGCACTTCAGCTGCTTTGCCCTCATCCAAGAGGATAAAACATTTCAGTTTGTCTACACTTTTGAGCTGTCTTTGAATAGCAGGAATAGCTTGGATCACTTGGGAAATGGAGAATGTCTTTGGGCATGCATCAGGAAGAAGCAACAAGGTACTAGGTGAACTGCAGAAATGAAGACCTTCCTGTGAATGACTTGAATACCATGATAAAAGTAGCTATGTTGAGAGAATGGCAACAATACCCCAGTGGCTGCTAAATTCATAATGTGAACAAATAGAGAAACATATTTTTCCCCTTTGCTTCAGTTTAAACTCTTTCTTGTAATATCCCCAGTGGTACTGAGGAAAAAAATATCTTCACTGTAGCAACTTTTTAAATTAATAATAGTAGATTTTTTTCCTTTAGTCTGTTCTTCACCTTAAAAATCCCCTAGTTTTTTTTTTTTTTTTTTTTTTTTTTTCCCCAGTATTGCTGTACCTTTCAGTATCATAAATGTTTCTTTTAATAGAAAAAGCTAACAACATTTCAGACAGAATTAAGAATTTTCTTCTAAACTCCATGGGACCCCTTTCATTGTGAACACTCAAACTAGGAGGAAATTATAATAACATAATGAACAGTTGCATAAATTTTGCACTATGGAAGAAATATAAAGGGAATAAACAGCAAATGATACAATGTCTGTTAAGAAATCACAGAAAGCCTGCTGAGAAGCTGTCTTTTTTCCTTCTCCCAGAATAAATGTAAAAAATACCAGCAGTTTTAGAACACACAACACATTTCTGACATGAATAGATATGCTTTTTCCCTCAGTAAAGACTTATTATTTGTATCTTCATGTATTTATTGTTTACTTGATTCTGCCTGTGACTGATTCACAAACAGATGGACACAGTGAAATCCTGGAGAAGTCCTGCAGTTTGATTGGATTGTTTATTTGCAGATTTTGGCTAAGCCTGGGGAAATATAACAAGGAGAAAAGTCGAAGGTCAAAATTTAGATGCAGGTGTTTTCATAAGCTTTCAGCTCTAGTGCTGAGTTTCCATATGGGTATGCATTTGTTCTCATATTTGCTCACATGGCCCTAGTCATTTTATTTTTATTAGTAATAACCTTTCTTTCAACAGCTACATTACACATGATTTTTTTTTTATTTATTTATTTATTGTTGAGGAAGATTGCCCAACTTCTTTTATAAAGGCACAAATTCTGCACAGTTGTGCAGAATTATTATAAGACGTGGTCTGCTGTACCATGATATTACAGTATGTACAGTCAAATCTTGAAGTCTTTGCTCAGCCAAGTCACCCCAGCATTGGGCCAGATCATGGCAGCAACTGAAAGGGATGCATGACAGAGTACAACCAAACCACTCTGCATCTTTCAGCATAGTCTTCTTTTAGCCTGCATATGAAGCAAGTTCAACATATACAGCCTCTCCTTTCTGTCAGGAGATTAACAAAGGCTAAAGAGAAGGACTTTGTGCATACAGAAAGCTGTTATTGGACAGTTCTTTTTCCATTGTGCAAGTGTTGTTTACCTGAGGGCTGTTGCTGCTAGTAACAGTACATCTGATGGGTGAGGTTTACTGTTTTGGTTTCCCCCCTCCAAGACCATTCTGGCACGTAGATTCATGCTGTGTATGAACAAACTTGCTGAATCCCTTTCATGTCACTAGCCCAAACAAGTCTTACTCCTATGTAGCTCTGCACATTGCTGCCATCTAAATTATAATGAGGAATCAGCTGCTTTTCCATTGAGTTTCCAACTACTGGCTAGCCTAAATACTGGAAACATTGCATTTCACTAAATTACATTACATTACATTAAAATATAGGTTTTGCATCTTCTGCATCCTCTTGGGAACAGAGTCCTTGTAAAAGGACTATTTGAGTCCTTGTTAAAGACAGATCATAATTTACCATGACAACTTCTATATCATCTCTTTATCCTATAGAATTTTCAACAGTCAGTAAATAATGTACTCAGTGGTATTGAAATAATCAGGATTATAGCCCATACATGTAAAAGTGCCTGCTGAAAATTATAATTTTGTCACATATATCTTAATAAATATTCAGTTTCTCAGTGATAAATAGTTCTGATCTTGGATGCTGAATATGCAGTCTACTGCTCTGATAGAAAAGCAGTGTGATAGAAAGAGACTTCACAAAGGGCAATAGATTAAAGTTTTTTTTTATCACTTTCCATATGAAGATGAGGATATGATTTATTTTCCTAAGTCCAGTCAGATATATAAAACTTAAAAATCAATATGATATTTGATTCTAAATGACTATTTTGTCATTAGTATCTGTTTGTACTGTTATTACTCCTTGAACTAGAAGTCTCCTGCATGGATGCATATAGCTAAAAGACAATCCTAATTCTAGCCAACTTGAGTGAAGGCATGAAATCAGAGTATGAAGGAAGCTTCAGTGCTGATTTGAAGATGTGACTGTAGAGCTTTTTGGGAAGACAAGAGTAGCAGTGAAACTGGTCATTGTGGTTACCATGGTTTGTTTTCTTGGGGTTTTGAGAAGTTTTGTGGATTTATAAAGTGAAATTACAATTCTGCCAAACCTAAGTCCTCAAAAGTTTAGAGTTAGAGTTACAGTTTGCAGTTAAAGTTTACAGTTAGAGACCTGCTGCTCCACCTGGAGTGTCACAGGTCCATGAGGCCAGATTGGATACACCCAAGGGTGCTGAGGGAGTTGGTAGATGTGATTGCTGAGCTGCTTTCCATCATCCTGGCTTGTATCAGAAACAGTGTGACCAGCAGGGCTAGGGAGGTGATCGTCCCCCTGTACTCGGCTCTGGTGAGGCCGCACCTCGAGTACTGTGTTCAGTTTTGGGCCCCTCGCTACAAGAAGGACATCGAGGTGCTTGAGCGGGTCCAGAGAAGGGCGACGGAGCTGGTGAGGGGCCTGGAGAACAAGTCCTACGAGGAGCGGCTGAAGGAGCTGGGCTTGTTCAGCCTGGAGAAGAGGAGGCTCTGGGGCAACCTTATTGCTCTCTACAGGTACCTTAAAGGAGGCTGTAGTGAGGTGGGGGTTGGCCTGTTCTCCCACGTGCCTGGTGACAGGACGAGGGGGAATGGGCTAAAGTTGCGCCAGGGTAGTTTTAGGTTGGATGTTAGGAAGAACTTCTCTACTGAAAGGGTTGTTAGGCACTGGAACAGGCTGCCCAGGGAGGTGGTGAAGTCACCATCCCTGGAAGTCTTTAAAAGACGTTTAGATGTAGAGCTTAGGGATATGGTTTAGTGGGGACTGTTAGTGTTAGGCTAGAGGTTGGACTCGATGATCTTGAGGTCTCCTCCAACCTAGAAATTCCGTGATTCTGTGATTCTGTGATTCTATGGTGGGAGCTACTTTTCTGTTGAAATTCTCTGCAGAAAAGATTGAATCAGTTCTACCTTGCATGCTTCCAACAGACATTTGTCTAACCTGTTTTAAAAAACCCTCTAGTGAAAGAAATACCCCCCCCCCCCTTTTTTTTTTGAATGAGTCTGAAATGAAGAAAAAAGTAAGAACAAACCAAAAATATCATAGTATCATGTCATTTAATGCAAAAAAAAATCTTTTAATACTAATTTAATGCACAAAATAATATATTAAAATAAAAACATACGTTTTTTTTTTTTAAATCTTGCCAAGATCCTGATGTAAACATCATACTAATTTGCATTTCCATGTCAGGATCTGTAATGGAAACTCAAGGAACTTAAATATTGGTGTGAAAAATACCTGCCAAAGATCAAAAAAATCTCATATAGATCTTGTATTAAATGTCTTTTTTTCATGCATACTTTACATGTGTTGCATGGTGGTTAAGACACTCAGTGTACAATGTTGTTTGTCTGCCCTGTTCAGCACATTTCTACTACTGATTTGAGGAAATAACTTACAAGCTCCTGAAACTTTAGCCGTGTTCAGAAGCTGTGCCTGTTTTGCCTTCCTGCTGTCTTACTCTTATCAAAAGCAGCTTCAAGCCCAGTAGAATTAGAAAAAGATTCATGTGCATCAGGTATACTGGCTCCTGTAAGACAGCAGACTGAGATTTTTCAAAGCATGGAGCCATCCTGCTTTCCTAGACTGATATTTAGTCATGTTCATCTGTAGGCCAGGCACTGTGAACATTTTAGAGGATGAGCTAAGCAAATACAAGGCCATGTCAGTGCTGATGTGTTTAATGTTTTTGTGTTGTGGTAGGGTTCAAAAGATTAAGGCACCCAGAACAGATTCACAAAGTAGGCAAGGATATCTGGCTGATTTAGAGGTTGCAAGTCAGGTTGATACAAAGTGATTGTGTGCTTATCTGGATTTCTTGCCATCAGGTTATTGCCAGAGCAGATCCATGTCAGAAAATTTTTTACTGAAGGATAGTGAGTACTGGAAGGAAAAAAAGGTGTGTTACAAAAAGAGAGCATATTCATATGAAATATAGAATGGTGATATTATTCCAAGGTGGGTAGAATGTGAGAGGAGGTTTTTACTTATAGCAGGAAAGAAACAAATGTTAGACTTGACCAGTGGACTCTATAAGGCCTGAAGAGGGCTACTTGTCTGACCCCTACCAAGGCTGCTGCTTCTGACTGAGGAACACTAGAAACACTAATACCAGCAACATAATCAGGGGTATGGGGCAACCAGAAGATTCCTCCATCCCATAAGTAACTACTAGGGGACAATATACATGCTAACAGATAGAGCATGCTGTTTCCAGACTTCATCAGGCATGACTGTATTTTTGCAGATTTCCTCCAAGAAATCAGTTGTTAAAGGTGAGCACAGTAACTAACAATGCCCAGTTAGCTTAGCCTAGGCTCAGCTGTCTTTTTACCCAAGTACTCCACTTTTCAATTGAAGAACACCTTCATTCTTCCCAGTAGGAAGAGAATCTAGAAGAAACACTTGCAGCCTTGCAGCTGCACATGATTACACATTTCGTGTTTAGTTTAGGACCAACCCTAGAAATAAAAGCTACTCTTTCAGAGACTAAAAGGTGGAATAAGAAAGGTTTTAGGGCAGCAAAAGAAACAATCATGTACTGGCTTCCTCTCCTCCAGTACATTCTATTCAATTTGTTATGTCTCCACTGTTTTCATTCGCTCTGTGTTTCTAAGAAAGGATAGCAAGAAAGCAGTTACATTGATTTTACATTTTTACACCTGACTGATAACAAGTTTAGCTATTGACTTGTTCTTGGTAACATTTTTCATGAGTTGATTAGTGGAATAGAGAGGCAGGAGACCTTTTCTCCATTAACACCAGCGACAGGACCCGCGGGAATGGAGTTAAGCTGAGGCAGGGGAAGTTTAGGCTGGACATCAAGAAGGGGTTCTTCACAGAGAGAGTGGTTGCACACTGGAACAGGCTCCCCAGGGAAGTGGTCACTGCACCGAGCCTGACTGAATTTAAGAAGAGATTGGACTGTGCACTTAGTCACATGGTCTGAACTTGGGTAGACCTGTGCGGTGTCAAGAGTTGGACTTGATGATCCTTAAGGGTCCCTTCCAACTCAGGATATTCTATGATTCTATGATTCTATGAAAATTCATAGAGGTTCACTGAATTTTAGGCAATCTGTTAGGCAATATTTTAATATTTTAATAATTTTAATATTTTAATAATCTGTTAGGCAATACTTTAAAATACAGTTCTAATTTAGCTCTTTTTCAAATCACTGGACCACCACATATTATTTGAAGTTTACCTGGCCCTGTTTGTATAATAATCACAAAAAGATCAAAGCCAAATAGTTAAAAAAAATAAAATAATCTTGAGGAAAGTGAGAGAGAATGTTCAGTTGATGCAGCTTGAAAGATTAAAAAACAGGGAGATGAGAATTAAGATTTCAGGTCAGAATGAAAAATATCTCAGGAAGAAAACGTTATAAACTGTTAATACAAGGAAATCTCTCAAGAAAATAGCGTTTATAAAACAAATGGGAACTAGATGTGAACAGCTTTATAGGGCTACATTCAGCAAAGAGGGATTACACAGTGACAAAGTCTAATGATAACTGCATTGCAGAAGTCTGAGAAAATTCATTCAGCTGTGAGAAAGCCTGAAAGTTCAGATGACAGCTTAGTCTCTACATGAACTTGAGAAAGTAGGCAAGAAATCTCACTGCAGAAGATTCAGTCATGACGGGGTGAGTGCTTTCTGCCTGAGGGCCCTTTGGATGCACCATGGAGCCTCTCAGATCAAACATAAAGTGAGACCAGGAGATACAAATATGTCAAAAAAAAATAAAAATAAAGGAAGACTTATTGATTATTTCCACCTCGTTTACAAATATATAAATTCATTATAAGTTTTATATGGGCGTTCTTAGTTAAACCATACCAACCATGATATAGAAAGCATGTTTTTATTTAAAACTTTTTGTTTGAAACTGTTGCCCCTTGTCCTATCACTACTATCTCTGATAAAGAATTCCTCTCCATCTTTTCTGTAGGCCCTTTTTAGGTATTGGAAGGCCACTATAAGGTCTCCCCAGAGCCTTCTCTTATCCTGGCTGAAAAACCTTCAGCTTGTCCTCATAGGATTGGTGCTCTGGACACCTGAACATACTTGTAGCCCTCCTCTGGACTCATTCTAACATATCTGTGTCTTTCTTATGCTGTGGGCACTAGAGTTTACGAAAATACTTCAGGCAGGGTCTCATGAGACTGTGGTAAAATCACCTTCTTTGACCTGCTAGTTACCCTACTTTTGATGCAGCCCAAGGTACAGTTGGCTTTCTGTGCTGCAAGGGCAAGTTGTTGACTCATATTCAGTTTATTGTCCATTGATACCCCCAGGTATACTTTCCTCAGGACTGTTCTCAATCCCCACATCATCCAGCCTGTATTCATGTTTAGTACTACCCCAACCCACTTGGCCTTGCTGAACTTCATGAGGTTCACATGGGCTTGCCTCTCAAGCCTGTCCACGTCCTTCTAGATGTCATCCCTTCATCCCTACCCTGCAGGTGTTGTGTCATATATCTTTCTCCAAATCCATCCCACTGTAACTCCTGTACTGGATAGCCACTTAAATTTCTACCTTATAGTAATTCTCTGTGCCTAGTTTCAATGCAGACAAGGACCAGCTGATTTGCTATTTCTCTGAAGAACCCATGCACTTTGATACCCTGCTATAACGGAGTTAAGCTCCTTTACAAAGCAGACAACCGAGAACTATGACTCAAAACACACGCCAGCTGCAGGGATCTGAACTATGTGGGAGAAGGGCTCTGCTGGAGGATGGGTATTGTGGGACAAGCTGCCAGAGAGGGGGCTGTGTGGAGATGGCAGAAACACCAGAGAAGTTGACAGCCAAGGCAAGCAGCAAGAGAAAGATTGCAGTATGACCTCAGAAGACCCTCGAGACAGAGTTTTTAGGGGGAAGTGTTGTCAGCAAAGAGCTGTTTTAATCCAGTAGCATGAGGGGCGAAGGGACTGTCTCAATTCTCCATACAGAGACAGTCCTTAACCAGAGGTAGCAGATGTTTGAGAACCCCAGCACTACTGGTGTGTCTGTTCAGGTGATGTGTCAGATGAGTTGCAGAACTTCAGCCTAAAGAAAATCTCAGCCTAGAGGAGATCCTATGGCATTTAAGCTTGCTTGGCTTATTTGTAACCTCCAGTAAAGTGATGGTGACAGACATCTGGAAATGAGCTGGGGCAGACAACATCTTTGGCTCTGCTGCATCCAGATGAGGGTACATGTCTACAGCCTCAATATGTTCATTAGCCACCCAGGTCAAAAAGGGTGCTTACTTTTGGAGGCACTTGCATTGTTTTTTGCTAACCATGTGTTGATTTGTGAGAAACAGGAATGGCAGATTTTTTTCTCTTAGTTGTTCGTCTAGAAAGGAGTGGTTCTTCCTGGTTTTCCCGTGACTACAGTATTTGAAAAGAAGCTTAATTTCTCTTTATTAAGAAGATCCAGAAGAAATTCTTGAAAATACTCCTGTTCTTTTTCTAGATTATCCTGGAGTTTTCTGAATGTTCAACATTTGTTTTTTTTTGAAATACAAAAGTAGATAGTTATGTGTCACCAAATAATTCAATGCTGCTTTCATAAGTACCCCAGGCTGCCAGAGGCGCAGACACAGCTATGCTAGCAAGAGTAGTTCTTGCAAAATCCATCTTATCTGACATATGCTGACGAACTACCACAGGGAAGAGACCAGTGCTGGTGCTGGCTTTGCTGCTTCCCTGTCATGGCTTGCTGCCTGGCCATCCTGCTGCTGTTCATGCTGCCCAGCTAAACTAAAATCTCCGTTAAGCTACCAGCAGAAGCAACTCATTTCAGCACTTATGGCCCTACTTTACTCACAGGGAGAAGTTGCCATCTAGCTGGAAGTCTTTGAGCCTTTGAGAAATAAACCCTACATGGATTAGCAGGATAGAAAGACTGCTTTTTTTGGGGGGAGGGATAAGAGCAATATGTATCTGCTGGGAACTTTGGTCTCTCTTGGAGAAAGGTTGTGTTCTCTGGTTGCTTTTCTCAGCCCAGGAGAAGGTGATGACCTTTCCATGTGGTTGTCACACTGTATCTGTCTCATCCAAGGATGTGCATTGCTATTGTTTTCTTTAAGTGGAGACAGACAGGACAATTAGCTCCTTTCCTCTCCAGCTCTCCCTGTTAAGTTCTGGTTCAGTGACCACACTGTTGTTCTGTCAAATTGCCCATCCCTACTGTTTTGGCTTCCCTTTTCTTTTCGAGTGTGTACATTTTCCTGCACAGCCTCCTCTTACTCCTTTCACGTCCCTTTCTTCATCATTACATGGAACTGAGGCTGTGGTGGCCTCAAGGGTCACTCTGTGTAGCTGGAATTAATCTTGCAGCTGAACTGAGCACTATAGGAGGAGGACAGAGGACAAACTGAACTGCTAAGCTTGGGTTGGTAGACAGCTTGGCAGCCTTACAGGGGAATTGTATGATTTCTAAAAATGTTTCTTTCAGTTGTGGTGAAGCACTTTCTCCCAGTCAAATTTTTCATCTTTCCTCTAGAGCCATCAGAGACAAAACTTGTTTATTTGTTTGGGAAAAACAACTACAACAAAAACAAACAAAAACAAAACAAAACAAAAACAAACAAACAAACATGTGACCTCTTCTTCTTAGGGTGGTACCCTTTAGAAATTTGGATAAAATTTACTCTCCTCTCAAGCGGAGCTCCAAAATTTTCCTTTGTTTTGTCTACTTACCTCAAGGTATACTTTTGCACATTAATGAAAAAGTGATACTATGCAGAAAGGGCTGCACTAGTTGGTGGCCAAATAAAGGTTCAGGGATATAAAGCTAATAAAATGTGGTTCAGGTGTATAAAGATTCTGAAAAATAAATTGTCTTTCTGATCTCTTGTAGCTTTACCAATGTAAGACCGTCAACAAATAGAGAATTTTGATTTTCAAATGTATGGTTCTGATGATAGTACTGTGATATTGCCTTTAGGTTTGTGTTTTAATAATCTCTGTAGTAGGTACGCTGCAAATCCGGTTCTTCTTTAGGAATGAGGCTGTTTGTCCCTCTTAGAAAAGTATTGTTGATTCTAGCCTTATGCATTAGAATTGTTTGCTTAGTTCAGATTTACTGGCATCTGGGCCACTTGTCTCAACTTTTCTTGTCAATGTAGAGTAATACAAATTGCTGGAGGATGAGTCATCTTGTCCTTCAGTAGATCTCTAAGACAGGCCAGATGAATCATTTTTTCTTGGTACCTGTTTCTTCCCCACTGATAATAAAGGGAGTCTTAACAGAGCAGCTCTGATATATCAATACATGTTGTAGATGTCTAAAGATGAAACCTACTTCCAGAGTCTGTGGAAGACTGACTGTACCAACACGAACTGGTTTCTGGGTGAAATGAAAGCTATAGATATATAACCTGAAGCCAAGGTTGGGCCTCCAAGACCAGAAGACCAGTCTACATAATCATGTTGCCTATAACCATAACTTCTTCTCTTTATTAGGCTCACAGTGTACCAGTCCTCTTACTGAAAGGGCTTCCTGCTGGATTTAGGAGAGAAAAAAAATAAATAATGATTTTCATCAAATATATGGCACTTTTCCAGAAAACAAAAACAAAATAAAAACAAAAATAAAAACAAAACCACCTCTCATGCCTAGTCTATTTAACTTGAAATTTCCTGGCCAGTTCTAATTGGGATATTTTCTACCATTTAGAGCAGTAACTTTAACTTTCCTCTGAAATAGTTTATGAGAAATGTCAGCTATGCGGTAGCTAATGGGATCTATGTGTTAATATAGATGAGCTAATGATGTTCTGATTGCATTTCGTGGAAGTATCCAATTTTCTTCATGGATTATATAATGAAATTAGGCATTTAACTTTGTTCCTCTGATTTATATGTGACTTAGATGCTTATCATAAGTTTGAGTAGCTGAACTTGGAACACTTGCATGGTACTGAATGTAAAGATGCATGTTGTGGTCTTAATTATGCAGTAACAAATGCTAATGTACACATAGACATTCAGAAAGACTAATATGACCTGCAGCTTTCTCCATCATTTATTACTGAACATTTGAGAATGCAGGAGAATGAATGATGGACTAATCAGATACAGCCTTTTTAAAATGAAAATACAGACTATGTGAACTTAAGGCCAAAATTTTCATCCCTGGTCCAGTCTTGTTACAATCAACACTGTTTCCTAAACAAAATGTCAAAAGTGTTTGAGATTTTCTAGAAGTCACCATCTTAATTCTTCCTGCTATCAATCAAGATATCCTGCTTTTAATCTCATCCACTCATTAGCATTTTGTAATTAGAATTCATATATTTTTCCACATTAACATTCATAACACCCGTAAACCCATTCTGCACTCAGACCTTCCATAAGAAAATGGAAAATATTTGGCTGCTCATATAACCCACGTCTAAATATCGCTGAATATCTGGGAACTTGGAAGATGACCTTCCATGAGATCTATTAGGTTGGAAGGGACTTCAAGAGGACATCCACTCAAACATCTTGCTCAAAGAACAGTCAGAAAGAAATTCAATATTTAGACCAGAATGCTCAGGGCTTTATTGTGCTCAGTCTTTAAGACCCCCATGGCAAAAACTTTACAAATTTCTGGGCACCCTGTCCAAACATTTCACTGTCCTGGTGGACATTCTTGGACAATTTATTTCCTTGGACTTATTTGGAAGCTCCCCTCTTTTAGTTTGGGTTTGTTGTTTTTCACCCATCTGCCATGAACCTCCATAAGAAGGTTTTATATTCTTGCTAACTTCCCTGCAGATACATGCAGGCTGTATTGTCTCCAGGTGGAAAGAGCCCTGGTCCCACAGCCTCTGCTCATGGAGCAAATGCTGTCAGCCCGAGTCACCCTGGTGGCTTCTGTTCACTGTGAACTGGAAGCAATATTCAAGATTTTTTCTAATGAACACGAGATAAAGGCATATAATCACTTTTCTTCATCAGTTGTACGTATTTTTGTTAATAAAACCCAGAATGCCAGCATTTACTGCTGACTCATGTTTAGAAACCAGCATACATCGGTATTGCACCAGACTATTCTACTGCACTTCAAGAATCTGCAGGCAAACACTGTTTTTAAGCCAGAGCTAACATCTTTGTGAACTTGTACAAATGATCTGTTTGTGGCAAAATGTTTCAAACCTATCTGATTGTCTGAAATTGATTTTCTAAGTAGAGGGCTACTTCGGATTCTCTTGACAGAGATATGTACAAATCTGCTGCACAACTTGTACGCTAACCAACCCACACAGCTGGAAGCCCAGTAAACCAAATGGAGATGGTTTAGGGAATTTGCTGGTGTTACTGTGAGCAAATCTATTGTACAGCATTTGTTCCAAAAGTACATGTTTATTATGCAAGTATAAGATGACTGCCTAATAATTCCCCCTCTTCCCCCCCCCAACTTTTTTTTTTGTGTGTGTGTGAAATATAAAATATAACCATTAAACACTTTTCTAAATCAAATGGATAGTTTTCCACACAGCTGTCCCTTCCTGGAAACTGGCTGGGAGACCCTGGTTCAAAGAAACCCAGACAACACTGAAGGAGCTCTAATTGCTTTAGCTGCAATACAATGTTTCTTCCTCAGAATTTCCTTGCTGCCATGCTTGGGGTCCAGATGACTGGGTTTGGAGCCAGCCTGGTGTCGCTTCACTCCACCATGCTTCTGCTTCCAGGGGAACAATGCAGAGGCAATCACGTTGGCTCAGTGCAGATCTTATTAGCTGGGCTTTGTGCCATTCTTCCTACGATTTCTCCCCAGGCAGGTAATAAAAATGTTTCCTTTTCACAGATTTATTTAGTGCTTTATTTTAGTTCTATACATACGTGAACTCACATATATATAGCAAAGCTGTCCATTCTGTTGCTTGCTCTATAGCTCCCAAAGAGATTAGCTGTCTCCTTTTCCAACTCCAGCCATAGGCTAAAGATCTTCATAACTTTTTCACATCTCCTCGGTCTTCAACTAACCATAGACCTGTCTTCTGCAAGACATTCTCTTACTTTTTCATTTATTTTATTTCCCAGACTTCTACTGAGTGTTCACAAAGGAGGAGACAAAGGGTCTATTTTATAACTAGATGTTGGATATGGTCCCATATATACAGTGTTTTCTTTGCATTTACTATTTGTTTACGCTCTCTGTGCTCCAAACTTATACCCTTAATGCATTTCCTCCACTGCAACATTTCCACTTTGTTCTTGGACTCAGTATTTATGTCCCATTTGTTTTCTAGATTTATAAATCTTAGCCTTTGGCCACAAAACTGTCCATTGATCCAGTGATCCTTTCTGTCCATGCTTTAAGTGTTGTGCCAGAGCTTGTAAACTCTGGTAAGTGTAATCCAATATGAAGTGCTTTCCAAACACTTGGTATCTTCTTGGCTCATGATGTTTGCCACATTGTGTTCAGCTCCATCTGTTGCTGGAGGATTCCAACTTATTCCAACTTCCTTGAACAGGCCCATTTTTTTATTTATATATATATTTTTTTTCCTCTGATGGCATTTTGTTTTCATAGTCTGTGTCAAAGGTCCACCTCAGAGGACTGGTTTATATTCTTCAAACTTCATTCTTCATTGAGTAACTTTCATTATGCTGTAAATTGTAACTCCTTTCTTAAGGGTTAATCCTGGATCTTCCAGTAGTTTCTCTGTTTTGTCATAGATTCACTCCAGATTAATATCTCAGATTTTATGTCTAACTGTCTTTTCACTGGCATATTGTGTGAAAGTGATCTAGTGTGAAAGACTATTTAGAATTTCTCCAGCAGTCACATTTCTAGACTTTCTGCTATAGCAAGTTTTTTATCATTTTTCTTTTCAAGGCTGTTATTTATATCTATCTATATATCTATATCTATATCTAATCTATATCTATATCATCTATATCTATATCTATATCTAATCTATCTATATCTATGCATTTTTATTTTTATTTTTATTTTATTTTATTTTATTTTATTTTATTTTATTTTATTTTATTTTATTTTATTTTATTTTATTTTATTTTTAATGTATCCTTCTTGTTTTGAAATCACTAGTGGCAAGGTTTAAGGTAGAAGTCTAATGCTTTTTTAGTCATCACCATGACATGAATGCAATTTCCATCTTTGAACAGTAATGGTACAAGGCGACTCTTCTGAGAGCCATTCAAGTAGCAGCTCCAGACATAGATGAATCTGCTTTCTCTTTTCTTCACTGCTATTAATTCTACTTTTTTTTTTTTTTTTTTTTTTTTTTTTTTTTTTTTTTTTAAGATCAATACCAAAATGCAAGACAAACTCATTGGTAGATAGCATGTCATTTCACTGAAGTCAGTTATGACTTAAGGCATCTTTGAACAGCATCGCATGTACAAAAGGTGGTATCAACTTTGAACACCTTCCATGTAAGAAAAATGAAGAAAATGGAGTTATTATGGGACAATGTGTGTCTATTTGCTTGTTAGAGCTCATCTTATAGGAACACTGTTAGTCTGTTTTATTCTTCTGAGCAGAAATAGGAGGAAATGGGCAACACTGTTCTGGTGTGCTCTAACCTCCATAAAGGTATTTGTCAAGAAGGGAGGCATGCATTTAGACAAATGGCCTAGGGAGGCATAATATAATATGCTAGGTGACATCTAGCATGAATATAAATACAGAGCAGCAAGATTGGAGTATAGTCCAAGCTCTCTTTACCTCCAGAGATAGAGGGAGATAGCTGCTGGCCTAAGGATCTAGTCTTGTCTGTACAGGAGAGGTGACTTAGAAAACCTGTGGGTAAATTAGATATGAATTCCCTTGCCTTTTATATTTATGTCTTCATGCACAGTTCTGACTAACAAGGGTTATTTTTGTGTTTATATCGCTTGCACAAGCTGTCAGTAAGCCTCACTAATTTCCTTTCATGGCAAGCCTTGCAATCCATGATCGCTGCACACACATACTAATTCCTTATGCTGCATGAACGTTGATGAGGTGGGACAAAAATATGAAGAGTGATTAGAAAACATGAGGTTGAAAACTTCTGCTAGTTAGTTTTCAGCTGGTCTATAACCACAGCTTGTGCAAGTTACAGCAATGCTTAAGAAACTCCTCACTCTTCCACTTGCCATCTAAGAGAAGATGAATGAATAAGAAAACTAATCCAACAAAACCTGCAGCTTTGTAGCTATGGCTTAACAAAACAAAACAAAACAAAACAAAAATGTGAAATACATGTGTGTATGGTTGGGAGTCAAAACCCAATAAACACACACTAGCATCAAAGGGAGGGGAAATGTAGTAGAGATTTACACAAGCTTTTCTTGTCATTTTAGTGACATCCTCTTCAGATTAACAGCAAGACTGTTCTTCTAAAGCAGAAGGTAAAAAGTTAATACTCAGATGCAGATCTTGAGGTTCAAACATTTGCTATGATCTGCCTCCCTTTTGGACTATCTAAATTATTTTCATTGAGTCATTAAATCAGGAGATATGTATCTTGTTTCTGTCTATGCCTTCAGATTTTGACACTACTTGGTTAGAAATAAAGTATGCAAATGTCAAAACATTTCACAACAGCATTGTCTCTAATAATTTTTT
Source organism: Anas platyrhynchos (assembly GCF_047663525.1). Classification (NCBI taxonomy): domain Eukaryota; kingdom Metazoa; phylum Chordata; class Aves; order Anseriformes; family Anatidae; genus Anas; species Anas platyrhynchos. The sequence goes on along the minus strand of NC_092588.1, from coordinate 53,590,958 downwards.
ACTAGAAAAATAACGAACTCTCTGTTCATATCTTCTTTATTTAGTTGAAGTGTGATAACAAATTTTTCCATGTAAAGGCATTTTATTCTAAATAACATAACATGCATTTAATAGGTATTAGGTATAATCATCTGAGATAATTAAATATGTTTTCTGTATGTCAAAAAAAAACCATATATTTTTTTAATTGTACTTGAAGAAATTTTTAAATCTTTGGAATTTGCCCCAAGAAATTTCATGTGCTAAACTGATGCTCTGATTTCTTGCAAAGGCATCTGTCTTATAAACTGTGCTGCCTATGCTAATTTATGCAACATTTGACTAAATAGATTCCATCAATGAAGCAGAGGAAAATATTTACATCTTTTGCTCCAGCGCATTTTTGTTTTTCAAAGAACTCTCACAGGCTTAGGGTTTATAATTATTCAAATGAATATTGGCACAGGTAATCCTCAGCCAGGTTGGGGCATAATTGTAGTAGATGCTGCACAAACATACGGTGTGTGCCAGCCTGTGTCCCAGAGCATTCACAGTTTGAAAACACAAGCTGTAACAGGTGGATGACAAACAAGGAGAGAAGGTGAAGTAACTCGTACAGCAAAATGCTGTAGTACAACTAATTAGCTGTGCAACTCAAAGCCCATCAGTGGCAGCAATGAAGAAAGGTTTCAAAGAAGACATAAAAACCAGTATCTTGTTCGGTTTCAGTTTGCTAATAATACACAGAAAACTGCTGTCAGAAATACTTTACTAAAAATTGTCCATTTTTTGCAATAATGAGGCAATATGATCTACTTTGCTAAGTAACCAGCATTTGAAAGTCTGTTGAGAATTCATAAAGCTTCTCTAAAGCATGGACTCTAAACTAAAAATGAAATATTAGTTTAATAACACTAGACTAACAATTTAATGTGCTTATAATTTTCAAAGACCCTAAGCAGTAAGCATCAAAAGCTGATATTAAATTCTGTTTTCTTATTTTAAAATTGCTTTACATTTCCCAATGGGGACTTTAAAGGTTTGCTGTTGCATTCCATCTAAAAGAAATCATGGGTGATAGTACACATAAAACCCATAAAAGTTAGCACAATCAGGGAGATTAGATCTGCCAATATCTTGTTTTCTCTCAATTTGCTGCTAGACTTCCTAAGACTTATTGAGTTAGTGTTTCCAGCAACTTCCTGCCACCTGGAAAATTTTATTTTAATTGCGGAAGTTTTGAAGTTTACGTTTTTTTTTTTTTTTTTTTTTTTTGTTTGTTTGTTTGTTTGTTTGTTTAATATATATATAGTTCAGGCAATTCAGTTTAATTAGGAAACATGTCAAAAATTGTTAAGGACTTTCTTCTAATGATTTACAACATCTTTTGACAAGTCACTTGCAGTAGGTACCTGGAGATATTTACGATTTCAACATCCAGCTTGAACTGTATTAGGTTCACATGCACCTTCAAAGCAGGAAAGCACATTTCCTCCCCTAAATATTTTAAGTCCAGATGAAGGAACTCACAGCTAGAAACAGCAGAAGTCATCCCTTGAATGAATAATATTGCAGACTAATAGATGGTTTCCAGGTGTAGTCTCTGTAACTCAGTAAAAGAATAAAAGTTTAATCCTGTTCAAATATATTTCTACCCATACAAGTTTTAGTTTATTTATTTATTTATTTTATTTTTTAAATATATATAACTGGATACGATTTTCAGTTAGTTGTACAAATTACTCTTCATATATTTTCTGGAAAGTCACTAATATGGACATGGAAGGGGACCAGCTTTCAAGGTTTGATTAAATATTTGATTAAATAATCAATCTGAAAATTAATGGAACATCTTTCCTCTGACTTAGCTTCCCGCATGGTTTTTGTTTTCCAGAAGACCATATCTCTTTCTGTGCCAGTCTTTGTTGATTTGAGAGCACAGGTAGGATATACAAGTTTAATATTGATGGATAGGACCTCATTGTGTAACTCAGAAGATCACTGCTTTTCTAATCTTCTAAAATTTGAGATGCTCAGAATCCTAGTTTTCCATCATCATTGATTTCTTGGTTAACTTCTGTTCTTCCCCAACTCACTAGTGAAATATTACAGCAACATGCTTTAGAAAATGCAATGTCAATTCTTCTCCTAGGGTTATTGCTCTTTTCTTGATGTGAAAATCTTTCTGTTCTTAAGAACGTATATTGTTTTCTAAGAAATAAAAAGCAAAGAACAAATCCTTACAGAAACAGAGGAAAGGAGAGTGAATTTATCCCTTACTTTTCTTTCTTCTATTGCTTCAAGAAGGAACAGCTCTCAGTGTAACTTAAATAAGCCTTAAAGGGCTATCTGAGATAAAACCGAGGCTTCTTTCTAAATACTGCAATTCAGCCTGCTGGATGGCTAGGACTTGATGTTATCACACTTGGAAGATTTTACATACAGAGATTATCAGCCTTCTTTTCAAACTTTGTTGGTTGCAAAAGTTTCCAAAAGTTCTTCTAATTGTTTTGCTAGTAGTTACATCAATCATAGATTCACAACTTGGGGTTATAATGTATTTAATATAGTGACATATCCTTATATGATATTTTGCTTTTTTGCTTAAAAAAAAAAAGACTCCACTTTTCTTAACTCCATGTTTTTATTTGATCTTTCTGCTCCCTTTAGCCTAATAAAACAAAAATAAAAAATGAAATGAAATGAAATGAAATGAAATGAAATAAAATAAAATAAAATAAAATAAAATAAAATAAAATAAAATAAAATAAAATAAAATACTTGTATTCCAATTTACTTTATTTTCCTGGCATTCTTTTGACAGGCAGTTCTTTAACATGAATTTCTATTTCCTGATTTGCTTTCTAGAATGTTTATGGGCTCTAAGGCATTAAAATTGTCTCCAAGAATTAAAATATATGCAAATATTTTGTAGATGGTTTTCAAGTATTATGGAAGAATACCTTTTTGAAGTGAAAAAGTCTTCGCTTTTTTTTTTTTTTTTTTTTTTTTTTTTTTTTTTTTTTTGGTACAAGCTCTGCATCCCTAGAGATACAGAGATAATCAGTGCCAGACTAAAAAATATGCTCCTCAGCTGTAGGATGAATCACTTACTATGTCTCTTGCTCCTAGATCTTTCATCACAAGTTTAATAGCCTCTCATACTTCCATATTTTCTTCCTGAGAGTCTATATTTATCCCTGCATAAATCTTATGCCTTGTTAAAATCCATCCCCTTATCCCAAACCCAGTGATTAAAGTATACTGCTAAACTTTCCCCAAAGTTGAACTGAGCTCATAAAATCTATTCTAAATTACAGTGGTGATAAGCACAGACAGAGAAGTTCACATCTGTGGTAAACCATTAGTTGCAAAGGTTCACTAGACTGTGTAGGAAGAGTTAAATACCTCAGATTTGGACTAACCATAAATCTGGGTGTGGAATGGAGTTTCTAGTTTAGTTAATTGGGAAATTGATTAGGTTACTGAGAAATCGATTAGGTTACTGCTGAAACTATGGGGGATTTCAACAAGTTCTCCAGTCCACCCAAATAACAGTGTTTCACTTTGAAACTACATGAAACACATAAACTGTTTTAATTTACTTAAATATACTTCATGACTGTTTTTTTCCACCAAAAGTTAAGCTACTTTAAAATCAAAATGAAAATTGTAGGAAATATATCAAAAAGGCTTACATGAAATTGTTAATTTAAAATAAGGCAACATATAAAAAAAATCTGTGATTTTTACATTGCCCATCTTTTTAAATTCCCTGTCTGTGGCAAGGGGGGCGGAAGTAGATGAGGTCCCTTCCAACCCGAGCCATTCTATGATTCTATGAATTGCCCATAATTATTTTCTGAATTTAATTGCCATTTTCTTGTGGTGTTACTTTTCCCAAAGCTTCACTTTAATTTCATGTGTATTCAAAGTTCCTGTTTGCTGAAAATGAATGCCAGCTCCAATTAACCTCAGCCAATTCTTTGGGTTAAGAGCTGTTCAAGTTAGCCACTATGCAGTACAGACATCAGAAATGCACCTTAGTTATTGCTTCACTCCAGGACAGAGCAAACAATCTTCTTGTGAGAGGACAGTTTTCTTGTGGGGTACAAGAAAACATCTCCCTCGTCTCATGGTTCATGGCTCTGAAACTTCTGGATTGTGCTGCCTCTGTTCTTTCTTTCCAAACAAGCGTGGAGGTTAGTTGATCTTTTGAAATGCTGTCGTGCAAAGAGAAAATGTTAGTTGTGCTTTTCCTTTTATTCTGCTGCTTGCTTGGTGGTACAGAACCAGCACGGAGAGATTGGAGTTGTCTTTTTGGAGTGATGGATAAAGACAGGTGGATAGAACTATCAGAGGATCTGATGAGTGAGGATTAGTCAGCAAGGAGGCCATTATTCCAGCAGATAAATCTTTGTCTTCTCTGGGATTTCTGAAAGACAGGTTTTCTGAGAGCAATGAGGAGATTTTAAGGTGTTAGGAGGAGTTCTTAGAAGTGCAGGGGCTTAGGTGAAGCCACAACACAGCCCTTTGGGAAAATGGCAAGCCCTTATTAGTGATCAAGGTTGTAGCTCATCAGATGCAGGAAAGTTCTTGCTAATGGATGAGAGATACTGGGCAGGATGCTAGGTAATACAACTATGCACGCTGATTGATCTTGGAAGTAAAAGCAAGCAGATTGCATTTGACACGGGAGAAACATGCAAAATTTCCAGGAAAAACATCATGGAGATAGAACTAAAAATCTGGGTGTTCACAGGACTGGAGATAAAAAAATCTATAGAAAGTCATATTTGCAAAGAGAAGCTGTGTGGAAGTCTAGGATACTGGCAAAAGCCAGTTAGCTACTACTGCTGTTGTTCTCTTGTCCTTATAAGCGGCTACTTAGCGCTTAGTGAAAAGCATTGGTATGGAAAATGAAATCCCAAAGTGTTCGCAGTGCTCTAAGAGTCAGTTTCAGGGTGGAAAACTAGATCAGAAAGCAATCTGTTGACAATTTAAATCTGGAAAGGGAGATGTTTGGTTGTAGAAATTGTGAAGAAGTCCAACAAATCAATAAAGATTGCTTTGCTGTTGGAAGACTGACAAGTTTGTGGCAGTGGCATTCAAACCACGTACAACACAAGGATGCCCAAGGTCTTCAAGACCTACTCAGATTGAACTGCTCATTCTAAAAGTACAGTTTGTGTTGCTAATTCAGGTATGAATACATCAAAGCTCTTCAGTGCATGCTTAAGTCAATAATTTTTAAATACAAATTTGTACTTACAGCATGTTTTGAAGTCTTTGTTACTTGAGAAGCGTAGTCCTTTTCCTGATCAGCCAGCTGGAAAGTTATCCCTTCACTGAGTGTAAGCTATTTAAAAATAAGATTCTGAATTATGATATAATAAAAATCAGAATGTCTCTAGTGCTTTTTATTTATGTATTCATTTTTGGTATCTTATGCTGAAAATTTTCTTCAACTTCCTCCTGTCTGGATAAATATTCCTTTGCAGCTTACTTTGGCTGAAAATTCAGGCATCACTTAATTAAGTTAATATAGTACTTGCTACTACAATGTTCACTATTAACACACAACACAGGCTGTATTCATGCTGTTTTACTTTGAAAATGTAGGGAATATTTGATTATTAGTAAATAGCAATATTAATTATTGTATCAAAAATATGCATTCATATGTTTATAAAAATGAAAATAATCAGTCTCTGACATAAAAAAAATAGAACAACATAATACAGGTTGGTTCATGGACATTTAATTTATTCAGAAAGGGTGAAATCCTTGAGAAAGAGAACAAATGTTTGATTCAAGGTGCATACAATATTTGAACAGATATTTGTACTGTTGAAGGAAAATGGACCAGATGACTGACATGGCTTATTCATTTAGTTAAGGAGATGAATTACCAATTTATATGGTTCAATAGCTTATTGCATTGGATTAATATATTACATTGTGCTTTTTGTTCTTGTTTGGTGGGTTTGCCTGTGAAAAAATTTGTTCGGAGATTTTCAAATTACACTAAATCAGCATCTGCTTTGCCTGTTTGTGTTTGTGATCAGAAAGTAAAAAAGGAATAGCAATATATTTACAGAGGGCTATCCTGTTTAGAATCCTTTAAACGTCAATGAAGATCTTTTCATTGACTTGAAATTAGTGATCTGCTGTTTCTGAAGAGGAATGTGAATGTGAAATGACTTTTGAAACATACAAACTGCATTGCTACCTACCTCCACGCAGAGTGAGACAATAGAAATGGAACAAAAAAGAAAATAAATCCTGCAGATATTTCATCAGCATAAAATCATCCTTCTCTAGAAGCAAGAATTTCTTGAAACACATTGGTGAGTCTAGACAATTCTGTCTCTGAACTTCTGTATTAGAGTGTCATTGCTGAGAAACCGTAGCTTCTGTGAAGAAATTCTAAGTTGAAATTGATGTGTGGTTGAAGAGAACATAGAATAAAATTCTATTATATATATAAACTATATAAATTCTGTGAATGTAATAATATTCACAGAATCACAGAATCACATGATGGTTGAGATTGGAAGAGACCTCAGGAGGTCATCTGGTCCAACCTTCCTGCTCAAGCACTACCACCCAGGTAAGGTTGTGCAGAACTATGTCCTGATGGCTTTTGAAGATCTTCAAGGAGGGAGACTCCACAGTCTCTCTGGGCAACCTATTGTGCTCAGAAGCACAACTGTCTGAAGCCTTCTTCACAAATGTCTCATGTTAAACTTTTGATAAGATGCTTCTTTGTATTCAATTTCTTATTTGATTTCAAATCTGAGTTCATATTTGCACTTTTTAGCTGTACATAACCTCCTTCTGGAATGGAATTACTGAGATCTGTTCCTATACAGTACCCTTAAGTGTTACTCATTTTTGATATGTCAAGTTGATGGCAAAAGGATAGCTTTCTTACAATTAGACCAGTGCAAGGGCTGAAAGGCACCATCTGGGAGGTCTTGCTCTCAGTAAGAAAGTCAACTGCTTGTTGAACCATTTTTTAGATACACACCAAATAATTTCCCATACATAAAAGTTTATCTTCAAACACTATTTCCATTATTATGTTGCTGCAGCCCTTCATTTCCCATTGTGCTAGGTACTCAACAGATGGTGTCAGGTACCTCTGTGTAGTTTGCACTCTGAGCTGGCAATACAGGGAGGAGATAGGGAAGCAGAGGCACAAGAAGCTAAGATGGTTTTCTAGGGAGATTAGAACACTTCTAAAAACACAAGAGAGAAAAGATAAATAAAGGAAACACAGATTAAAGTAGATTGTACAAGTCCTGCATTGGGGCTGAACTGTCTGCATTGTGCCACCTCCCCTCTCTCCAGAATATCTGTGATAACTCTGATAACAGGGAACTTGCCAAGACATAGAAAGGAGACAGGGAAAAATATGTCTCAAGGGAAAAATCTGAGACCAGGTGGCAACAAGGCTTTTCAGGCACAGATTTTCCCTGTGTTTTGGGACTTTCTTTGCCAAAACAGGAATCGTGATTTCTTGAAACCTAATTCAGTGCTCGGTGTGTTGCATTGAACTGACATAAACACATAGCAGCAATAATTCTGAAGTGTTTAAAAGTGCCGTACTCTACAACACAGCTCAAGCTCAGTTCTTGTTGGGTTTTCTGCATCTTCTTGATAACTGTGCTTGTGTTTAATGGCGTTCCCATTTATAACTGCAGATTAAACAAGAAAGTTTATCAGAGAAAGGACTGTTTTATTACAGGCAATTAGGAAATGAATAGAGGTTACCTTGAGATAACTTAGACAATGAACCTCTTTTAAAAGTCAAGTTATTCTTATTCATTATGCTCGTATATCCTGTGATGCTGTCCTCCTCTCCCAAAATGTTCTCTGCTGAGGAGGAAATTATGCTAGTAATTATCTGAATTTCTTCCCTCACGTGCTGCTAATTTGGGCAACATAAATAAAAAATAAATTGCACAGGATAATATGATCAATAGCAAGGAATAACTTAAGAGCTGATGTGATAAATAATAAATAATTACAATGATAAATAATTCCATTAAGGCAATCAGTTAATGATGCTACCATAACTCAGAGACAACATTGATTTCAGGTAACTATCATTGTACAAAACTACAAACTTACAGGGCAGACAGTTTCTTAATGATGATGGTTTGGCACTGAGGAGGAGCTAGATGGAGATGGGAGGAAGACCAGAGCATGCGTGTGAATTTGAGAAACCTCACTCTATGTTGCGGTACATTACACTGTAACTGTTCATTTAATTATCAGTTCATGTAGTGTAAGTGTGGTAAGAATAGATGGCCCCCATTCATTTAACTGCTTCCCATCTCTTTTCATCTGACTGTTACACATCTCTACAGCTTATTGCCTGGGCCTTCGCTCCCATATTCCCTTCTAACTCCTCTGAGTCATGATTAGATTTTCTACCCTTTAGCTGCAACTTGTTGGCAGATGGCTTTGGCTGAATTTAGACAGGCACAGATGCCTTCATGCTTACTGTCTTTGCAAACAGAAAAAAAAAAAAAAAAAAAAAAAAAAAAAGAGAAAAAGAAATAACCATGATCAAACTCCACACTCATTTTGTTCATCTTGTGTGTTATCTATGCCTACATGTGCATTTGGCCTGCCCAGAAAAAGAATGGGTAATGGTAAAGAGACATATTGTACTGCTAATTAATAACAATAGGCATATTGTTTTCTTTTCAGAAAAGACTAGGAGATAGCAGATCATTTACAAGTCTCATTTGGTACAGAACATATTTAGAAATTGAGCTAGTGCTAGTAATCCTTCCCATGAGTCCATTGCATATCTGATAAACTTCTGTAGACAATCTATGGCTCTTCCTTTTTTTCTTCACTGCTTTTCTAGAATTCTATTCTCCTTAACTCCATTAACTCCTGAAAATTAGCTAGATGAAAAAGAAGGGAAAGTCTCACCCATTATTAGAGTTGAGATAAAGTTACAGAAGAGAATTAGCAGTTCCATAGCCTCAATTTTGCAGAAAAAAAATAATCATAAAATAGTTTTACATACTTTGGTGAATGCTGTTCCAAATTGTGTCACAATTAAAGTAAATCTAATTCTAAAATCATAGTTTCAACACAATCTTTAACCTTTTACAGAAAGATACACAACAGGCTTAAAATTCAATAAATCACTCACAGAAAGTCATTCATAGACATGGGAAAAGAAAATATGATTCAAACCCAAATCCTGAGGTATTAAATGTGTTTAAAGTCTGCCTAATTAACCTCCTGAATGATTTCCGTATATGAAGGTCAGCAGGACGTTAAGTCTTTTATTTCCCAGTTAGCACCTTCAAGATTTATTGTAAAAGTTGACTCTGCTATTCTCTTATTTGTGATATTCCTGCACTGCTCTAATCCCAGTTTCATGCAGTTAAAAACCATTTTCTTCAATGCATGCATCTTGTATTGGTTTACGCAGCTCTGCTCTGTGAGCAGAGCCCAGTAGCTGCCGCATGTCAGGTCGGAGCCAGCTCCAGCCAGATCCAAAGTGGACCCGCTGCTGGCCAGAGCTGAGCCAGTGAGCTACACTTGTTGGGCCTCTGGGATTTAAGAAAGGGAAAAAACTGCTTCACAAGAGCAGCTGGGAGAGAGGAGTGAGAAGCAGCCCTACAGACCCCAAGGTTAGTGCAGAAGGAGGGCAGGAGGTGCTCCAGGCATGCAGCAGCAGTTCCCCTGTGGCCTGGGAAAAGGCCCCTGGTGGAGCAGGCTGTCCCCCTGCAGCCCATGGATCCCACATGGAGCAGATCTCCACACTGCATCCCGCGGAGGAGCCCCCGGTAGAGCAGGTGGATGTGGCCTGGAGGAGTCTGCGGCCCATGGAGAGCCCCCGCAGGAGCAGGAGGTCTGGGGGGAGCTGCTGCCCACCCGTGGGGGACCCGTGCTGGAGCAGTTTGCTCCTGGGGGATGGACCCCATGCTACGGAGCCGTGCGGGAGCAGTTCTTGAAGAGCTGCTGCCTGTGGGCAGCCCCCGCAGGCTCAGTTTGTGAAGGACGGCATCCCATGGGAGGGACCCCATGAGGAGCAGGGGCAGAGAGTGAGCGTGAAGGAGCGGCGGAGACGAAGCGCCAGGGACTGAACACAACCCCAGCTCCCTGTTCCCCTGCACTGCTTGGGGGGAGGAGGTAGAAGAGGGTGGATGCGGGGAAAGTTTTTTTGTTGTTGTTGGTTTTTTAGTTTCTCACTGCTTGAGCTTGTTAGTAATGGCTAATAAATTACATTAATTTTCCTATCCTGAGTCTGTTTTGTCTGTGACAATAATTGTTGAGTAATGTCCCTGTCCTTATTTCAACCCGTGATCCCTTCTCCATCATATTTCCCACCCCACCACATCTTGTGAGGAGGGGGAGTGAGAGAGTGGTTTTGGTGGAGTTCAGCTGGCCAGCAGGGTAAAACCAGCACACATCTAAGCTAAGGACAAAAAGACTTAAAGGCTGGCCATAGTGCCATTCTTTCTCCTCCTGTCTGCTCCTCCTCCCTCCTCCCCCCCCAGTAATTTAGCTATCTTTGGGAAGCAATTAAAGACAGCAGTAGTCTTGCCAAATAAACTCCAGAAAGTGTCAGAAGTAAAAAGCCTCTAGGCTCTGGAAGAACCTGCTGTACCCATTATTTAAACTTTTACTAGTAATTCATAATAAAATAAACATCTTGTGTTTCTGTACCCACATAAGAGCTAAAATTGAAATAGGTAGATAGTGCAACATGGATCACTAGAGGCAAAAAAAAGGCCTACAAACCAATTTATTCTGCTGGTTCATGTTTAATTTGCATTTGACTAAGGTTCATTTCACCTCAGCATTAATGTCTAAATCTAATTTTAGTGAGAGCTGAATAGCTTAGGAACTTGTTATTTCTGCTGAGAATTTGAGATAGAATGTAAAAAATTATAGAAAGATTACTTTTATGGTAGAATTTGCTCCTGGTTTAATAAGACTAAGTGGAGATCAACAATACGCAGCTTCTGGAACCTGTGGGGTGCAATCAAAATTGCATGTACCCTGTGGAAACGGGATTGATATCCTGCCTATCCAGTAGATGCCACTACAAGAGGCTTAGCACAGAAAATAGTGTAGCTTTTGTATGAGGAGCAACCTAATAAAAAAATGTTAGTTAGCAATGCACAAAATATACATGAGTGTGCAGCAACTGAGAAACAGAAGTCATACAATGCAGATGGCATGCATGTGAAATGCACTTGTACATTTTCAACAGTATGGCTACTCTGAAGCATTTATGGCTACTTTAAGTCATTTGGGGGCTTTGTCATGTTGCTTGTGACAATAGTGTCTGTTGTCTGAGTGAAATCAATTGTTTTGGGAGGCATATGTGAATTTCTTCGAGTATCTGGCATTCTTTCTCTGTTCATGGAGAAATCTTTGCTGTTTCATTCACTAGTGTCAGAATAGGGCCATATCTGGAAGGAGAGGACTTTAGTTGTAACTCTGAATGAAGCAGAACTTTACTTCCACCATGGAATCCACTATCAAACTGCTAACTCAAAGAGAAAATGAAGATTGGAAAAATCAGCAGCAACAACAGCAAAACAACCTGATAAGTTTGTGTATTGACCAAGTGCATTTTTGGCATGTAAAGCAGAGCTTTCATGTGTAAGCATGTGGTTGTAGAACTGGTGATCCGGTGATTCTAAAGACAATGTCTCTCTCTATATATATATATATACACATACATATTTTTTTAATTTATATATATATATTTTGTGGCTGCACTAGACAATGACTGCTTAGCTGTGAGAGATTTTTAATATAAACTGGAGCTGGATGTTTGACATAGCTGAGGCTACAGAATTCTCTGAGACCTCTTATTTCTGGTGGAGCCTGTATTCCTTTACTGCTGCTACGTGTATTCCCAAAGACTGCAAATTCATTTTCTTCAAAAGGACTGACTGTTTTAAAGGCACTGGGGCTGCCTGCAGGATCAACACCTGGAAGATGTATGATGAGCCACCTCCACGGTTTGTGTGGCAATAGTCAATTGCATTATTTGATCCTTCTCTATGGCAAACAGGAAACTTGAGATGCATCCTCCAGGCAGATTAATGGTTACATGTGATAGACTGCTGCATCACTTGGGGTATCAGTGTGAAGTAAGAGACAACTCATCTTCATTTTACCTTGACACTCTAAACAACATTCATATTTAGATAGTGGCACTGGTAGGAGGTATTTCTGTACTCTACTGTAAGCATGTGATCCCCCAGCCTGTGAATAAAAATTACCAAGTTTCTCCTCTGCTTGTCCAGTTGTACAGCTTTACAATATCTGCCAGGCCTCAGTTACTTTACATGTGTATTTATTCTCCTCTTAAATTAGCTCAGAAAGCTGTTGCAGCTTTTCACATGACAAAAATTTTGATGGCCACTGGCTGGCAGACAAGCACCATTTTGCCTGTGGTAGGCATTTAAAAATGTGTACATATTTTATGAGGTATTTTTAAAAGACTTTAGAATAGAATTGCTTATGAAGAAGATGTGCTGCTCACTGAAGCATCCTCCTGGAAGAAGGAGCAGGTACAGAGATGGTAAGGGAGAAAAGGTAAAAAGGGTCAACTTAAGTACTAGAAAAATGAGTAACAGTTTTGGGGAAAAAGAAAAAAAAAAAAAAAGGACATTTTAAAGTGACTTCTACTGTTTATTTTCAAATGTTTCCTTTGTATGACCTCACTGGACTCTACAGGATTTTAGGACTTACAGTGGCCGTTAAACACAGATGTTATCCCCAAGTTTTTTTTCCTATGTTTTGCACACCTGGAAGCATCTAATGCTTGCTATTTGCTGCTGCAGTCAACGTTCATTAAGCCTGATCCTGCCATTACCTGACCAGCAGGGATCAGGAGGAGTTTTAGTACATTTACAGACTTCCACCAAGATTAAACTGATGGGACAACAGTAGCTGGCCTTTTGGTGTCACACCAAATACCTGCATAATAATCGAACCAAGAGACAGGCTAGTAATTTGCTGTGTTTGAAAGTTTCCTAGTTGACACTCCAAAAATTAAGCAATAATCTACACCAGATGCCTGAAATGCACTTTATGAGCTAGCTTGTTCTTCAAGTTGTTGAGACTAGTGCTTGTGAATGTAAACACACAGTGTATTTACAGCATAAAATTTTATGTTCCTACATCCAAGAAACATATACAATAAACAATTCTTTCCTCCATTAAACTTTTCTTTAATGCAAGAAAAAAATTATTTTCTCTTCACAAGGGTCAGCATTTTGGCAACAATTTGGCCTTTATTCAATTGTTTTTCAGGGAGAAGCAGTCATGTAAGATGCTAATGTACAAATGGAACTGCTACGAGGGTCACTGCTTCCTCCCCCCCACCCCCCAACAGAAAATGCACTAAGCATAATAAGTATCTTGCCAATCTTGCCACAGCTGTAGAGTTCTCCTTCCATTTACCCCCTCACGGTCTGCATTTTGTCACTACTTTGTCCTTTTTTTTTTTTTTTTTTTTTTTTTTTTTTTTTTGTCATTAAACATATTCCTGCAAGTAGTGAAGTTCACAGAAGACATATCAGTAAAATATTGGGATTTAAGCTCACTTCATGCTTATGCTTTCTATCCCTATCATTTTACTTTGATTATAAAGAAAATTCTTGAGCCCTATATTGGAAAGGAAGAAAACATTGTCATTGGACAGGGTGGGGTGTCCTGGGACTTTCTGGGGAGGAATAAACTTTCTTTTCAGGATGATTTACCTCTTAAGAGTCAATCTGTGCTCACCTGTAGGATGCATAGCCTCACTACTGCTACCTCAACTTCCTTTACCTGCTTTTTCTAATTAATTTTCCATTACACTTTTAAAATTAAATATATTAGTATAAATGCTAGCACAGAAGATTATTATGGAAACTCATGGAAGCTCAGTGGCAGACCTAAAACCAAACCAAAAGCAATCCAAAACTTTCTTACAGACTCAAATTAATATATTTGCTTCTATTTCATTACTAAATTTTACCTGTATTCCTAATTATGTATACTAAAGGCAGAATTCAAGAAATACCATGGAAATAACATATTCTTGGAAGTAGATGCTGAGTTAGTGAAAATATGTCATTCACATATTCACATCTGCTCTGGGCAACCATCACTCAAATACTCCCAACCTCTTTGGTTCTTAAAGGGGTGGAATGAAGGGGTGGAATGAGAAAAATTATAAATTTATTTATTTTTCTCCAGCTGGGTACAGAAATCACTGTGAAAATTCACCCCATTTTCTCTTTGTCATTAAATAAAATCAATTGATAAGAATTTTTACAAAGGAAAAGTTTTCATGTTGCCATTTGCCACTCTGCAACTTTTTAGAACAACCTGAGTTGTGAAGTAAAATAAAAAAAAACTCCCCCAAAAAAGAAATAAGAGCCCTGCAAACCCAAAGGAATTAATGCAAATCTTTATTTTGCCACTCAGTGACTTTTTTAACCATTGAAAAAGTTTGGAAAACTGGAAAGGTAGTAAAAGTGAGAAAGCAAAAAAGGAAAGCTAATAAACAACCCCCCTAGATACCATTCGTTTTATTGCAGTTGGACACAAAGGGGAAGTAAGGGAATACTGTCAGCATTTTTGTGAATTGTATTCCATTTTTTTTCAACCAGATGTAACTGAATCTCACAAGATTTCAAGCAAGGTACTTTAGATTAAAAATAAATTATAATTGGAGTGGAAAATTACTAAAACTGCCAGAATGCAGAACAGCATTTAAGGTTTTAAACAGCATTGCTCATTGTCCTATTTGTATTCCTGTGGATAGCCATTTGTGAAGTTAAAATAAAGAATATGTTTGAATGTTATGCTGATATCTCTGAAATCTCCGAAATGAACACATCACATTGTGGCCATTTTTGTCCAACTTTTTGATTAGGTCATTAATAACTGGAATTTTAAGTCGGCTTAACTGCCTGAGGTGCCCATTTTCCATAGCGTTTCGATACTAGGTACTAATGAAAATGCTTAGGAGCACTGCAAATATTAGACTGTCCCCACATAGCGAAGTGATACCAGTTTGACGCAATCAGAAAGTTTAAGAAATTTTTAGACCTCATTACCTCAACTTCTGCAGTATTGCCAAGATTTATTTATTTATTTATTTATTCATTTATTTATTTAACCAATAAATTTATCATTCATATGTGATTTAACTTTTTTGGAGGAGCACTCCAAATGAACTAAAGATATTGTTCAAATTGAAAAAAATCCTTTCTCCCTCCCTCCCCCCCCCCCCCCCAAACAAACAAAAAACAACCACCACCACAACCACCCATAAATTAAGAACTGTTGAAATTAAATCAATCTATCTGATCTTAATTTAGCCCTGCACTCTGAACATGTTCAAGACTTTCCACAGATGCCCTGCCACATTTAGCAGCCAGCAATGGTGATGCTTAAATTGGAAATGTATTCAAAAAAGACATTTCCTCCCAGTCCTCAACATTCTCTTTCTCCTCAAATCTAAGGTACCAATTACTATCTGTATACAATTGTACAGACAGAATTACTGTTTTCCTCTCAGACTTCTCAATGGTTTTCATCACTGTATTACCCCAGTAATTAATGTACCTAGGAATGTATTAAAATTAAATTGTTCATTTTCAAAGTTCTCGTGTGGTATTATCTCACTTTTATGACTGGGGATCTCTGACAATAGATATAAAACCTATTCACCTCATTTGGGCATCTAATATCTAACTTGACAGGACATAATAACCCAAAGTCACACTTCTTGCATTTAAAGCACAGTCCCAGCTGACATACATCTGTGTGCCTCAGAAAATCAGGCACCAGGAGCCCAACAGCTCCCCCAGATAATGATCTTCTTAAGTTCACTTGACTTTAAGGCAGTGCAAGGAGCTGCTTTTCCAGGGCAGGACGCTGTTGATGAGTGAGGAGACTCCTGTCTCCACAAGCTGTCTCCTGCCTAATTCCTCCTTACCTCCAAGTTCCTACATAAGGAAAGGCAGGGCCCTGCAGCCAGCAGTCTCCTTCTCTGCAGAGACCATGCTCGTCCACTGTGCCATGCAGTAAATGGGGCAGGGAAGGCACAGCGAGCAGTCAGGCAAGTACATGTACTGGGTCTGGCTGGAATGTTAACTTTTACTGCAGCAGCCCGTACAGTGATGTGCTCTGCACTTGTAGCTGGAACAGCAGTGTTATCACACCAGTGTTGTGTCTACTGCTGAGCAGTGCTGGCACAGCATCGGGCCTCTCTCTAACCCTCCTAGGGGGTGGGCAAAAAGTGAGAAGAGAAACATCACCAGGGCAGCTGACCTAAACCAACCAAAGGGATATTCCATACCATGTGATGTCACACTCAGCAATAAAAGGTGGAAACAGGAAGAAGAGGGGAGGGGTGGGCTCTCGTGAAAACGTCGGTCCTCCTACCAAACACCAGCTACGTGCGTGTCCTGGTTTCAATTAGAACAAAATTAATTTTCTTCCTAGTAAAGTATTACTTCCTAGTAATTTTCTTGAGGCCCTGCTTCAAAAACATGGTCAAGCACCGCTCATGTGTGGGAAGTAGAGAGTAATTTCTTTCCTCTGCACTTCCACATAGCCTTTTTTTGTTTGTTTGTTTTCCTCCCTTTTTTTCCTTTCCCCCTCCCTTTTCCCCTTTCCTTTTTTTTTCCCTTTAGTTAAATTGTTTAGTTCATAATAATCTTTCCTTAATTATTATTATTATTTCCCTTTAATTAAATTATCCTTATCTCAACTCGTGATTTGTTCTTTGCTTTACTTCTTCCCCTCCTCATCTAAGGAGGGGGAGTGAGAGAGCAGATGTGGTGTTTAGCTGCCTAGCACAGTAAAACCACCACAGTATGCTGGGACAGCAGCCCACAGATGTGGGCAGAAGGGTGTTCCTACAGCATCTCCAGCACACCCCATCACAGTCCAGAGCTGGGAAAAGTGCTTCGTAGCCCCAGACAGGATGGTTTTGTGCAATTTGCAGCTGTAACAATCTAAGATATCTCTTTACTACATATGAAGTCGGATTTTTCTAAAAATAAGTAGTCACATTCAGCTACCATCATATCACATTCCTTTTTTTTTTTTTTTTTTTTCAGAAATTAAAAGTGATAAGGCTGGCACAAAAGCTACCTCCTTGCTACGTATTAAGCACAAACTCCAAGGTAAATCTTTTTGGAGGGAATGTCAATCAGCGTTCTTTATGCTAAGCAAAATAAAATATTTTCTTGTTGCCCTCCCACTTTTTTTTTTTTTTTTTTTTTTTAAGAACTGAGATATTCAGCTGTAACTGTAAATCTCTCTGCGTATGTACGTATATATGCGTGTGTGAAAAATTATTTTGAAATAGATGCCCACGCTGGAAAATTTCAGCCTAAACATTTCAAGTATTGTAAAGTTAATAGCAAATGAAAAGATACTCTTACACAGAATCTGTGAAACACCCTTCTGTAAATGCAGTTTTTCTTGTCTGCTTGTTGTGGTTCCTGTTCCACAGAGCTAATGTCATCTTTTAATGCTGAGGTTAAATAAAACCCTGATAAGAATGAGTGCAATAATTTAAACTCTGGTTCAAGCAGTTTATCCTGGCATATTTCTTGTTAATTAAGCTGTGAAAATAGTTGATTTTTCAGTGTGAAATGTGAAGAGAAAAAGGTTGATGAAAGTGTAATTACTGCAACATGAATACCTGAGAAAAAAAAAGTAATTTTGTTTGACATGTAACGATCCTTTTGAAGTCAATGGAAATTTTCATTTGCTGGTACTTGTAAAACTTCAAAATAGTAATAGTAATACCACTTCAGATACAGAATTGTTTAGATGCCTCCAAGAAGGCAATCAGTTCTATGTGGTAACAGTTAATGAACTAAGCATGTGGAAGATGCTTGTTTTATTTGCTTTGTTTTTTAAGCCAGTTTGAGCCATTTCCACAACTAATAAATGTTTTCAGAAGTTAACTGTTAATCTGTGGGATATAGGAGCATTTCCAGGCTATCAAGACCATGAACGTGCCCTTCCACATCTAACTGCCAACTGCCTTGTTGGGCAGAGACCCAGTAGGACACCACTGCACAGCCTGGTGCAACTTGTTTTCCCCTGGAAGAAAATGCAGGCAGGTGCACCATAAGGAGAGTGCACCATGCACTCACTGACCAGACTCCTGAGCTAAATGCATGGGGACAGACCCTGGGACATGTGGGGTGTATCTAGACACTGTCTCCTGTAGCTGAGGACCATCACCTTCTGCTATAGGCATGGTCAGTATTCACTGGAGGTGGGACTAGAAACCAGATATCCCTGGCATGTGCATTTGTACTAACAGACCTCTAACACAAGAATGATTGAATTATTATATATCAAGCTCCATTAGGAATAACCAAGAGTGTCTTCACCTTGAAAGTCTTGTAACCTGAGGGGTAAGATGCTTTTGAAAAGACAACAATGTGTGTGCTCATATGTATCATGAAAAGGCATCTCATCCTGTCCTGGAGGAGTGCCCCAGCTCTCTGGCTCCTTCATGTGAATAGAAACAATGCACCACCGGGACAGTGAATCTGTCTTGTGCTCCCCTTCAAGTTATTTCCTAAGTGTTAATTGGATATGATGATAATTTGTGAATAATTTAAGAAGAACTGAAACACAATTTTCAACCTTTTTTTTTTTTTTTTTTTCCACAAACTAAGTTAATCCATCTCTAGTTATTATCGTGCTTTCTTCTACTAAAGCTAGTACCTTAGCTATAGCTCATAATGTAACAGTACAGCCCAATCAATACTTGATGTATGAGCGTTCATTCCTCTCTCCTTCTGGGAGATCTTCCCAATTTCTGTTTCACACCTTGGATTTTTCACACCTTTTATCATTTCATGGCTTTGGTCTTTTTTATATTCTTTTGCTTCTCTTCATTCCTCTGCTTTACCAGTTGCTTCTATCTAGCAGTATCTAGTTCCCCCCCTTCACAAAAAAAAAAAAAAGGGCGGGGGGGGGGGGGAGAGGAGAGAGAGAGATTAAAAAGGCAATGTGCCTCAGGTATTTTATTGTGCGAATTTTAATTGCTTTATGTGCTTCATTCCACGAAACTTGCAGTATTTGCCAGTCGGATTATTCTCTGGGTTAGTTGTAACTGTAGTTCTGCATTTTTGCTTTTGTCTTGTGGAACAAATTGATACATCTGTCTGGACAAGTCTTTTCCAATATCAACAGTAAAAAGGTGGTGACAAGTCAGTGCCTTTATGGGATTTTCTCCAGTTCGTTGTGTCCCTTCAGCTGTCAGTTTCCAAATTCTCCTCAGATGGAGCAACGCCTTCTTGTTCATTACAGATTTCTCCCTGGAAAGGGCTTCTTCTCATGGTTTTGACACTCTTTTAGGACTACGAGTGGAAATGCAATGCTAAGCAACTAAATGATTTGCTTCACATCATGTTGCAAATATTTAAAATAGTTATTTATTGACACAAAATAATCCAGACTTTGAAAGATAAGAAGCCCATTGTCAGATTATAAAAACGAGTGGTGAAATCTGAATGTATTACTTTTTTTTTGTATTACTTGTTTTTTCTTTTTTCTTTTTTTTTTTTTTTTCTTTTGGTAATATTATTTTAAGAATGCATTTTAGTGAATTTAAAATGAGGTATGTTCTCATTCAGAATGCAGAGAAAGCCACATTGCAGTGTGTGCATCACACAGCCCAACTATTAGTGACAAAACCAGGTTTGTAAGGCATGAACAATTGGTGGCACTGGGAAAACAACTAATGCAGATTGAAAGAGGTTTCTAGAAGCACCGTGACAACAAGATTTAACCAACATTTATAAGCTAACTTTTTTTTATTTCAATTTATTATTATTATTTAATTGCACATCCCATGGGTTTGGCCCTTGTTACTGTACTGCTTTTCAATAATACTATTCCTCCTGACATCGCACTATTTACTCTCTAAAAATAAACTGCAACTGGAAGACTCTGAAGTGGCGTTCAGTCATCAGTCAGCTACACCTCAAAGCACTCTGCTGTTGCAGGGGCTTCTTCCACAACCATTATCATGTTTTATGATACAGGACATGGGATGCAGAGTGGTTAACTACTCCATCCCAGACATCTCAAAAGGGAGCATGAAGGACATTCTAAGTTTATTTACAAAAGGTAGAGCAACTTTAGGACCTATATGTCTAGGTGCTGTGAAACTGGGTGATAACATGAAGGATAACGACTATGACTATAACTATGGCTATGGCTATGACTATGGCTATGAAAGTGCCTCCTTAGAATTTTTTCTAGATATCCTAACCTCATCTTGGAAGTAAGCATGGTCTAGCTGTGGCTCTCTAAATAAATGTACGAATGTTTCCAATAACCCAGAAGCAAGGCTGTGGCAGGTCCAGCCATCAGCCAGTGAAGGCACCTGGCTAGGATGGCAGAGTAAAATTGGAAAAGCAAAATGCTATTGCTCTGCTGCCTAGTTGGGCAGTATTTATTTGCTAGAAAACTGAGGTTTCTGTGTTTGCTGTCTGCTCACGTGGTAGTCTCTGGCTTGGCAAAAGGTTGTTAGGACACAGTTGTTACTTGAGGGTAGAAAGCAGCTTTTGGAAACTGACACCACGGTCCTTCTATTTACCAAATGACATTGGAAGCTACAGAGATGTCTCTTAGGCATTTACTGCCTGGCTTTCCATCCTGGCCTTTGGTCTAATGTAGCAATGCCCTGTTGAACTGCTAAGTGCTGCTGGACCTGCCTGAGTGGCCCTTATTAAAAATGAGTTTCAGGTTTTCAACGTCATCTAGCTCTTTTTATTCCTTGGTTGTCTTTGGACCTCTCATGCCTATTTACCTCAATGTTTGGCGTCTTGCCAAAGTCTTTCCTTCTCTGTCGTGTGCATTTCTGTGCTCAACACAGCTCAGCCAGCTCCAGACACTGCTCCAGACATTGGAATATGAATAAATCAATAATAATTATCACTGTAGTCTTTCAGCACATTTTTAAATCCAGCCCAGCACCAACATTTGTTTGCTCTCAGGAAGTTCTCTGGCAGCCATTTTCATTACTGAAGACATTTTTAAAATGGACAAGGCAAATTATTCAAGTTCTATGAGACCCAAGTCCCTGTTCTGAGACATTATTTCTACAAGCATATGCTAGTGTACACACATGTTCATAAAAGTCAGTATTCAAAAACACATAGTACCAAAAATTTGTAAGATTTTCTAAAATAGTTATAATACTGATAAACAAATACTGCAGAATGTTTTAGCTCCTTTATGCATACACAACATACACATCATATATTGTAAATGAAAACCTACCTTTAAAAATTTGTGTTTATGCATGGTTCTTTTTTTTCTTCTTTTTTTTTCTTATTTTTTTCTTTTTTCTTTTTTTTCTTTTTTTTTTTTTCTTTTTTGTTAAATACATGACAATATAAGTAGTCTCACAGATCCATAGCAGCTGCAGAATAAAAATACATTTCAAAGTGAGAGGATGAATTGATGGGTACTTCTTTATAAGCCTGGAAGATCTGAAGTGCAATTTCAGAACCTTTGTGAGCCTCATGTAGTGCTGCCTGTGTTTGTGTTTGCCTGTTCCAGCTTGGCTTAAGGGATTTACTGTGGCCTATCTGCTTCAACAATGCACTCGTATCCTAGAATTTCTAATATCTTGTGTTAAAGCTTTGTCTCCTGACAATTTTCATGACAGCCTGTTGCCTCTTCCAAAAATCATGAAAACTGATGACCCAAATAGAAAAGTGAAAGAAAAAAAGAATGTGGGTTTTCCTTGGTGGATTTTCCATAGTGATTATTAAGAATGTGAATATTTTCATTCTTCTACAAAAACTGCCAGCTGGTTTGGCTCTCAAACTGCCAGAGTCTTTTTTAATCTTTTGTTTTTCAGAAGCTTTGTCAGAAGCATTCAGTTCTCCAAGTGGTATCCTAGCTGGTTTTGGTTACCTCTCCAGAGAGCAACTCTGTGAATTTTGGGGAGGAAAAATTAGAAAACCATATTTTCCCCCTTCTGTACCTGTTTGGACAAGGAAAGCCTTGATGGTCTTTACTAATCAGAGAGATTTAAAGCTCTGAAAGAGAAGAATGTACTGATTTACAACATTTGTCCAAAGATCCAAAGAATAATATATTAGCAGAAGTGCAAGTTTCAGATTAAGGCATTAATAGCCTTTCTATTGAGCCACAAGTATTAGAGATGGCACTAGTGGCAGGTAGTTCTGTCCTGGCTTATATCCTTATTGCTGTATCAAACCAACTTTTGGAGGTTAATTTGAAATTTTGAGAGAATGAGAGGGCCATAGAATGGCTGAACTCGGAAGGAACCTCTGGAGGTCATATGATTCAACTCCCCTCAAGAAGGGTCTCCTAGAGCAGGTTGCCCAGGACCACATAAGATCTCTGAAGAGGGAGATCCACAACTTCTCTGGGCAACCTGTGCCTGTGGGTGCTCTGTCACCTACACAGCACAGAAGTGCTTCCTGATGTTCAGAGAGAACCTCCTGTGTTTCAGTTTGTGCCCATTGCCTCTTGTCCTACCACTGGACACCACCAAAAAGAGCCTGGCTCCATTCTCTTTGCAACTTCCCATAAGGAATTTATGTACACTGATAAGATCTTTCCTGAGCTTTCTCTTCTCCAGGCTGAAGATCAAGAGCTCTTCCTTTCCTCTGAGGAGAGATGCTCAAGTCCCTCCATCAGCTTTGTCATCCTTCATTGGACTCTCTCCAGTATTTCCTTGTCTTTTTTGTACTGGGGAGACCAGAAATGGACACAGCGTGTCCTCACCAGTACTGAGCAGAGGGGAAGGGTCATTTCCTACTTGCTGTCAGTTCTTTGCTTAATGCAGCCCAGAATACCATTAGCCTTCTCAGCAGTAAGAGCATGTTTCTGATTCATGCTCAACTATGTCTCCACCAGGACCCCTGCTTCCCAGCCAGGCAGCCCCCAGCATATCCTGGTGCCTGAGGCTGTTCCTGCCCAGCTGCAGCACTTGGCACATTGCTTTTTTTTTTTTTTTTTTTGCCTGGCATGTGGTTCCTGTGAGCCCATTCCTCTAGCCTGTTGAGGTCTGTCTGGATGGCAGCACAACCTTCTGACTTATTGGCCACTCCTCCCAGTTTTGAGTCACAAATAAACTCACTGAGGGTATACTCTGGCCCATCATCCAGATCATAAATGAAGATGTTGAACAGTACTGGACCTAGCATTGACCCCTGGGGTACACCACTAGTAACCGGCCTCCACTGTCTGGGCTCAGCCACTCAGCCAGTTTTCAATCCACCTCTCTACCTGCCCAGACAGCCTATACTTCATGAGCTTCTGTATGAGGATCATAAGGGAGACAGTATTGAAAGCCTTACTGAAGTATGCTGATTCTGTCTGCTGATCTCAAATTTTGAGCGTTTCCTTTTGTTTTCCTATTACTTAGTTCTCCCTTCCCTTTTGGTGCTAGCAAGAAGCTAATGCAGACATTTTATTTGATAGATGAGAATGGTTATACTCTTTGCAGTAAGCTGAGCTTTAAACCTCCAGCAAACAAACCTCCTACATTTTCTGCCAATTGCAAATAAATTAAAATGGGGGTTTCTACTGATTAAAGGTTACAAACAATAATGCAACACAAGATTTCCTCTATTTTGCATTTTCATATTACATTCAATTTGCTCTGTATTTAAAAAGTGTGTATTAATAAAGTGTATTTCTCATGAACTGCTGGAGGAAGTAGAGAGATGGAAGTATTGTCAAGAGGGAAAGGGGCATTTCACCAGTTATCAAGTGTGGGAAGCTTGAAATGGAATAAGCACATGAATCACATGTGTCTTGATAAAACAACTATTGGTGACATTTGTAATGTCTGACATTTAATTAATCATCAGTGGGTTCAAAAGTTGGAAGTCCTTGATTGTCTATGCTATTATTTCAAGCACTTTGAAAATTCTTCTCTTTAGAATTCTATAGAATAGATTTATTAAGAATTATTTTACCCTACTACAAGGAGAAGACATGTTAAATTATTCAGTTTTGCAAGAATAGAATGCACAGAATTCACTATGACAAAATATAAAAGTGTATAGCCTTTCCACTGGGGAGATTTTGTAAAACTGAAAGGAAATTCAGGACAGAAACTATTTTTCTTCTGTAAAGGAAGCACATTTTTCCCTGTTAATGCTTATACTCAAGAGTTGTAGAAAAAATAAGGCATATATTTTTCCAGCAGATGCCAAAGAACTAAGAGAAAAGGGAAGATGCTCATAAAATGAAAATAAATACAAAACATCATTAAACACAAATATTTTGCCAGGAAGTCTTATTTTCAAGCTGTAAGCAAGAGGGGAGAGAGTGGATTGCTCATCTAAATGAAGAAAGCTGGATCCAACCGCTACTTGTCTGTCACTTCAGCAAACAGAATTTTCTACATGTGTTTATATACAAGTATATACGTAGCTTTAATTTAAGCATACTGGGAATGCTTAATAGTATGTAACTCATTTTGAAACCTCATGCAGTCTGTTTATTCTTACATCATTTATATGTATTAAAATTTGACCAACCTCCCTAAATGGTTATGCAACAAGGAAAATAAAGCCAAAATGCTGCTGATGACCTCTATACCCTCATTTTGGCTAAGTGTGTTGCAGTACAGGTTATTAACCCTGTTAAAGAAATAACTGAAATAAATAAGACTGGAATAAAAGTGTTTGGACTCCATATCTCTCTTCATGGAACTGGAGAGCTTATACATGTATTCTGATTTTATAACATCAGTTATATGAATGGCCCTGAAAAAGTCATGAGTCTCAATCTAATAAAGACAGAAATGGTGCTGTAAATTCTGTGTTAGCCATGTAATATAAGCAACAATAATTTACAGAGAAGGAAGTAAAGGGCAGGTGCATTGACACCACTGTTCATTTTATTAAGCATTATGTAGGTAGCAGAGTAATTTCAATATACTGGAGAAACCCAGGTACAGTCCTTGCCTTCAAGAACCTACAACCCAGCATCCTGACTCTACTAAACTGCTACAGTCCTGCTGTGCCCTGGGCAAATCCTAGTAGCTTATGTCCTTGGAGAAGGGGGCAGAAAGGGCTACAAACACAAGGAGCCATAGAAGCCTCCTTTGAACAGACAGGTGAAAGATTAGAAGCATTGAAAGAACCTGTGGAGAGGTGTAAAAATAAGGAAGGGAGAACAGTAAAGTAAAAATAATGCAGCAGAGGAATAAAGACAGAAAGGAGCAAAGCAGAGTGCACATTTATATGCACATATATATGTCCTGTAAACTATGTTTTTGGAGAAACCAACTGCATTCTCTCATAATAAATTTGCTTATTTAATTAGAAATTATAGGCCAGATAGATTAGCCTTTCTAAAAACACAGCAAAGAAAAAAAGATCATTTTTCCTCATTAAAAGTTATGTCTTTTCTTTTGAGAAGAAGTGGACCTCCTGTGCTTTCATGGCAAGAAATTTGTTAGTCTTGTGCATTTTTGCAGTTCTATTAAAAATCAGCTCCTCTTCAATTAAGTTAAAAAATCTGCAAAGAAGCTAGCTCCCACTTGGTAAAGACTAGTGCCAAGATGCCAGGACTGAGAGGAGAGGGGATATTGCTTTCATACTGTCCAGAACACTGCCATTAGCACCCAAGATTCAGGCAGTAAAAAGATACCTAGTATGTCAGAACAAGTTTACATGGTTGTAACTAAGGTACAAGAATGTGGGAAAGCAAAAAAAAAAAAAAAACAAAACACACAAACACACACAAGTATAGGATAAGGGAGTGGGGAAGGAACTGGAGAGGGGAGGCTGAAGCTGTCTGTAACAAGCTCACTTGAAGGACTTGGAAGAGAGTATCATATGAGAGTATTCATATGAGAGTATCATATGAAGATATACAAAAGGAGGATATGCATACCTATTGATATGGAGATTTCCAGAAAGCAGCAAACAATTTTGGATCGAAGGGTTTGCTTAGACTCTGAGTACTGTGACCTTGGGGTAAGGAGTCAGGAACTGATAATCTGAGTGGATCAGTCTAAGACCAAGAGACTTGTGGAGCTGCCACTCTATGTAGTGACCAAGTGAAAGTGTCAATTAAGGAAAATTAACTTGATAAGAAAAAAAAAAAAAAAAAAAAAAGACAAAAGGAGAAGGTACTGGTTTCCTGGGCAGACAGCCTTGGATGAGCATCTTGGGTGTTTTCTGGATCCCAACTGGTTTTGAGCTAAAAGAGAAAGAAATAACTGGAAGGACTGGAGGAGTCTGAATGTAAACAGGGACACAACTCTAAAAACCTGGGAGAAGCTGCGGTCAAAAAGGAAATAACAAGTGAATATACATATATATATATATATGTGTGTGTATATATATATGTATATATATATACACATATATATATATACACATATACATATATATGTATATATATACACACACATATATATATACACATATACATATATATATATACATATATATATGTGTGTTTCTCTTCTACATTTAAGCATTTAACTGCCCAGTCTTGCTCTTGACACTTCATGCTTTATTGCAGCTCACCCTTGTAATGCATTTCTTCCTGTGAATTAGAATGATGCCATAAGCAGCATTAACTTAGATTCTTAACTGCTCTGCTGAAGTAAAGTTTCCAACTTAGAAAATAACCCTTTAGCAAATGTATAAAAAGATTTAAATATTTTTGCCTTTTTTGTCTGTGTTGATAATGGTCACTACTATTTCGACTGTAGAGATATATCAGAAGAACTCTTGTGGTTAAATAAATGGGACTAAAGATCTGAACATGCTTAGATGGTTAGCTTGTAAGTTATGTACAAGCACAGTTATACCTATTTGACAGTACTGTCCTCAGATTTAATTCTCAAGAATGAACTCATGGTCTCTGTGGTTCTGTGCCCATGCAGTACTAGAATTACTTTACAATTCTGCTTGTCTTTTGTTTTTAAATCGGATTTATTTATTTATTTTGTGCTAAGAATGAGTCGACTTAAGCAAGATTTCTTAAGCTTATGTTACACAGCAGGGATTGTGCAAACACAGACACAGGCTGAGAAGAGAATGGATTGAGAGCAGCCCTGAGAAGGACCTGAGGGTGTTGGCTGGTGAGAAGCTCGACATGAGCCAGCAATGTGTGCTTGCAGCCCAGAAAGCCAACCATACCCTGGGCTATATCAAAAGCAGTATGGCCAGCAGGTCGAGGGTGGTGATTCTCCCCTTCTACTCTGCTATCGTGAGACCCCAGCTGGAGCACTGCGTTCAGCTCTGGGGCCCCCAGAGAATTCTCTGAGAATTTTCTTCAAAGAGTGTCTCTGCCATGCTCATTATCCCAAAGGAGTGGACTGAGCAAAACATCCAGGCAAATCTTTAACGAAGAAAACCAATAAATATTGCATAAATCTAAATTATATATATGTGTGTGTGTGTGTGTGTAGGTGAAGTACGAAGGAGGAACGCAGTTCTTTTATTATTGTTACTTTCCAGGAGCAAGAGCCAAGCCCTCTAGTGGTCCCAATGAGCACAGCCCGAATCACCAACTCGTCAGTGCAGCTGATTAAACGCGGCAGGAGTCTGGGAAAAGCAGGCAAACTAACTTTGTATCTGATTGCAGCTACAACGGGGAAGGGAAGTGATTTCCAGAGGACTCTTCTGCTTCAACAGCTGCCGTATCCTCATCTTGCAATTACGGCTTTTCTTCTGCCCCATCTCTCCGTTTTTAGCACTTCCCACCAAAACAAGCTAGGGTGTAACAGCAGAGCTTTTACCATCCAAGCTGCACCCCAGCCTGTGGCTGGGGGGTTGGTGGTCATCACTGAGCTGCGACTTTCACTAAGGAGACCCCTTGGGAAGCTGAGAAAATAAAAGGGAAAGGATAAGTGGAAAGAAACTATTGCTTAACCCAAACTGGAGCCAGTTGGGTTTTCCCAACCTTCTTTTATTTCAGAAGGAATTCTGTAAATTTTGGTAAATCAATACATTCCTTTTTATTTATTTATTTTTCTTTCTCTCTCTCTTTTTTTTTTTTTTTTTTCCCTAATTAACAGCATTTGCAACCGTGTCCTAGTAGCTTTTCATAAGTATTCAAAGGCGTGAATTTGGCTCTAAAAATATTCATTGAAAGACTGGTGCAAAACATGTGCAAACATCCGTTTGCAGAAATAAGGGTAGCATAACTCTTTTATGATGGGCTGAAAAACCCACTGTAAGCCAGGGAGTCTTGAACAGAAATACAACAGTGTGGAAAAATGCTACCTCCAATAAATAAATAAATAAATAAATTGGCTCCTCTGATTGGAGATACGACAGGACGGAAGGTTGTAGTTGAAAAGTGTATCACCAATGGGCTGTGATATTCTGTAGGAAAATGAACAGATCTGTTGTTCTCATAACAAAGCTCAAGGCATTGTTTGCTGAAGTAAGATAACCAGTGACCTGGCTTATTTCTCTGTCAGCTTTTGCATGACAGGTAAAATACTGTCAGTGTAACTAATCTTCATCTTTTTCTTTTTATTTATTTATTTTTATTGAATCTAGAGGATTCAATAAATGCCTGGATGCTGGATTTTCTGTGCTTATATCTGAAATATTTTTCAGATTTTTCTGTTTGTTGCCTTTTCTTCCCACTTCATGTACTATAATCTAATTAACTCATTAGATATACCTTAACTGTTTCTATTATAAATACAGCTAAATTAATGTATAAGGTCTACCTACATAGACTTTTCTTTTCATATAAAAAAGAATTAAATACAAAGAGGCAATTTGCAGAGGAGGAGGGAATATACACAGAAGTGTATCTACTTAGATGGAACATGCTGTGTTAGAAGCATATTTGTTGCATTAAGCAGTGCAACAAATAAAACCACAGGCCTTTAAAAAGTTGAGTGTTTCATGTTTACTCAGTGTTAACAGAAGGTATCAAGAAAACATTTTGCATAAAGAGTTTCTTTATACTTGGATGGAGGGGTGTATATGTATATACATATATATATATATATATATATATATCTGTGTGTGGGTTACAGTTTTGTTTTATTTCAGTTCCTCAGATGAGGACAAAAAAATAACTTGGATACTTTCCAAGTTTGCAAACAATAGCTTTAGAATTAATTTAACTGCACGTATGTTCTGTTTAACTATTATTTAATTAAACAATGCCTCCCTACATTTGTCAGTAGTGTTTCATGTCATTGAATTTACCTCTTTCCTTCTCCTTTTACAAGGCTGAACAAAGAGAAACTGTGAATATGTGAAGCAAATGGCTTGAAAATAGATAAACAGTTTAATCTAAGAGGAATTTGGGGCTTCTTTAAGACCTAAGTTTTATTTGTTTCAATGTCAATTAATTCATCTGACAGCAACACACATATCAAACCATTGGACACAATGAAGTAAAATAATATATTCCAGTGCCACTACTATGTTGTGTCATATCTGCTAGTCATGAAAGGTCCCTGTGAAAGCAGCAGCAATGACCCATGAGTCAGAGACAGAATGGTACTAGGTCAGTAATGGCTAAAGAAAAAAAGGAGGTACCTGAGCATCCTGATTTGCTACTGCCTTTCATTGTAACTTTGAAAACCTCATCTGATGGTATTTAGATAGTTTCATAGGGATGGATTTCTTGCCTTTTTTGTCTTTTCAGAACTGTAAATCCAAAAATAAAATGTGGAAATCTCTTGGCTCATTCTGAGGGTACCTACACATCCACCTAAGAGGCATAGCCTTGGCCATGCTGCCCAGCTCCACAGCTCTTCACTCAGGAAAGCTTGTCCATCAGACAATCCTCCCACCTATGGGGGTGAGACAATCAGATCAGATGAGCCATGCATTGCAATTTCTCTACTGGAAATAATTGTTTAGAACCAGAAGTCATGGCTCCCAGGACACTCTCTTGGAATGCTCTGGTATGATCCCTCTTGGCAGTGTAATACTCCCTCCTCAGTCAGGAGAAGCACTGGGACCCAGGTGTTCTGCCCAGAAAATGCTTAATTCTCCTTTGCCCCAGCAAAAGCTTAATTATGCCAACAAGGTGTTGCATAATGCATTAATGTCAGTAACCACCTTTCTTCAACCAAAGTAAATTTTAAAAGTATTTTATGGCACGGCAGTTAGGGCAGACTTCAGGTATTGAAGGGGATTGGGGCTCCAGTTCTCTAAGATAAAGAAAAATGCCAAACTTGGTCACCTTTGTTGCAGCTGAATGTACTCCCATGTGGTTGGCTGGCAAAAGTTCTGCTTTTAAGTGCTTGGTAGTATCTGACCAGGCACCCATCTCTATATAAAAATTGTCTGTGAAAACTATTCTGAGATGGTGTCTTCCTCCAGATGGGTTGGATACCTAGATGTATGCATGGTGCTGCATGGATGCCTCTCAGCTTGCTCCATGCAAACTGGTAGGGCTACCCAACACAAGCTGGTGCACGCAGTTGTGCTTCCTTTGGCACTGCGTGGTGCAGCAAAGCTGTGAAGGGCTTGTTGATGTTGTGCTCTGTGTCCATAGTGGTTTTAAATTCAGGCTCAATCTGGTACTCTGAACCTATGAAATCCTTATATGTTTGATTGCCATGAGACTTTGGCACAAGCAGCTCTTCAGGTGTCCATCTGGGCTCCTGGCTGGGGTGTGGAGACCCACCAGGCAGAAGGGTATCTGAAAGTCAGAGGTTTATTTTTTTTCAGATATTTATTCTAAGAAATAATTAACTACATTAAACTTAAAGTTAAAACAGGTGCACAAATCACTATGGCTTGCCAGTGATGTCCAAGCAAACAATTTTGTTTTGAATAAAGAGATGTAATTAAACAAATCAATGCAGAGCTGCTATGTAATTGTTTTCATGGCTTACGCTGTTATTCACTGTCATGTCATATAGGCACAATAGAAGAAAATTAAATAAAAGTGAAATCAATGTTAGTTCATTTTTTATTGCATGGAAAGAAAATGAAATTTAGAGGAAGTGGGTGTCTTGAAAAAGGAGGAGGAATATAAAAATCTGTGTGTCTGCCTATGAACCAGATAGATCATTTTTGAATTAGATTTATTCCATGCCATTCTGCTGGAGAGATGGAAAAAGAGATTAGATTACTTAATTGTGCTTTAATGTAGATATTTCAGAAGACATATTAGGGGCTTTCAATAGATGGTGATGAGCAAAGATGGAAAAAGGATGCTAATATTGACTTACCTACGTTCTTCACCAGCATATACCAGTGATATTCAAAAGGTGGTGCCCTAATTATATCAGGGAGAGTCTTTCCTGGGCATTATTGAGATGTGAAGAACCCTCAATAGTAGATAATTTAGGTGATATGAAAGGGGTTCTGTGTCGCTAATTAGGGTTACTGTGGAAAGAAAAGGAACTGTGGAATACCTGATGGTACCTCAAAGGCTACTTTTAAGTCTGTTATTATAGTTTAAAAAATTAAGAGAATTACCCAATGTGACCAGATTAAGTTAAGTGTATGTATATATATATATGTATGTGTATGTATATGTATACTGTTGCCCTTTCATTAGTGAAATAGGCGTTTTACAAAATGAAAATCCTATCTTCTCTGTTAACTGAAATCTCTGCAACCTCCATCCCAAAGAGGCTACAGTATAAGGAAGAATCTCCTTTAAAGGACATTTAGAAAACCTTTTCTTTTCTTTTCGTTTTTTTTTTTTTTTTTTTTTGTTTGTTTGTTTGTTTGTTTGTTTTTTTTCAGGAGTGGCTAAATGTTCCTCTAACAAACTTCTGTAATTCTTATAGCAAAGTGTTAGTGAATGTTTTATAGGTAACATTTCTGTATTGATATATGTAATTTCCCAAGCTTCTATTTCCTTCTCTGAATCATTGCAAATTAGATATTGCTTTTACTTATGCTGGAAATTCTAGTGTTATTCTGCGAAATTAAAATCTTGGCCACTAAATCAACATCCAATCTAAGCATCTCAGTCTGAGACAGAGATCTCCTGGGCAGAAAGGACTCTTTCTTTCCCTCCCTCCTTTCTTCCTCTACTTTCTCCCCCTCTTTTTTTTTTTTTCCTATACTAAGACAAGAAACTATATCTTTGCACTACGAAGCAGAAGGAAGATATAAAGGTCTGACCTTGCAACCTTCCTCTCCATCTTACTTTGGAGTGTGTCTGCAACATCTCACACTATAGATGTCATGTCCAGTCCATCACATCTCCCTGCCAGCCCTGAGGATTTTATTTTTTTCTCTTCTAATGCACTGCTGAAGGAACACAGGCTGATGCACAGCTAGTTTGGGCACAGGTTCCAAAGGATGGAAAAATTCCATCTCAAGGGAAGAAAAAGGACTATAAATAAATGTTGCTGGTGATCTAATATCAAATGGCAATGTTCCATTTGTTATTTTTACATCTATGTAACAACTTCAAGGAGGGATGGGGAATGTCAGGAGAAAATGAATAACCTATCAAGTAGCCTGAGCAGTAAAGCATACAACAAGCATGCTTCACCATTTATTTCATCACTTGTTTTAACTCCACATACTTTGTACAAATAGGAGAGGCATAATGGGAACTGGCCAACAGGAGAAAATGGCATTTACTATTTATTCTTTAATGCTTAATTTCAGGTGGCATGACTTAATTTCATTGACTCTGGTGGGGCTAATCTGTGCCAAAAGTTAAGCACATCTATGGAACAATAATTTTGTTCAGAATATTAATCCAGCAGCCTCCTTGAAACCTCAAAGCTCTAGAGCATATGATCTGTGAAAAATAACTTTCTAGAGTTTTAGAAAGAAAAATCTCTGGACAAAGAAATAAAGTGAAATTAGCCTTTCTCATTTACTACTTAGTTTTTATGTACAATCCCTATTACAGCAGATTCCGTCCTTGGAAAGAACTGTATAATTAGCTTTTTTTTTTTTTCCTCAATTAGGAGATTGTAAGGTTGCCAAAGAAAACATATTTTGAATGTATCTTTTATCACATGGATCAAAGATCACATATATCTGTTCCTATAATGAGGAGCTCATGTGCTAATGTTCTGTAGTGGTCCAAACTTTACAACTGCAAAAACCTTTGATGTATCACTAATTGGTTTTAGCACCATAGATTAGGTGCTGAAATCAGTAGGCAAGAAATTGTGAGTAGTAGGTGGAGAAGGGATAATTCAGATTCTCACCATATGCTTTGAGAAATGTAAATCATTACAGCACAAGTAGAAAAAAGAAGGCAGAACTTGTTGCTTTTTATTTTTAAAAAAGTCTCGTAGAGTATCTGTATGATCCAAAAATATGCTTTAATCTAAATCATTAAAAATCTCTATTTCACAGTTTTTATTTTTGTAGAAACAACACCCATCTCACATGCAATGTGCTGTGCATTCTAACACTTAATGTGTGGTGAGGAATGTAGTAACAAGGGAAATATATCTGCATAACAAGTGAAAAGTGCCAAACCTTTAATTCATTTGAGACACTATATCACAAAATAGAAAACTCTAACTATAGACTTCATCTACATGACACAGAAAAAGGAAAGGAAGGCAAATGATATGGTACATGATATAATGGTGGTACATGTTACGTCTTTGACAGCTTCCTGGTTACTTGGATTTATCATTCCAACAGTAATAAAAAACATTTGTAGTATTGCATAAGGATTACAGGCAAACCGGTAAGAGAGCTCTGTTCTGTGATGGAGGCTAAAGGGCTGGTCTGCACAGACGAAGCTACAGAGATGTGCTCCAGAAGACATAATTGTTGGCATTAAAACACACTCGAATATTCAGTGTTTTTTTTTTTTTTTTTCTTAATGAAAATTGAGTGATTTCAATCAATCTACCAAAGCATGTACTCACACACCCCTACAAGTATGCCTTGTTCTTGTTACCCATTCCAAAACCTCAAGGTTTTGTGCTTCCATCACAGGTATCTTAAGGAGTTTATCTCAATACTCTTTAATTTTAAAGAAAAAAAATAGCCTTAAGAAAAAGACATTTCAATAATTTGTCTGTTCCATTGTCTTGATGATTTTGTTTAAACTAATAAATTGAATGTTTAATTTAACTTTGCAAGTTAATCTCCCTTCTTTTCAAGGTTTGCTTTGCTTCCTTGTGTGAACATGTGAAAATTGAGACGTATGGAGTTTTACTTATTCATTTATTTATTTATTTTAGTTATAATTGTAATTTATTGCACTGGTAGCAATGCAAGAAGCACTCATTGTGGCATATTGACTTAAAGTATGTCAGGACTCCTACCACTCACACCAAGGATATCCTCTCTATTAGAATTAGAAGATGAAAGTGGTTGCAAATCTACATTAAGCCAAGGTGATGACCTCCTTATATCCCTAGACCATGAGTGTAAATGAGAATTAGGTCCACCATTTGCAATTGACAGTCCTGCTCAGAAGTGTCACTCAGGGTTTCCTGCTTGGTTCTTAATAGAAATCACTGTTTTTAATTTTACTTTAAAGGAACAAAAGTAACACAAAATGCATATTATTGCAGTAGGTTTCTCTTAAAAGGTAACCACAGGGTGTCCTTCTTTGATGGAGGGGTGAAAGCTAAAGGCAACAGTGATATCTGTCCTTTTGGCCTTGGTTCAAATGCTCCCTACTGACATTGATGGTGTCCTGAAAGTGCTGGTTCCTTTGTTGCTTCTCCCCTTTGGCGTAGTTCACTAATTTTAATGTAAGACCTTCATACATTCTTCACATACATTCTTCCCAGCTGATCATCTTACTTTTATCTCAGTAATGGAGCACCACACTCTTACATCAAATAAATCTTCACCGAAGCCAGTTTTCATTGTCTCCTCACATTTACTCACTTAAAAACAAATCTTCATTGAAGTCAGTTTTTAATAATTGCTACTCTCCTTGCATTTACACAATTAAATATAATGCCTTCTCCCTCTTCTCCTCCCACCCCCCACAATGCCACTTTCTTTAAATGCACTTATCAGAAAAAAAAAAAAATAAAATTGTGTCTGAGACAAGATCACCACTTGTGGAACAATACAGGTAATTTCTGCACACAGTGATGGTGGCAGCAGCTTACAGATCACTTATCCTTCACTATTGAGCTTGTTATGATACCCTACTACATGAACAAGATATCAGACCACTAATCATGTTTGTAGTGCATTGTTTTATCACAAAAGGAATGGTAGGAGGTGACAGAAAATAGCTATTTTTTCACAGAAATGTTTTATGTATTCCTATGGCACAGGTATCTTTTTTAAAAAATAAATGCAATATAAACAATGGAGGCTTAAACATAGAGTGGAATAATCATAGTGGCTGGTGGATAAATGAAGTGTGGTAGAAAGAAATTGTTTCTATTGGAAGCAGAATGGATTTTATTTCCCCTGAGGAGTTTTACATCTACTCCAGGCTGATCCTTTCAGTATTGCTCTGTCATTGTTACAGCAATGGTGCCTGAGCATAGCTTGGCACTGAAAGACTTCCTCTGGCTGATTTCCACCTGGTCACACTGGTGTGCTGCATACCAACGTGCCAGTGCTGATGTTCATTAACAGGACAGCATCTTTATGAATAGGCACATGAATGTACACGTGAGGACACGTCCCTTACAGCTTGGGGGTGACATTGGTCTTCAAGCTTTCTCGCCACCTCCTCAACTTGGTTTTCAAAAGAGGTTCTTCTAAGCAATACCTATTCATAGCAGATTTGCTTGCTTTTCTGGAGTTTCTTGCTTTTCTCTGAAGTTAATTTTAAACCAGGCTGTGAACTGTTGACTCAAAGGCAATTTTTCTCATTCCCCAATCACAAGGATGAAGTAGCCATGCAAGATCCTCTGATTGCTAGGCTGGAAAACCCAGGAGGTCAGAATACCTTTTTCTTCTCAATGCTTAAACAGAGAAATGTGTCTATAGTATGGGGCTTTATAGTGAAATTATAGAGATTAGAAGAAACAAAATTACCATAGAAGACATAACTCTTGTTGAATCTTTGCACATATCTTATAATTTCTGAGATTTTATATAAAAAGAAGCACTTAATATCCTCTGTAGATGTAGCATTTGCAGTTGAAAATTAATGCCTATAGTATATATGTAATTTATTATCTAGGTTAGGAAAATCAGTGGATTCTTCATTCCAATGCTAGCGATTTCAGTTCATAACTTAAAGTGGGGTTATTCACACTACTTATCTCAGGTTTTGTCAAATACGTAATCCAGCAAAGAGCACTGAAAACGGGAGCTCAGATTCCTGATCTGGTCCTTCGGAGTTGTATGCACTCCCAAGAGACTGATTTAAGTAGCTCTGCTGGAAGATGCTTTAAACCAGCTATAGTTATTCAAACATCACCGAAGGAAAATATTTTGAGTGTTATGCAAAATATCTTTGACAGAAAATTACATCTTCTGAAGAACAAAAATAAGGCAAATATTGAGATATTTTATTTAATATTTTGTGTGTACACAGTAACAGGCTAATGTGTTTAGAAGGAAAAAGTGTGGTAGTGGCAACAACAGCAAAAGAAACCACCAACACCAACAACAAAAACACAAAATAACCCCTGCTCCCAAGAAAACAAATATAAATTTTGTTAATGATTGTCTCAGGAATTGTTTGTAATGGAATGTACTTTTCCTTCCTTCCTTCCTTCCTTCCTTCCTTCCTTCCTTCCTTCCTTCCTTCCTTCCTTCCTTCCTTCCTTCCTTCCTTCCTTCCTTCCTTCCTTCCTTCCTTCCTTCCTTCCTTCCTTCCTTCCCTCCTCTATCTTCTTTGCATCAATGTTCTTTTGAACAGAAATGCTTGTAAATTAAACAACTTTGTATAGGTTGGACTGAAATTGCATTGAATCTTAAATACAATAGTTTAAATAGACAGGGAAGATATCAAATATGAGATTGCTAATAAGACAAATTCCTTATAAGGAAGAGTTGAATTTGGTTATCACAAAATACCAGTGTGATGTAAATTGCCAGTCCACAGCCACTGACTATCGTAGTGACGAAAATTGCACTACTGTGCCTGCAGTTTTAAAAATAAAACTTGTGTGAGCAAGGAGGGAGGGAGGGGTAAAGGAGAGATTTCCCAAAATAGGGTGTGCAAAAAGTTTCCATTTTCTCATTTTGAGGTGTTGTCAATTACATGGAAATCTTGGTATCAGAAAGATTTCAACCTTCTCAACTTACTCATGATTCTTGTCTCCAGTTGAGCTGTGTTCACATATTCATCAAATCCTCAAAGGTTTATGAACACATCCTTCTGTTATAAATCAGAGTAGAACTTGTACAAAAACCTCCTGGTAGTTGTTATTATTGAGCATCATCACAAGCAAAATGAGAGCAAATTTGCTGAAGAGTAAAAAAAAAAAAGAAAAAAGAAAAAGGCCTTTGACTGCAACTATAAAAGGTCAAAGCACCTATTACAATGGGAACAGAAGATAACACATTTTCTTTGAAAATGGGAAAGTAATGGAAGGTGGCACCCCAGCCAAGCATAGTATGCAGACAATTTTGAGAGACAGTGCACCTAAGTAGATTGTCTTCCTTCAATTGCCAATTGCAGCTTGTTGTTAAGTGTCAGGCTCAGAAATCTCTGAGCCTTTGGCATCGACCCAGAGTGAGCTCACTGAGTAGCATGACTTGCAGGGACACCTCACAAACAGCAGCTCTGTGATCCAGAAACCACTTACAACTCAGAAACAGATGGATCAATTAGCTCTTCTGTACCTGCAGTAGATCAAAGGTGAAAGAGATGTTGGATAGTAAATCTCATTCAACAGCAATGTGCCGTTTTAAAGCTGGAAAGCTTTTATTCTGTCCTTCCACCTTGGACCCAGTAAGGCTTAGAGGGTTGCAGCAGTGTGCTTCTTCAAACAGAAACAGAGCTCAGTCACTCAGAACCTGTGAAATGCTGCAACAAGAAGTAGATTTTCAGTGTTTAGATAATGCCAATTCTTGGACTCTACTTAAATTTAAATCCTCTTTAGGTCTGTACAGTGGTGTGCTTTCCTCTTTCTGTCTCTGAAGGGCAGTGGAAAAAAACACTTCTACATGTTACAGATTTCTGATCTTGCTATCAGTTATATGTACTTTTTCTCTCCTAGTGTCAGGGCATGTTTATGTTTCTGAGATTTGCTCAGCAGAAACTGCAGCATGCCACATCACTAACTGGAGAACCATCCTCTGAATGGCACATTCTATTGCACAAGATGTAAACTAATTAAAAGAGCCTGTGATTGGTAATGTAAGAAAGCAGAAAGCAAGCAATGCACTTAGGGTTATGATCTGTCTTAGAATTCCTAGTAGAGCTTTTTTCTTTGTGTTCAGCTTTATTTATTTATTTATTCTCCCCCCAGTTATTCCATTAGTTATTCCATTAGTTATTCCATTCATTCAGCAGAAAAAAATAAGGGAAGAAAGAATGGACTGAGTTGCCTATGCCTATGCCTATGGCTGAGACAACTATCGTTGCCTCATCATTAATCTCAAATTATTATTATTATTATTATTATTATTATTATTATTATTATTATTATTATTATTATTATTATTATTATTATTATTATTATTATTATTCATCGATCTTGAAAGATTGGACAGTCCTAAAACAAAGAGAAAAATTCCCTTTTATCACAGATAAAATGTAAATTATATTTAAGTGCTGGGTAGCACAAAAAACATGTTAATAATAGTTCAAAAAGTTTCAAAAAGCTTTTGAAGCGTTATCATTCCTTGGTTTAGCTGGGGATGAAGTAAAAATAGAAATCATATTTTTGGTTTCTGAAAAGCAGAATATCTATTCATTCTTTTTCTTTGTTTTTGTTTATTTGATTTTGTTTGTTTTAAACTTCAGTTTCTCTTTTTTTCTTTGCCTCATTTTCCATTTTCACTTGTGATATTTGACGGGGGTGGAGGTGGGAAGAGAGAGAGAGTAAGGAAAAAATTCCTCCTTTTTTTCTGAATTCCTGACTAAAGAAAATATAAGAATAAGGAAAAAAAAAAATATATATATATATATATATATATATATATATATATATATATATTAATGATTCTCTTTAGCAAAACAGACTTTCAGTTTCCAAGTTATTTCTGAATGGCAAACTTAAACTCAGATTATTACTGTCTTGTGTTATGGAGAAGGAGAGTTTCTGTTTCAATGTATTTCCAGAGTGTGCATTTTGAATGTGTTATTGAAATTATTTTTATAATACTACATAACTATAGTGAGAGACACGTGATTGGACTATGTCTTAATGGTGGCTTGAAACCACGCAACATTCTAAAAACATACAATGAGTATGAGACAGATGCAAATAAATCAAGTGTAAGAATTGTTACAATTTTTCTGCAAGTAGATAGCCTCTTATTTGCAAAAGCATTGAGATTATTAAGTCTTTTTGGTTTTAAAAAGACCTCTAAATATCTTTGCTCGTCTAGATTAAGCACTTGCACTTCCACTGAAGTCAATGAGATCATGAAGAGTTGGTTTTGAAGCATCAATAATCTTTTATAAATCCAATAAAGACTGAGGGCATAATT
Source organism: Anas platyrhynchos (assembly GCF_047663525.1). Classification (NCBI taxonomy): domain Eukaryota; kingdom Metazoa; phylum Chordata; class Aves; order Anseriformes; family Anatidae; genus Anas; species Anas platyrhynchos. Next base: position 53,551,458 of record NC_092588.1, on the reverse strand, counting down.
TTTCTGAAAGCCCATTGGTATGTGCAACAATTGAATCAGAAGATTATTTCTGCTTAAAATGCATAGGATTCAGATTTATTTTTTTTACATCTTGGACCCTATTGTTAGTGGGAGAGTAGGATGCATGTATTCCCACTTCCCTAAATAGACGTAAAAATACTGAAAAGATCTTGAGAAAAAAAAAAATCATTTAATCTATAAAAATTACTGTAAGAGGTGCTTGTCTAGGAAAACATGTTGGAAACAACAATTTTAATGTGCTAATATTACACAGTATTTTCATGAGGTTTAGTCAACAAATGAAAAATAGTCTGTAGTCTATAGATGATCTTAGAGTGTCACCAAAAAACAATGGAGTTCTTGTAGTATGATAGATTAGAAACCAACATAGACCCAAGTCCTGACCCTTTTGAGTCACTTTTCAATATATGGCCATGGGTGGCCATTATACACACCATATTCCTCCTTCAGTTTATCTAGAGAATTTCCTAACCTTACTAAGCATGTTGAAAAAAACAAAAAATGACAACCCTCCCTCTTTCCCCCAGAATACAGTTACTGATTCTAAACTAAGCTGACCTTTAAAAAAAAAAAAAAAAAGTAGGAAAAGAAAATCATTCATCCCAAATTTATTTACAGCCTAAATGTGCTAAGTCCATTATTTTCCTCATTTTTGTAAAAATGCTTCTTTGTAAAAACATATAGTTCAAAAATATATATATATGTATAATAAAAACATATTTTATAAATTAGAATAAAATATTCTAGGAAATAGAATAAATTGAATAATTATTGTAGAAAATAGAATATAAGAATATTTTATGTATATAGAGTAAAAGCACATAAAATAAGTATATAGAAAGAAAGTGCTACTTTTGGTCAATATATAACATGATTTGTCAGGGCTCTTCACTGTAACAACTTATACCAACTTCAGCAGAAATTACAGATTTCTCTGTGTTTTGTATGTTATATCCATTAATAATTTCTCCTTTCCTTTATATTTCATATTAAGAACTGAACTTACCTAAATACAATTCTGTATGTGTCCATGGGCAAGATTCTGCTTTTCACAGTGACTTCTATATGAAGAGGCTCATTGGCATTCCATTACCATGTTGCTCTTGCAGCTATGCTGGCTTTCCAGGAAGTCACAAACTTATTGTACCAATATATTACAGCATGAAACTGATGTCCAGACTGGTTTTCAGCAGTGTGAGTGAAAATGGGAAATCATTTTTACATCATCAAAATATCCTCAGAAGTAAACAAGGATTCATTATCTACTCAAATGACCAGCCATGGCCAAGGGAAAGCATTTCACTAGTCAGGGCATTAATCTAGAGATCTGTTTCCCACTCTGTCACAGACGTCCCTTGTAACCTGAGGAAAAAAAAATAAATAAAAAATCTGTCTCTCTGCATCTCATTTCTGTACCTACCAGTGGTGTATTAGGCATTTCTTGACCTCATGTGGGTTTTATCAAGATAAATACATTAAGATACTGAGACACTGCCAAGAGTGTCTCCAGTCTACATATTATACTCTGCTAAGAACCTGCAACTGAGAATGTGACATTAGTAAAAGGATACCATAATCACCAAATATTTTTTTTCTTTTTTTCTTTTCCACATTTAACCTCATTTCAGTAATTAATTTTTTGGTTTTCAGAAAGGGAAGATACATATTTATTCAAGCTCAACACAGACTGTAAGAATATGCAGAGATAAAAATCAGGCTTTCCTGCAGCTTTTGGAAGATTTGTCATTTTTGAATTGAAGCTGGTGTAACAGTCATTGGAACAAGTCCACAATAAGACTGGTCTCAAGTTACATGATAACTTTTTGATTTTCACTCCATAGATGACAGGAATAGATGTACGTGGATCAACAGCAATTTTGAAACAGCAGAGTTTTTGATGCTAAAAGTGTATCCACCATGGTATCAATGACTGTCCTTAAGTTTTGCAGAACTCTTTCCTGCTTTATTGCATGGAAGAAGACAATGCTAATTGCACCTGGTATATTCTAAGAGATTGTCTCAGAAGAGGAGCTATCTGGTACTTTGTGTGTGCAAGAGTTTAGACTGAAAGAGTATATGGCACTGCATGCAAAGACATAGAAGACTGCACTCCTGGACAGACCTTACTGAATTTGCTTCTCTGAAACTCAGAAAGAAGAAATAAAGATCAGTCAGCCTTCTGGAGAGAGACATAAGTTGATAAAAGGGAAAAACAGAAAGCTGCTGCATCTTGTAAACAAAGCACTACACGTGTCATGTAACACTCTTACTTTCTTGGACATAAGGAAGAAACAAGAATGCTTTAAGGAACAGATAATAAGAGTGAAATAGATGCCTTATGTCCAAAATGTTGATGTGCTATTGAATAGTGGAATCTATTGCATTCCTCATTTCAGGCCTTATGGAGTAAGAAAACAATACTATTTCTTCCTTGTGTAGAAAAAAAAGCTTCAGGGTATTCTGAGAAGACTTCTTATAGCTGGACAAGAAATACTGTCTGTGGATCAGGAGTATTTTAAAATCATCCAGGATGTCCAAACTTGTGACGTAAAACTTCACAATGATAGTCTTAATGCAGTTGAAAAGGACAGTTCTCCTCACAAGGGATATGACTGAAATGCAAAGGAGAGCACAGACTCACTCCTGGGCTGTGGAATTTGTCCATTTTGCATCCCCTGCCTCACTGTTGTGATGGTCACAAAGCCGGGCAGCATTGTGAGATTCTGTGCTTATTACAGGGAGCTAGGCACTGGTACAATATTGGATGTCTACCTGAAGCCAGGAATAAATTAAATGATGGATAGACTAAGCAGTGCAAAATATATAACCTCAGTAGACTGTTCCACAGAGCCCTGGCAAACAGCCTTAGACAGTGTTACCCAATTAAATTTGCTTTCAGTGTTCTCTGGAGGGTCTAAGTGTTTAAGGTTATAGACACTTTTCAGGGGCTGGTAAATAAATTAAGAGATGTGTAAAGCTTTGGGAAAGTAAATGTGGATGAAGTCACTGTTTATAGTGATATCAGGGACCTTATCCACGTGAGAACTGTGATCCCTAAGAACCAGGAATCAGGCTTAAAAATTAAAGTGTTCTCAATATGACATTGTATTCCTGAAATAATGTCTGGACTCAAGCAGGAACAAATTATGTGTTTCCTTGCAGTCCAAAGATGATACCAGGTTGTTGTTGTCCCATGCCCATTGCAATTTAAACTTTTCCATGCTTACTACTCTTGTCCTGAGCTAAACAAACAAGAAAAAAAAATCAAAAAGAGGATGAGAGTAGGGAGACATACATATTTGTCTGACAAATTTGAACACTGAGAATTCTGTTTTTGTTTGGCTAAACTTACAGAAACTTGTCAGGTGGTAAGGCATATTGTCTGTTTGTTAGTTGTGTTCTCTAGAAGTTACAAAGATATCCCAAAGTTTAAAATACGACTGTGCTGATTAAACATGATGGGGCTGGGAAATGTTGTGATAAAGAATTACAAAAAATGTAGATTATGCATTAAATAAATAAATAACTCCTTGTGAATGAAATTGTACCATAAGTTTTCAACACATTGGGCTACTAGAAACTCCCTCCCTCTCTATCTTTTCTTCATAGCAAATTAAATGGTCAAATGCTTAATTCTTGAGATTTAGTATTGTATTCTAACAAGATGGTACAGCAATTGTTCATTAAAGCATTAAAAAAAATAATTAAAAAAAAAGAGTAACAAATCTACTGTCCTCAATAGATGATCTGCAGGGAAAATTAGGAATTAGGGGTTACATCTTCAAAGACATAATTCCTATTTCAAAAGTGGGAAAAGATGGTGTGCAAAAAATGCTCTGCTGACATGGTCCTGGAGCATTGCTGCAGTTAAAAATGATGTACTGTAGCATACATTGCTGAATGAAGGTCAAAGGAGCACATGCAGTGGGAGGATCACCAAGGGACTAGGGCTTTTGCATAAAGCTTGCTCTGCATTTTGGTGACTGGGAAAACAGTTGGTCCAGGAGAAGGATAGGACAACTAGCAGGAAGGGAAATTACAGCATGTTCCACTTAAAACTAGATTTTTTTGGTTAAGGGAGAACAAGCTATTAACTGTCAGTGTTTACATGGGGTGCATTTTGGAGAGTTTGCACAAAGGGCATAAACAATTTTACTGTCTTAGAGCTTTCTTTAAAAAATAAATAAATAAATCACAGTATTCCCAATGCTATTTATCTTCAATATAAATGCCTGAAAAAATAGTCACCCGATATCATGATCTTTTATGCACTACGGCTCCAAGCTTTGTCTCTACAATACTTTCCTGAAAGTCCTGATTAGCCAGGAATCTTACCTGCACTTCAGGCAAGAATTAGGCTGGCCTCAAGAAACAAAGGGATAATTGTAGAGTTGTACATATAACTGCTTCAGAATCACCTTATGCATTATAGATTCCTTTAACATGCTGCAAGATCAAGCTCTTTATTGCTCTCAAAGACTGTTTCTTGCATGTCCTGTTTCAAGAAAACACACATTTCAAGAATACAATGCTAAAAATATTTTTTTCTAACCCCATTCTGTGTGTACTTGTGATGTTTTAGTATATGAAAGTACTGTAATGATTAGGTGAAGATGTTAGCTGAAAAGAAAAAAATATCTTTCATAAAAATAACACACCATATTATATGATATTGACTAGGGCTATGTTTTCTGAAAGCCAAGAAATATTGTTGACAATTAGAAAATATTTCATTGTAGACACTACTATAAAGTGAAAATAAAACAACAAGGAATATTCATATTATACAGCAATATTATTATTCTGTGAATATAACCTCTTTCTCTACTTGTGGGATAGCCTTTTTCTCACTGCTACAGCATTCTCAGAAGCACTCTAATTCATAAATGTCATTAATAAAAATAACTCCACAAATCCATTTCATTAAAAGTGTGCATTAGTCAGAACATTCTACAAATGTTAATGGATTTATCTCTTTGGACTGCTCATTTATAGTACTTTCTGAACACTCAGTACTTGAAACACAATAGGTATTTGTAATTGGCTGGACAAGTCACATGGCAATATTCTTTTTCCTGTGGCTTAATGAGTGTGTTAGTGTACATACTGGTGCTTGTAAATGCAGAATTATATCACTATGTGAATATTCATGCATGTTATATTGTTATCCTCTTCCCCTAAGTAGCTGTGCCAGCAAAACTCTCTTTTATGAATATCTGTAGAAGAGAAATAAAAGAGGCAGTATGTTGGAGGTAAATAATTTGACCATTTGTGCTAATATTCATATTAAATGTTTTGCAGGGTTTGCCCAGCCTTGCTTAAGAACATCTTTCCTAGAAATGAATGGAGAATTTCTGTGATACTCCCCTCCTTGCTTCTAAGAGGAAGTGCAGAAATAAATGGTAAGCCTACTGTCCCTAGCAAACCCAACCAGCTCTCCAGGTGACATCAAGCTGTAGGAAAATCTCAAGAAAGGCAGCACATGTGGAACAGAAGAGGTGAAACTGAAAGCCTTTGAGATGCCCCTAATATACTCCCCCAAAGAATAATTTCCTTCTCAAGCTGGCACATTCTGCAATCATGTTATTTTGAATATTTGTTCTCCATTTCCTAGGTGTTGACCTCACTCCTTACAGCTATCTGCAGTCCACTCTTCCTGTACTTTATAACAGAAATGGAGACTTAAAACAAAGCCACATACTTTGTAAACAAGCTCAGCTTTGGGCTTGATGTGCTGCTGCAGGAGTCCCACTACAGCTATGTTGTATTTGAAATTCTCAAGGCCAAACACTTGTCCAGCCTGTGATGAAAATCCATTTAGTTTTCAGAAATTTCTAACAGGGTTCTTTGAAAGCAGGTGGGCTTTTGTACCAGGGCAAACTCTGTATCTTCCTCCCTAATTCACTCATGATATTCAGCGGTATCCCCCCAGAAGGAGGGGAGGGAGATGCTCAGGACTCCCTGCCATGGTCCCACCACATTGGAGGAGCTCCTGTTGGGCTCCTGAGGCATTGGACAAGGCTTCACAGTCAGGTCCTCAGGCAGTTTATCTGACTTGCAACAGCAGGTTATGTCCTGGTATGCTGGTGCTCATTTTCCTCACAGTAAAGTCTCTTCTCTAAATAAACACCGCAAACATTTAAAAAGCAGTAGTTTCACTGCTGGGCAGTGTCTCAAAGGGGATGAAATGGCTATAGGAAATTTCCAGGGGCAGCATGGCATGCTTTTTCAGGCAGGCTGAGCATAAATGCCAAGACTTTATGATTTTCCTACCTGGTGGAAATCATTTGGCCTCCACAGATCAAAGAATTTCCAAACTGTGTTGCCCATCAGCTCTTCAAAGGTCCTCCAGAGACCCAAGTTCAGGAACCACTATATCTAGCTTTGCTAGCAAACCAGGCATCCTCCTCCTGCAGCAACCAAGAGGGAGCACACAGGCTCCAGAGAAAAAAAAAAGAAAGGTGTTCTCAAATCAGCCATCAATTCAAGCATTACAGCAGTAACAGTGCCCTCCCAATACCCTGTCCTCTTGCAGGAGACCTGCCAAGCACAAACTGGTGTACAGGACTTGCCTGTGGTCATCTTCTCTGGAAGAAGGATTGGAGGTGAAAATTAGGAGGTGAAAGGCCACAGCAGAGACCTACAGCCACAAACTGCCCTGCAAACCATCCCTGTTTCTACAGACTCTCAGTGTTAAAGTCAAGTGCTTGTGAATTTGGGTAGGGGGGAACAACCATGTCCCTTTTAGCTGCTGCCTCTCAGCTGTTACGTGCTTTCACTTCACCAGAAGGCTCACTGGCTAGAGATCGCTGACCAAAGCAAATTCTCCTGCCTTTCAAGCTGTCTAATTTGAGCACATGCCTCATCAGTTTTGGTTAATTACGGACGTTACTAATGAGGAAGCATATGGAATGTGCAAACATGGTGTGTCACACACAAGGACGACAGCATTGTCTGGAGAGTGATCCCCTGTTTTGCTACAATCTCAATTTATTGAAATAAATCAATCCAGGGGCCATGTATAATGCAGTCTAAAATATGATGGTTCTGACTGTGTGTAATCTAAATTGGATATGCTGTTAATGCCTCCATTACCAGAGCTACCAATAGCTTAATAGATTTTTTCTATTTGCATGATTATTTCAAATCACTTTTTCAGCAATGTATATTTTTACCATAAGGTATGTTGGCTCACACTTGAATTTGCAAACATACTATTTAAAAGATTTGTTATTTTTCCTGATAACAGATTTCATAAAAGGTTTACAAAATGAAACACAACATCTTTCTCATTGACCCTGCAACTAATCTTTTTCCCTGCATGGGAAAAAAAAACAGAGTATTGAATGTGCCACCTCCCTGGCCTGCACTACTTTCATCTCACTCTCTCTTCTTGTTATTTCAGAGATCTGTAATTAATGGTCGTATCTTTCTTTGAATCACTCCAGTGGCTTCCACATCTCTTCTCTTCTGCATTCAGAGCCAATGCTCTACCGCCTGCACTGTGGTCTCCATCAAAAATCTTCATCCCTCTGGTTAATCCTGTTCCACTGCTGGCAGAGATGATGTTGCTTTGCTATCCACTTCCTCTGTTCCTCACCTACTTTCATGTTGCTGGTGAGATTTCATGATAAAAGAACAACATCTGCCTGAAAAACTGTGATTCTTCTACTTGGTGAAGTCTGGTATGTTGCTTGTAAGAGTAATGAGAAAACCTTAGGAGTTTTAGTGCAGAAAAAAGTTTAGTCTACTTTCCCCTCTCTAAAATGGCCTGACTTTCTAATCTCCTTGTGTTTAGTTATTCTTAGAAATTCCCCCGTCCTGCACTGATTTCCCAGCACAGTCCCTATCTCCATGCAACTCTTTCAAAAGTAGTTGTGGAGATGAGCCAAATAAGCTGGTTATTGGAATAGCTTCCGCCCTCCCACCCTAATCTGCCTGCAGCCCATAGTGCTTCTCCTGGCTGCCTCTCCTCCCATGGTGGTATGGCTGAGGTGTGGCTCAGCAGGAAACATCTCCCCCACCTATCCCTCCTTCCACTTATGCTCAGCCTTGGACACAGGCCTGAGCATCACTGTAGAAGAGTGAAAAGGAAGGTTATAATCCCCTCCCAGCTATCTGCCCTTAGAAATAGTTGATATTCTTGGACAGCATGGCCTCACCTACAGCATTTGGCAAGAGAAGCTATGAAGAGGACACACTGACATGGGAAGGGAGTGGGAAATATCCACTAGTGAAAAAAAATACAGCTTCCCTATGGATTAAGTCAGAGAGGGACGTGACACAACTTTTAAGGGTTTTCATATATATATATATATATTTATAGTGGTTGCAAAACAACTACTTGACCTGCAAGTTGAAGTACCCAAGTCTTTGCAAGGTAAAAACTAATTATACCCATCTTGAAGTTTCAAAAAACACCTCAGAGGTGCAGAGGTGCTGTGGTTGCTTGATAACCCAAGAACAGCAGCTCACTGGGGACGACAAATGTGTTCCTTCATCTGTTGTGGATGGAGGAGAACACAGACTACTCAGGCTGTGATGCCTGACCTGGGGTTTTGGGGGCCATAAGTCATCCATAAGTACGGATGCAGAGTTCTGGTGGGCAAGTTTGGACACAGACTTGACTTTCAGCAGCCTCAAGACCAGGATAGTTAGATTTAGATTTTCAAATAAGATTTGGGGTTTTGCCTCAGGCAAAATGTCTCCTTCTCAAGTCCTTTTTATTTTAAATTCTCCATGAAAACAGAGAACGTAATTCCAGGCAGGGTAAGATTTGCAAAGGGGGAGAGAGGGAGGACACTGCCTTCTGTGCAAGGGCAGCAGCATGTCTGTCCGCCCTGAGAAAGACAAACCCACCGGCTCTCCTGCAGGCATTTCTTCCCTTGGAAAGCACAGTGGCTACCATCTGACTGTGCACAACCCTCAGTGTGACTGGAAGATTTTTGCAACCATCTCCACGCACTACATTTCACGAGCCCATGCATACGTGATGCCTAGGCCTTACAGAGACTATGGAGAGTTTAAAGCCATGGAAGAGGATGATAATCCGCTGTTTACCAATGCTCCTTACTTGTCAAAGCTTGCCAAAGATCAGTGGCTTCATCACTAAGGTAGCTGAGTCTCTGCGATTGTTTTTGCTGAGTATCTGTTTTGGCACAGCTCCCATTTTCAGATAAAGAGTTTCTGATCTGGGTGGTCCACCTTGTCTCTGTGTAATTCTTCTGACTCAGTTGACTTCATAAGCCTTTGGCATATTTACTGCCTTGTTGAGGCAAGAAATTAGGTAATTCCAGTAATGTATAGGAAGGTAAGTGGACATACCTCTTGGCTTTAAGGAAATTTCAGGTAGAGATAAAGGAAGCTGAGAGCAACAGATTTGGGAAGATCTAGATATGTTTGACATGCACAATGCCTCCAGGCTTTACTTAGAATTGATGTAAGCCGCAGCAAATTAGATAGCCTCCAGGCTTACTTACATTCTGAATTTAGTCCTATAACATTTTTTTTTTTCCCTCTAAAGCAGCAATCAAGTCATCCATCAGGCTGTCAGCAAATTGTCTGCGTGCCATATATTAATCTCACTTTTCATATCCCATATTCTTCTGTTTCAGTGGGAATTCAGCCACAAAGGAAGGTTTCTCAGTTGCAATGTTCTGTGAATAACATAGCCCGAGAAAGAGTTAATTATTAAGAAAAACATGGTATCTGAGTTGGGGCTCTGTGGGTTCACAGTTCTAAATGAGTGCAGTAGAGGGGACCATAGCTGGAATTTCTTACTGAAGAAAACAGCAGGCAGAATATGACTTGCTTCCTACTAGGTGATCAGCAGCAGGTTTTAAGTTAACAGCAATACCAAACGGTTTATTTAGCTGTCAGTTACAAAGGCAGAATTCATAGTGGAGACAAACAGGCAGCCTACAGCGACATCTTTAAGGGAAGTATGCTTTCATATAACCATGAAAGCACAGTCTTGTCTCCACCAGCAAGCAACAGGAACAAGTCTTGTGGAATATTTTATTCAAGACCTCTGCTTTTGTTCTAAGTTTCCTGCAGAGAACAGGGGCTTCTGTTGCCACCAAAGACTGGATTATACACAAAAGTAAAGTAGGTTTGAAAAAGGAACCGGAATTTGCACTATGCCACCTTCCCTTATGTTTGTTTTCACACAACAATTCATCAATACAAAATAAACCTTTAATGATACTGTGCATCAGTACAGACCAATGTCATAGGAATCTTTTTCCATTTGTTTTTGTTGAAAAATAAGATGAATGAAAATGTGTTTTGAAGCACCACCTTTTTATCTCCTGGAAATGGTCAGTGAGAATATAACAAGTTATGGCAAAAGAGATAAGTTTCCTAGCTGATGTAGGGATAGATGAATGCTTTTGTTCTTTGTCTATATGCACATTGGGAGTGAAAGCTGAGAGGTGATAAGATTTTTTATTTGCTACATCTTTTACCAGATAGTCCTTCTCTGTAGATGTAGGAGTCCCTGGTGGGTTTAATAAGAATATGTACAAGTTCCCTGTGGCTGAATTTATGTGTGTGATGACACTTGCAGACACAATTATCTGAGGGACTTTTTTTTTTTTATAATTATTGTTATTATTATTATTTCATCCTAGAAAACATAGCACTGAATGCAAAGAGAAAACTGTCTCAAATAGTACAAGAGGATTGTTCAGCTTGTGGTGGAAACTAAATCCACCCAATGGTACTGAAATAAGGTGAGATATGCTTTCATATTTCTTCACATGAAGCAAGGGGTCTGACAGGTGGTTCACCCAAGACACATCATGCCTCTGGACAGAGATGATCTCTCTTGATCCTGAAGCAGGCTCTGGTGGCTTTGTGAGCACTGATCTGTAGGAGGGAACTGCAGCTGCCCACCAGCTCAAGCTCTGCTGGTGGGCCACACTGGGGAGCTGGGTACAGCTCCTATCTCCCCTGCCCACTTTCCTTCCACCATGTGCAAACAAGGACAAGGAAGGACGGGTACAGTGTGTCCTGATACACAACTAGGTTTGAGCACAGAACTAGGATGAGGTGAGGGTTTGCACTGAGGCTTGGAACCTTCGAGGTTTGAAATAGAAGAGTGTATATTTTTAAGGGTATTTGGGTATAAAATATATTTTAACAAGGTTACCTAATTCTACACTTTACTATTATTATTATTATTGTTATTATTGTTATTATGGTAACAACCTTTAAAATAAAGAAAAATAAATTAATCTGAGGTTAGAGGAAATATATCAATAAAAGTATTTTTGTCTTATGTGTGAAGACATCACAATCCTAGCTTTCAGCCTTCTCTCAGTTTTACAGTTTGAATTCACTTATGGAATTTTACATTGAACCTGGTTTTGTCCAGTCATCCTTTTTCTTGGCACAGTTCATGAAATCTGGCTTTGAAATCCACAGTCCAAATAGGGATGGGCTATGCGTACTCCAGGCACTGGCCACATCATTCACAAGTGAATGGTGTATGTAGAGTGACTCCCCCAGTCAAACTTCCACTTCTAAGTTAGAACTATATATGCCCATTTCCTAGGTAAATACTGGGGAAGTGCAACTGAGTGGAGGTGAAGCAATAAGTGTTGTATATATCATAATGCATCTGCCATCCAAGATTTGAACTCCTGTCACAAGGGACAATTCCAGTAACATAAATTTCATCCAGCATAGACGTGAGTGACTCTACATGAGACTGAAACTTTAAAAAAAATCTGAAGAAAATAGAAAACAAAAAGAGGACACAATAGCTTCACAAGTTAGCTGGCTCAGTGCAGGTGTTGATGCACATACCTTTTAAACCTTATTACCTGTTATCAGTTCTTCAGCCATGGAATTACTTGAGACTGTTGTTCTTAACTCAAATTGGACACATATCCAGTTATTTGGTGCTACCTTTATTACCTCCAGAGCTCTGCCACTTGCTGCTTTTCCATAGCAGCTCTGACAAACCATATGACACTGTAATGCACATTGGAGTGTTCCAGGGACATAGATCACTACAACCAGAATAAACAAAACCCTGCAACCCCACAGCAGCTTCTCTCTCATTGAAATGGCCTCTCTCTCCAGCTCCTTCTCTTAACACATTTTTGTAGGCTGATGAGAGCAATGACTTTCATTTATTGACAGTGAATTTGTTCATTTGCCCAGACCATGTAATTTTAACCTCTTGTGCTGTTGCAGACCTTGTTGAATGTGTCCAGGAGGAAGCAAGCCCTCTCTTTAGGCAGCTTTTGGGACAGAAAGAACCACATAGCTTTACTTGTGGCAGCTCTGCAAACTCATTGGTGACCTGAGGATGTTCCAGAGAGCAAACATAGGAGCTGCTTGAGCATCCTGCCCAGCTCATCCATTGCCAAAAATGAATGAGGAGCAGAAGCCCTCATAATTGGAACATCTTCCTCTAATCTCTCTGGAAGTTAAATATTTTTAGGGCTCAAACTCCTTTCCCTGTAACCTACAAAAACATTTATTTTCAGAGCACAAACATTGCATAAACAAATCTGAATCAGTTGGATGACAGACCTCTCCTACCCAAATGGAGAGGCCAGTTTACATTTGTCAGTAGATTCCCTGAAGGCAATTTCTGGAGGAAAAAAAAAAAAAAAAAAGGAGAGAGAGAGAGAGGGATAGAGAGAGAGAGAAAGAAACAGCTTCTCAGTCTTTAAATGAAGGAGCATAAGAGATATGGAAAGCAACAGTACTGCTGCTTAAGAAACCAGGGGATTTATCTCTACTTTTATCTGCTTATCAAGAAAATAAATGAACCTAATAAGCATCATCACTAGCTCTATCAACACTCTTAAGCACTATCAAGATTCGCTGAAGGCAAGCAAAAGCGCGGAAACCCCTTTGACCCCCACTAAGCTAACTCATTTGTGGAGGAGTGTTAAAACAACAAGCAGCCCCCGGAGAGTCCAACCCCGGTCTGCTCGTCCTTGCCTCCACGGCTCCTCTCCTCCCGTCACCACAAGGTGGGGCAGCGAGTCCCCTGCCTCGCCTCGCCTGGGCTGCTGGAAACTGGCTTTATAACAGCGAAGGAACAAACTGCTTCTGCCTTTCTGCAAACGCCAGAAGCTGAAGTGCACACAGTTTCTTTTAGCCTGGCAATAGGAAGAGGAGAAATCAGCGCGAACCTCTCTGGAAGGGTGTGTTGGTGGAGCCGGTTCCTCACTGGTGTTCAGCATCAATGTCCCCTGCACCGGAGCCTTGCACGTTATCTTAGAGAGAGTTGTGATCACTCTTATGATACCTGCTTTTTCATAAATAAATAAATAAAAACCGCAGCCTATCCCACTGATGTAATTGCAGCTGACCTATGTTGCAGAGGTCGGCAGACAACACAATTTTTCAAATACCGCAGTGTGAAAGTAAACCTTAAATTAACACTCCCTGACTGGAATCACCAACACAAGGACCACAGAGGAGGAAAAGAGGGAGGAAAAATGAAAAGTATAATATGAAAGTCTTCTTTATAAAGCGAGCAAACTCTTGCCCACATCATTTTGCAGTTTGTTTACTTGTGGCTTCATTAAAATTGCATGCAGATCCAATGACTAGATTTTGTTAATGGCCCTCAGAGGGACAATCACTGCTGAAGCCTGAACACTGTGATCCATTTTCCCTAATTATTACTTTGTAACCATTTCTAATTTGACAGCTCCTGCTGAACAAGGGTTCATTTATTTTGTTTCATTGTTTTGTGTAAGGAAACATCAGATAAGCATAACAGCAGAGCATTAATAAGGACACCCACTAATTTGAAACATACATTAATTGCATGTTAAGAGCACGTAATGGCCTTCACTGGGGCTCCTGGAAAATTTTTTCATTGTACAATCCCTTTAAAGGGTACAAATCACAGTGTTGTGTTGCACAATTAAAAGGAAAAAGAAAAATATCTAATTCCTTGTGGCCTACAAGTCAAAAATGGAGGGGAGGGGGCAGGCAAAGAGCTTCTTTTTCCTCAACTCTATTTCATAATTGTCAAAAGATTAAATGAGTGCATATATATTCTCACTATGAACTCATTTCTAAGTCAGCATGGTTACTACTTATTTGCCAGTGGTCTTTGGAGGATTTAACTGTTTTCCTCAGAAGAGAGACATCTGGGGTGGTCAGGTGTTTCTAAAATTTCAATATAATTCATCACTTTTTGAGGGATTTAACATAATGTTAAGTATTCCTAAAGTGGCAATGTGAGAATGTAGAACTACAAGGGTCAGCAGGTCCCGTCTCCTGCTAGCTCAATCCCATCAATCTTTTTTTTACTGGGAACTCATGAAGTTCTATCTTAAACGTATTAAGGTTTTTAATTTTTTATCCTTTTTATTCCCATAACCTTTATGTTAGAAGGCTATTCTAGAACTCTATTTTGTTGATTTGCCTCAAAATTTTTGTTATGAAGAAATTTCATTATCTCACTCTCCATTAGCCCCTTCCTTATTCATTTCATGATATGTCCCTCTCTGCAGCCAAAAAATATTTGACATGTTTCCATGCCCCTTTCTCTGTTTCTACAATGGGCATTATCTTACTTTCAAGGTGTTTACCCCATTTTATGGAAATACGTTCCATTTAAGTCTTCAGTTTTCCAAGCTAAACAAGGCAAGCTGTTTTGGTCTCCTTTAGTAAGACAGGCTTTTTCTTTTTCTGCATCTGTTACAGTTTGTCTTTTTTGAGTGTGAATGATTGGAATTATAAATTCTTCTCCAAATAGAATTGTTTGGAAATGTTTTGTCCAGTGGCCTTAGCTATCTCCCCTGGATATACTATAACTGATACGTCCTTGGATTTTTTTTTTTTTCCCTCTGTTGCAACACATCGGTACATCATAGCTCTTCTAATAACATACTGGTTTGCCCAGACATTTTTATCATTTTTAGCTCTCAGCTGATGATGAGTCAGCTTGGAGCAGTCATTTTTGCTATCTTTCTGCTAAGGCATGATTTGCGCTTTTGCATGTGCTTTTGAATTTAAGCTATTTCTAACTTTCCAAGCCTTATGATCATTCAATTATTCCCATAAAATATTCTGATCTTCTTCATATATTGGCAGTACCTCACAACGCATGTCAGCAGGAAGTCTGATCACCTGACAGTACTTCACTGTAGCCAGTTCCTTACTCATTTTGTGATTTAATTGTCTACTGTCTTCTCCTGCATGGTCTGCTTTGAATACCTCACTGAAGTTCACACAGATTAGGTTGTATTGTTCCTGCTTACTCTAAATCTTTAATTACTTTGTTTTATACAGGTAACAAATTGACCTTGTTTAGTCTGCTGCAGCTTATTCTACTTCTCCTTTCCTTTCTATGCCTTTATTTTTTCCTTCACAGTTTGATCCAGAGCCCTATGTAACACAAAGGTCAGACTAATGGGCTTGTGGTTGTATAAAGCACTCTGTATTTTTAAATATAGCTACTGTATTTATTATCCTTTAGTTGCACAGTTATACCCATTCCCATCAGTTCAATGCCCAGTGTATCACCTGCTCTGTAACATTTATGCCAGCAGAATGCTGCCAAAGCTGGTCCAAAGTTGTCCTTGGCTTGCAAGAACCATTTCCTGCACACGGTGGGAATGATATCAAGAAGGAGGAGGAGGTCATCAGGCTCTCCTTCCTGGTGCCACTGTACATGCGTTGTCCCATTATGTTTGATGATTTCTTGATGACACTTATTTCAGCCTTCAGCATGGATGGATGCACAGCAGGTCCATCTCAGTAGCATTCTACTAACAGCTTCCTACTTAGATTTAATAAATCATACTGAATGGTGCTTCCCTGAGTACCTTCATCTTTAAAGATGACCTGTTTTCAGGTAATACACACAAAACAGGTAGCTGATAACTGAGATAAGAAGCAAATTTTAGACCTAATTTTCTGTATTCCATTTAGATTTCTATTCTGTTCTTCACTTTACCACCTTCCTTGGTTATTATTATAAGTACAAAATTGCCACAGGGTAGGAATATATTTGTAGATTTACGGAGAAGTAAAGCAAGTTAAGCCATAAATATTCTCATCTCATTCTTGCCATTTGCTAGTTACTGTCGCTCCTGTAAATAAGAAGTTCAATACTTGCATTTGTTTCCTTTTTTATATATATTTATAGAGCAACTCTTGCCCTTCTTATGTCCTTCTAAGTGGTGACTCACTCTGATTTCCTGATTTATGTTGTTCTATCTTACAGACACTTTTCAAATTCACAAGAAAAAACTTTCTGCTAATGCAATTTATTAGCAGGTTTTGTGCCTAGAATATGTTTTTAGCTAACTTGAACACCATCTCAACCCTATTTATTTATGTATTTATTTTATTAATGTCTTGGGGGAAAACACTTATGGAGCGTTCCAGTTGAAAAGAGTGCTGAATTTGTAGACCACCCATCCTGATCCACTAAAGCAGGTACTTCGAGGTGCAAATCATGTCTACATGTTCGAGTAACCCACTAATGAAAATGAGTCACCCATGAATGCATGAGCTCCACACACAAACTCAGGCTCCAAGGCTGGCCTCTCTCTTTTCTTTATTCTTTTTTATGTCTCAACATAAAAAAAGAAAAACCAACAACAAACATATGGCAACAACTTCCATACATTAATGTCTGTAAAAGCAAAGCTTTCTAGCCCACTAGTCAAAAGCTGCCTGAAAATCTATTCACAGCTTTCTGTCTTATGGTTGAAATCTCAATGTTGAAATTATCTCTGTTCCAAAAATGCTAGTGTTTATAAGCTAATGCTTATGACTTTTGAAAGAGATAATTTGTAGTGTTTGTATCTTTTGGTTGTTTATTAAAATCTTTCCAGAGACAGATCTCTTGCAATAGTAGATTGTTTTACAAAGCTTAGTCTCTAACTCTTATACATAGACATGCATTACTTTCTCCATTAACTACTATGGTTCTTAAACTGCTATACCTTTCAATTTATGATGATTTCTATAAAAGTCTTCACTTTCTATTAATAATCTGCAGTTTATTTAAATGGTTATGGCCTCTAAAAAAGTCTTATGAGAAGCACAATAGTGGGATGAAAATAAACATATTAGATGAGCAGGTTGACATCAATATCATAAGAACTCCACATTCATATTCCTGAAGTAAATGAGAAGGGAAAATCCCAATCCATAGAAATTCATAGCAAAACAAAAACAAAAACAGAAAAAAAAACAAACAAATAAACAAAAAATTAAAAACCTAAAGTGTGTTTACACATTCTAGAAACTCACAGCTTCCTTTTTCACTCTGGAAAGGGAAGAAAGAATTTTTAAAATTATATTTGTAATAATGATTTTCAGCTGTTTAAGAGAGTTTAAGAGGCCATTGTGCTAATGAGCTGGGCATAAATAAATCCCATAAAATAAACACTTTGAATGCATCTGGTATTTGAACATTTCCAGTGTGAATTTGCTTTTAGAAAATGAGACTTTCTAAGAAGTTCCTAGTGCAAGTGTAAATTATACCAAAAGAATATAGGGGAGAGTTGCCTGCTAGTGAATACCTTGAGTTCCTTCTTATGGTGCCTCCTATGTGCCAGGAACCTAAGCAGCCTTTTGAGCACAATTGTTTAGTCGAGTCTCTTATTTTGCCCCAGACAAGAAGTTCTTTTCTGTTCTTTGATGGTTAACAAGAAAGTTCAATTTATTTTTTTTTTTCAAGAAGGGTATATATTTCTATTTTTTATTTTGTACTAAAAAAAGATTCCTTCAAAAGAAAGATTCCTTCAATCAAATCTCTCTTTTTTTTTTTTTTTGAGAAATCAAACGGACTTCAGGGGATTTACAAAACCAGATGCTATGATTCTTTATATCATATTATAGACTCTTTTATTAAAAAGAAAAAAAAAAAAAAGAAAAAAAAAGTGTAGAAACACTGTGTTGGAAGGAATGGAAGATGATTCTTTATTCTGTGTGTTGGTTTGCCAACCATGACTGCAGTTTTTCTGATCTGTGTGCAGCCTCTTTCTATAAATTCTTTGGATAAGGAAAATTTGCATCCTGTATAGTTTTCACATCCCGGTAGCTCACTGGAGATCCCTGCATGACTGGAAAGTTTTCTGCTTGTTCTTTGCCTCTTATTAAACAATTTTCTCTTCTTCTGTGTGCTCAGGGCACAGAACAATTAAGCACACTCTTTTATAAGACAATCTTTTATTTCCTGGCAAGCTGTTATCATTGTGATGGTTTCACACTGGTGGGCAGCTGAACTCCTCCACAACAGCTCTCTCACTTCCCCTCCTCAAAGGAAAAGGGGAAGAAAACACGATGAAAAGGGGCTTAAGAGTTGAGATAAGGACAGAGCAATCATTCACCAATTGCCATCATGGGCAAAAGAGACTCAGTGCAGGGAGATGAATATAATTTATTGCCTACCACTAGCGGACTATAACAGAGAGAAACTAAAAGCAAACTAAAAACACCTTCCCCCCCCCCATTCTACCTCCTTCCCGCAAGCAGCGCAGGGTTATGAGGAATGGGGTCTGTGGTCAGTCCCTAACACTTCGTCTCCGCTGCTGCATCACAGTCACTCTCTGCCCCTGCTCCCCGTGGGGTCCCAAACTGAGCCTGTGGGTAGCCCCCATAGGCAGCAGCTCTTCAGGAACTGCTCCCACACGGCTCCATAGCACAGGGTCCATCCCCCAGGAGCAAACTGCTCCAGCATGGGTTCCCCACGGGTGGGCGGCAGCTCCCCCCAGACCCCCTGCTCCTGCGGGGGCTCTCCATGGGCCGCAGCCTCCTCCAGGCCACATCCAACCTGCTCCACCGGGGGCTCCTCCACCCATGGGGGGGCTGCAGCGTGGAGATCTGCTCCATGGGGGACCCATGGGCTGCAGGGGGACAGCCTGCTCCACCAGGGGCCTCTAAACAGGCTGTAGGGGAACTTCTGCTGCGTGCCTGGAGCACCTCCTGCTCTCCTTCTGCACAGACCTTGGGGTCTGCAGGGCTGCTTCTCACTCCTCTCTCCCAGCTGCTGTTGCACAGCAGTTTTTTGTTTGTTTGTTGTTTTGGTTTTGTTTTCCCTTTCTTCAGTCTGCTCTCCCTGAGGCCCAACAAGTGTAGCTCACTGGCTCAGCTCTGGCCAGCAGCAGGTCCCTTTTGGAGCTGGCTGGAGCTGGCTCTGATCTGACATGGGGCAGCTCACAGAGGCCACCGCTGCAGATGCCCTGCTACCAAAACCTTACCATGTAAACCCAGTGCAATCATGCTCTCTTCTTCATGCCTCTTTTTTTATCCTTTCTCATTTGTTTTCACTACCTGGGCTAAACCAATGCATTTCTTGTAATTTAAGACATTTACACACTTTCCCATTCGATTATGAAGCACTGTCTGCACTCAGAGTACTTTTTGTAATTGCTATGCATTTTGCACTGTGGTGATTTTGTCTTGACTATAAATCTTTGCTGTCCTTAGCAGTGTATTACCTGAAACAAATGAAAAATCCCCTTCCTAAAGTGGAGTTTTATCACATCACCCTGTAGTCCAGTTGCTGTGTTAAGGCAAGGAGATTAGCTTGGTTGCTTGATTTGACAAAATCTTTATTAGGTGAATCAGGGAAAAAAAAATCAGTATTTTCTAGGTCTTTCTAAACTAATAATTGTACGTTTTTTTTCTTAGACTAACTGCTTTGAAAGTCCCTAGCTCTTCCTTTTGTACACACATATTTTTACTGAAAAAAAATCCCCATAAATATCTCATTTATTTTTGCTGTTTGAGAAATTAAACATACTTTGAAATATCACATTAAAAAAAAAAAAAAAGTTAATTTTTTTCCCACAAATCTGACACAGAAGTAAGAGAATCTTTGGGATTCTAATCTTCACCCCTTAGCATTTTAAATAGCTTAATAATCTAATTATTAAATACATTTGGATTCATACTGGCTTCTGGTTCTAATACACATATTAAATTCACCAACTGTTGTGAATCTTTTCTGAGATTTCTTATAGCTGAAAATTGTTTAAATACATTTTGAATTGAATTCTCAAGTTTTTCAGTTGTTTCAAATATGTATTTTGATTTAAAGTATTTTAGCTTTTACAATTTTGCCCATTTATTTTGACTACTACATTGAAATTTATTGACATCATCTAATCAGAGTTTGGAATAGAGAGTTTATAATTATCTGTAAACAATTACAAAAGAAAAAAAATGGAAAATTACAAATTTTCATTTAAAAAAAAAGCAGAGATGTAGACATTTGAAGTGGAGCTGGTAAGTAAAGATCTCCTCTGCCAAAAACAAAGTGAAAATGAGATGCTTGGATGTCCTGGCTTGCACAACCTATTTTCTTCAGTAATGAGCATTCCATCTAAATGTGGCTAGCAAACCTTACTTGAGTGCTTTCTACTCTTTAGCTTAGACATAGAAAGGAAAAATTGAATTCCAGTGAATGGTTTATTTTAATATACAACCACATAATCTTTCCCATAGAAATCTCTTTCTTGTTCAGTGACATTCTGGTTATTTTCTCCAGAATGACTCAGACTGATTTAATGAATGAGATTCTTACTGGTAAGCCACCTACTCCATTTATCCAAAGAGATGGAGAGTGTAGTGAATGACTGCTAGGAAGAGAAATGCAACCTTGTACCTAACACTATTGAATAGCATAGCTCTCCAATGAAAACTGAGTTGTCTCCTTTTCCATAAAGTCACATTTTTTACAATAATTTCATCCTTTCTAGATGCCTCATTTGGGATGCCTGGGGTCTGAGAAGTGGAGATGTAGAAGAAGATTGGAAAAGAGACTGGAAGAGATGGAAACCTACTCAAAACCTCTACCCTCATATCCAATGTAACTTTAGGCACACCAGGCTTTCTCTCTCCATTTTTATTTTAATTCCTGTTTGGAATCAAAGCAGGTTTGTCACCATAAAATTTCCTGTAAAGGCAAAACTACCTTTGGAATTTCTTAACAGTCCTGGGACAGTCTTATTTGCACATAGTGTTTTCTTCAGGGAGTCAAATATATCTTCAATATATGTTTGCTTTTGAATATATTTTAAATAGATGTTTGTACACGATGCTTTAATTAAATAAATTGCTGTCTCTTCACAGTTATAAATTTTATCAGGTGTGATATTAGACCAAAGAATAAATAACTTTTGATGATCCTATATAAATATACGTATATATATGATTTCCATCAGCGGGTCTTTCCTTGAGAAATCATCACAGACTGAATTGAAGCTGTAAACCATCAGTTCAGCTAGATGGCTTTTATACTTCTTTGAGGTCTATAGCTTAAGGAGTAGGTCATAACATTATGAAAATGTAAAGAAGAGCTTCACTTGATACAACAAAATAGGTATTGGATTCTTTTCCAACAATTTTAAAGAAAAATGTCATTTAAAGAAAAATTACATGATAGAACATGTAATTCTATCAAAAATCCCCATGCCATTTAAAATCAGTATGCTCTTGGTGTCTGGGGGCAAAATAATGTTTGTTACTTTTTTACTTTTTTTTTTTTTTTTTTTTTTCTAAAATCCAGAATACTTTCAGAAACTTTAAAAATTTCTCATGGGAAATTATCCCTCCTCAGTGGAGGGATAATTCTAGTCTGCTCTCTTCAAAGGATGTATAGAGGGGAAAAGTAAATTTAAAGATATCAAAGTTTCTGCCCAAATGACTGAAAGAACCTTGGTGTTCAACATCATAGCAGGAAGCTGCCCGCCTATGTCTTGAAGGAATCAGACAAAATTATCAACTGTGCTATGGTTTCAGTCCTTGCCACCTAACTGTTGCACCTTCAGTTTTGCTCTAATGTGGAGTCTTCTGCCTTTTTCATCTGTGTTCCTTGGAAGAGGATAATTAATACATTTGCTTAAAGGAAGCAACCCATGCTAGGGAAAATGCTCCCCCAACCTCATTTTGGACAAAAAAACAAACAGTGGGAAAGCAGGAAATTAGCATAAATGTACCAACTTATTTACGTATGTCTGTCAAAGAGGCACTGAGAGTAGAAAATATTCACAAGATAAGAGGAATTACCATTCATGGTGACCATCACCAATGTTTTAGACATAAGATAGACTGATAACAGAAATTCATATTCCCAGGCTATCTGCCTCTAGTCCTGAAGCTCACTCATGAAAAGCAGTAAGTTTTGTGTATGGAGCAGCTGATTCCTGGGGGCACACAGCTCCTCCTCAGTGACAGTAGCTTTCTGAAATACACGTGTTGATTACTTTATATTTAGTGAGAATGACATGTACTTGTAAGGGAAAAATCTTAATTCTGAAATACTAAGTGACAGTTTCCTTTCTTTTTAAGGGAGAAAAATCTACTTTCATGATGAAATATTTTTCTTTATGAGTTCAAAAATTGATTCTGTCTACTTTGAATACAACAACAACAACAACAACAACAACCTAGATATATCTGTGATTTACTACATAACTTTTCATATTATATTGCACTCTGCCATGTCACATTTTAATAGTGTGAAATAGAGTTTAATATGAACATTTTCTTATATTTTCAACCCAATTCAGATGTACTGTCAAAGAGAACAGAAAGACTCAGAAAATGAAATGAATGAATGCATAAAAAGCAAGAGTATTTTCCATGAGCTAGTGTAAACACAGAAAGACCCTTTCAGAGCAGCATGCCTTTTCACTCCTATAGAAAGTTATCACACTAAAGCACTGATGGATGATAATTCAGATTTAGACCAGTACATAATCAGTGTTTTCTTTTCCTCTCCCTGGAGCTCAGATGGCACATGAATGGGTGGGCTAATGTTTGTGAAGGTTTGTAAAATACTCAGAAAAGAACCCATAACCTTCAGATCCCAGCTGGGATTTAAACACAAAAGAGAAGAGCAAGGTCATGAGAGCTGGTGCTATTTACAGTATTATCACTTGATATCCAACAGAGAGAAAAACACAGCTGAACATAAAATTGTACTTACCTGTGTCTCATTGTTCATGCAGTGAGCTTTGCTAAGAGAATAGGAAGACTGCAGGACACATGAATTGTCAGAAGATAATTTGTGTTTTCTTTGAAAGTTTCTGAAGTCTTCATTTTTTGTGTGCAACCCACCTAGTTAATTTTAAGTGATATTGCTTATTTCCTTGCAAAATAAAAGTGAATTTGGACCTTGAATACTGCTGTCAGTTCTATACCCTCCACTGCATTTTCAGTTGTCTTCTCTCTATTTCTCTTGTATCTTTCCCACCTATTTTAGTCTGCCTCCTCATTCTTCCAATTTCACCATCACCAAATATTGACTGTGAACAATTGTTCAAGTGCTTAATGTTTGTACAACTTATTTTAGTTTTGTTTGTTTGTTTGTGTTTTGTTAGAGAACAAACAGACTCATAAGACTTTCTCTAGACCAGCAAGCAACAAGTGAATATTTCCTGTCATTTCTAAAAAAAAAGTAATAATTTCAATTTCAAGAGTGTTTATTTCACTGTCTACCATTTTTTCTGTCTGTTGAAGGTGAACAACAGGATCTCTTCCAACAAACAAACATAAAGGATCTTTTATTTTTTTTGCAAGTGTTTTGTTTTGCTTTGTTTTGTTTTCCTCTTCTTGTGCCTCCGTAATTATCTTCAAATTGTCCATAGGTTTTTTTTCTCTTAACATCTGAACTCAGAAAAGTCCAGAAATACACGCAATTTGAGGAAGGTAACAAGAGAAGTATTGATTTTCATACTCACTGAGGAAGATTGCAACACATGCAAGTGGATTGTTGGGGCAGAGGAAAAAGATATATTTGTTTAAAAATATATTTGTTTAAAATTTCAATAGATTGAGTTTAGCTGGTTCTTATTTTGACTAGGAGAATATATTAATCCTTGTCAAAGAGACATTTTTGAAACTAATAGGAACTGAGCCTTTTTCTTTTCTCTGGGCAGACATGAAGTCAAATACCCAAAACAAACTTTGAGTAATTGCAATGGCTTGCCTGATACACAATTTTCTTTGTACACAGAGAACAAAACTCAGAACTAATAAACTCATATCAGAATTTTTAACAGACTTAATCAAATGCAGTTTTGGACAAAATGCACTTTCTCATAGTTGTATTGAATTTTTACCATCCATATTGAACTTCAGCCTTTCCATTGACTTGCTTTATGGGAGGTATTAATTATGCTAACAAGCTGCTCTTCCCATAATGTTGAAATGAAGTCAACATTTTTGAAACATTAGGAAATGTGTCAATGTTTTTGTCACGATCATTTTTTAATTTTAATTTAATTTTATTTTTTATTTTTTGTAAATGCCAGGAAAAAGGATTACATCTGGGTGGCTGCTCTCTGTTTATTTAATTTAAGATGACACAGACACCTTCTGCATAGCGTCATCCTTCCATCATCCTAATCCAACATAAGGAATGCAGAAAGGATCAGTGAAAAAAAGGAGAGCATTGTTAATCCATCACATAAATCCATGGGTACTGATTTTCAAAAGCTGTGTAAAGTCCTGCTCTCCCACCTCAGAAAACATTGGGGATATCTGGGAGAAGTCTTGAAGTTGAACAGGAAGGATGGTAAAAGTTATGGGATGGCACTCAGGAAGAGTCAATAAAAAAGACTTTTTCCAGTCTGGAAAAAAGACAAGTGAGAAGAAATGTTGTGCATATTTGAAAAAACCTGTAGCACAGAGGATGAGATGAGGAATAAAACTGTTCACTGGCTCTTTCAGAAAAGGAACCTGAGACAATCACATTTAGATTTATAGAAAGGCTTAGGTTGAAAGCAACCTTAAAGACCATCTAGTTCCAACCCCCTTGCTGGGTGTTGATTGCATGGGCTGATTGCACAGAGCCCCATCCAACCTGACACTGAACACTTCCAGAGATGGGGCATCCACAATTTTTCTGGGCAAGTGGTACATTCAGGACAAACAGAAGGATGTGATTTGTGGCACAGATCAGGGAGAAGCTTGGGACTCTGCATTGCAATACAATTGTAAATTGTGTGCAGCTTCAAAAATTGAGCAAATAAACTGGTGGAAGAAAAGCCCTTTTGGGCTAATCCATAGAAATAACCACCTCTGGCTGACTTTTTGGAGTTCAACACTTGCTCAGTGACTTGTTGAAGTCACTGAAGGCTTGGAGAGCAAGCTGCCAACAAACTCCATTGCATTTTCTATGTATGCCATTCCTTCAACAATTTTAATTTTAATCCAGAGAGATAGCAATAATTCCATGAATATCAACATTATTTTGTATTTCCACTGAAGTATTTAGAGCAATAACTAACCTGTTCCCCTCAGCATACTCCTGTATTTTTCAAGGGTTATGCAGGAGATGATGCCTGGGACTAATACGTCCATATTTCAAACCGAGAATCCACATTTGGTGTCACACAATATTTGCTTTATAATAAGTTAGTTGACCTCAGTTACTGTAAACAAGATGATATTAAGTAACAAGAAGATATTAGAAAATACAAAGTAAGCCTCATATATTGTTTTGACTGTCTTTTAACCTTTATTTCTCAGCCTATTTTTCTCAAGACCAGGAAAGAAATAGATTTTATTTTTATTTTTAATTAAGTCATTGAAAAAAAATACAAAAAAAAAAAAAAAAAGACCTCTAGATTTTTTTTAAGTTGTTTTTTTTTGTTTGTTTGTTTGTTTTTAATTCTGTGGACTCCGGAGCAGTAAAATAAAATTTTAAGATTTTTCAGCCTCTTGATCCCTTCTTACAAAAATAGAATTGTATGTGAAAATAACAGTAAGTCTAAAGAAGAATTTATGGGTACCTGAAAAGAAGAATTTACAGTAAAATTTCATTAAAAGGATAAAATCTGGGGAATTTCTGAATATTTCTGGGAAGTCCAGAAATAGTCTGTAATTGCTGCTAGGGAAGTTGACTTATGGATATTCTCTGCTAAGGGCTCTGGTTATTTCTATCTCAATTTCTGTTTTCAGTCCCAAATGGGCAGATCTGAAACAAATGTGTCAATTAAAGTCTTAGACAAAAATTCAGCTTTGTCCTTATGCAAACATCTGCACTAGCTTTGTAAGTAGAAAGAAAATACAACTGATGTTGGACCTCTCCTTGCCTTTGGAGAAGACAGAGGTTTCTAAATGTGCTATGGCTGAGACCTTAGCTGTGGTCTGTTGCTTCAGAACTTGTACTGAGCTGTTCAATGAAAGAAGTCTTCCAGCTTCCCAGTCTCATCATGAATACGAGATTAGGTTTTAAATTGTCTTAGTTACAGTATGAAGAATGTAGCATGCCTCAGAATGCATAGTATGAAAATCATGGTATGTTTTAGCATGTTTCACTGGATCTAAGTTTTGAATCATTCATTTTACACAAATTGAAATCTTTCTTATATTTTCCTTCTAGTCACACTAGTTTTAATAGCTCAGTCAAACATATGTGTTGTCTACTCTTTGAAATGGGCAGCCGGATTAACTAGGGGTGTCAATTGCTTAATATTTAAGAAATTATAAACAGTGATTAATTGGGTCTGGACACTATAGTATCAAACATTAAATTTAATGTGGTCTTCATTTTTTATTGTCTAGTTGCAATAGTAAAAAATATACTCATCATACTTCAAAAAAATAGAAGGGAGTTTGGGGAACATCTCTTTGATACATTACTGCTCACTTTTGTATAGGAAAAAAAGAATAAAAGCAAAAAAGTGCTCCCTACTATGCATAATTCAGTATAAATATTTGTGTGTATGTGTATTTACATATATGGAAAAACTCCCATGTTATCATGAGACTGAAATGGTCTGAATGTGAAGAAATGATCATAACCATAATGAATAAAGAGAGAAGGAATTTTAGAAGAAAAGTCTGTTCACCCATCATTACAAGCAAACATCTGGGGTAACTAAGGAACCTTACTGCTGATTTGTGCAGCAAGGACTGGTGCCTAGGTCTGAGAGGAGAGCTTCCTGTAGCCCTAACGGGTCACTTACCCATCACTCATCCTTTACCTCCACTGCAAGCACTCATTTAGGATTAGCCGTCCACGTGAATATCAGCGTTGGTCTACAACTACACTTGTAAAGATTTAATACCAGCCCTGAGGATTGCTATCAATGTTTAGTGCAACTGCTATTGGCTGTCATAGATGACCTTTAGACTTAATAGCTTTATTAGTAGTAGTAGAAGTAGTAGTAGTGTAGTCCCAAAGTAGTAGTAGTAACAGTGCTGTGCTTTTTTATTTATTTTATCATGTACTGTGGTGTTTTTGTTTTGTTTTTTTTTGGTCAATAATTTTCTTGTAACATCTAGAGGTTTCTTGCTAGCAAACTGTAGATTCTTCATGCACTGTGGCAGAACAGTCCCTTAGGTCAGTGCTCAGGTGTGGAAGAATAGGAAATAAGGTCAACCATCTGCCAGGAGCAGAGGCCAACACCGCTATTTCCGCAGTACAGGAGACAGCCTAGAGGCTGGGAACTATTCCAGGAGGAGGAATTTATTTCTGCTCCTACATGCCATGGGTTCATGTGGCTCAGAGATCAAGTGCTGCCTGCTATCTCCCCACATGCAGAGCTTGGGGTTATTACTGTATTCTTATGCACCTCAGACACCATTGTTTCTTATGGCACATGGTAGGCTCTTATTACTGAGGGATGCACACACTTGCAGGCCCACCTCTCCTTACAGTGCTTTAGAGCTTTCCTAACTTCCACTGAACAAAATATCTGTTCAGCTGTAAAAGTAGTGTGGATCCTTACATTAAGTATTATTTTTAAACAGAAATACCATGGTATTTATATACTTATTGTCAGCAAAATAATAACTGCAGGCATACATATTTGCTTTCAGCTCTAAAAGATATATGTGAGATGTGATAATTTTTGTTGATAGGCAAGTGAGAAGAAACTTTTTTTTTTTTTTTTTTCAGATTATCTTATCTTCCTGAATCCCATGGTCATGTGCGTTATTGTTAACATAGGTCATGGCAGCAACTGTCTTTATGTTAGCTTTTAAAAAAGTACTGTTACCTTGGTAACTGCCATATCACCTCCTTGAAATAACATGCACAATATAGAATATGATCTTTTGCACTGTGAAGTATTCTAGGGAAAATGTTCAGTGTTAAGCACTTTTTTTTTTTTTCCAAATTTTAATGAGGTTTGAATGATGTTTTTACTAATTTTTTTACCTGCTTTCCCCATTTAAAATATTTTTATGGAGAAAACAAATGAGTGCACCAATGCATACTTCCATCCCTAATGACCCCTTCAGTTAGTGACAGAACTTACTGTACATGTCATTTTCCATAATACAGGTATTACAAAAGTTATATCAATTATTTGCTTCAGTCATTGCATTCCACTTACTCCGTTTCACTTAAATAGCTCAGAGAATAGAGTGATTGAGCTAAGGCAAAGAGAAAGGTTCTGAAACATATTCATCTGAATTATTTTATTCAAAAATACATGGAATTTAAGACCAGAAGCAACCATTGTGACTATTTAGTTTGGAGTCTTGCATAGTACAAAGAACAGAATCTCACTGAGCAATCTCTCAGAAAGATGTGAATGGGTTGATGAATTTTTAGGAACATATCCTTGCTAACCATCTTTGTACAGCAAATGCAAGCAAACATCCAGACTGGGATCAGCTTTTACTGTTGCCAGGTTGAATCCTATGTTTTACATGTTCTACCTTATCCTGGACTTTCTCAGGACTGACCTTTGGAACAACTGGTTGAGTTGTGGTTATATGTTTCAGCTTCATTGTGTTTCGTCCTTTGCACATCAGCTTTCTGGCTTCTGAGTTTCAGAAAGAGGTTGGTAATGACTCAGACAAGTGAAGAAAAAAAAAAGGCAAAAGTTTGCATTCCAGTTTTTAAAATGCACTAAATGCACTAAGTAAAAGTGAAATATCAGGCAAAACGTTTTGTTCCGTCGTTTATGACCATCCCATTGCTGTTCCTGGAGTTCCCAGTAGTGCAACATCTTTCTCCTCCAGCATGCACTCCCTGTTCTTTGCCCAATTCTGTTTGCTCTTAAACCTCATTGATTTCCTATCAGTTATTTAGCTGCCAGATACAGCTTTCAAAATCTCTGCAGACTGTACAAGCCATCTAGGAATCAACTTACTAAGCATATGTTGGTGAATTTTAAACTTTGGAAGATTCTTCAAGACACTAAAGAAATATTTCTTTAGTAGTATGTCTTTTTCTCTCAGTTTAGACAGACAGCTACAATAATATTTGATGAGCCTTCATAAAATAATGAGTAGTTTAAGTAGATCGATCTGAATAGGCTGCACCGATGGGCTGAGGTCAACTGCATGAAGTTTAACAAGGCCAAGTGCCAGGTCCTCCACCTGGGGCGCAATAACCCCAAGCAGAGCTACAGGCTGGGAGATGAGTGGTTGGAGAGCTGCCAGGCAGAGAAGGACCCGGGAGTGATGGTTGATAGTCGGCTGAATATGAGCCAGCAGTGTGCTCAGGTGGCCAAGAAGGCCAACAGCATCCTGGCTTGCATAAGAAGCATTGTGACCAGCAGGTCTAGGGAAGTGATTGTCCCCCTGTACTCAGCTCTGGTGAGGCCGCACCTTGAGTACTGTGTTCAGTTTTGGGCCCCTTGCTACAAGAAGGACATCGAGGTGCTTGAGCGGGTCCAGAGAAGGGCGACGAAGCTGGTGAGGGGCCTGGAGAACAAGTCCTACAAGGAGCGGCTGAGGGAGCTGGGCTTGTTCAGCCTAGAGAAAAGGAGGCTCAGGGGCGACCTTATTGCTCTTTACAGATACCTTAAAGGAGGCTGTAGAGAGGTGGGGGTTGGTCTGTTCTCCCACGTGCCTGGTGACAGGACAAGGGGGAATGGGCCAAAGTTGCGCCAGGGGAGTTTTAGGTTAGATGTTAGGAAGAACTTCTTTACCGAAAGGGTTGTTAGACATTGGAACAGGCTGCCCAGGGAAGCGGTGGAGTCACCATCCCTGGAAGTCTTTAAAAGACGTTTAGATGTAGAGCTTAGGGATATGGTTTAGTGGGGACTGTTAGCGTTAGGTCAGAGGTTGAACTCTATGATCTTGAGGTCTCTTCCAACCTAGAAATTCTGTGATTCTGTGATTCTGTGATAGATTGTGGTCAGATTTCAAAGGAGAGATTGCTGGCATATCAAATAATAATAATAAAAAAAAGTATTTCAGTGAAAACTTCTATCCTGATTTTTCTTTGAAAAGTGAAAATATACATTTTATTATTATTTTTTTTTTTTCTGTGGAATTTCTTTTGGAATGTGTTTTTCCTATCTGTGAGAATTTTCTTTCTTTCCTCTCATTTCTACTGATGAATTTGGAAAAGAAATGGGATTTGGACTGACAAATTTGCGTCGTTAGTATTATTTGCATGCTTCACACAAGCAAATTGGTCTTGAATCTTTCCTCTCTGACAGGTAAAGTAAGTCTGCTGAATTCAGTGAAGCTGCACAGTTGGAGATCCAAGGTAAATGAGAAGAAGTCCAGCTGTTTCTATGAAGTCTGAGAACACTGTGGGGTTTTTGTGCATTTAAAAACATTGCTGCTATGGATTTTAATAGTTTTTATTTATTAGACCAGAGAATTAAAGAAAAGTGCCTGTTTGTTGGTCTGAGACTGGGTTTTTTAAACCTGACTAAACCAATTAAGGTTGATCTTAATGCCAGCAAGAAATAGACATCTTTCAGAAACATTTTACTTCATTGATAGTTCTGTTGTTTAAAATAAATAAATAAATAAATAAATCACTATATAAAAGATACAAAAGATAGCTAATTCTTCAGTTGATCAGTTAATTCTTGCTTGGACAATGTGACTTTTCCGTTTTTTTCAAATGATAAAACAAGAGTAAGAAAATGCTTTGTGCTATGTGTGGGAGGAGACAAACAAATAACCAGTAAATTAAAATATTAAAAGAAGCCAAATCACATTGCTTCTCCTCTCCCCACTGTTAGAGAAAGTATTGCATGCCTGACATTACAAACTCTCTCAGCTTCCCAGAAGGTAGGACTAGCTTTGTATTAATAAGTTAATAATACATTCGGAGATTGTCCATGTTTCTAAGTTTTTTTTCTCGGGAGTCTCTTTTTGGGAGTAGAACCCTACAATGACCCAAATGAAATTCTCCTATTCCCCTATTTTCAAACTCCATAATAAAGAACAGATCTCAAAAAGACTGCTATAATCCTGAATGAAGAGTATACTCGTATAGATTTTATTCTCCCAGCCCTCCAAATATAGAAATTTAAAATATGATAAATATATAATCAAGAATATAATATATACACTTAACCTCCACCCCCTTTCATTTTGAAGAAATAGTTTTTATTAAAAAAAAATGTTTCTTATTCTTCTGGGGGGAACGTGTTCTGAAATGGCACTTGCATTTTCAAAATGATGATATATTTTAAATAAACACTTATTACTTTTTTTTCATCTATGATCCTTGTTGACTGTCCCTTCAGTCTGCCCAAACGGCAGCTGAATGCCACTTCACAGAAGCACAGAATCATCTAGGTTGGAAGAGATCTCCAAGATCACTGAGTCCAACTTCTGACCTAACACTAACAAGTCCTCCACTAAACCATATCCCTAAGTTCTACATCTAAACATCTTTTAAAGACCTCCAGGGATGGTGACTCCACCACTTCCCTGGGCAGCCCGTTCCAATGCCTAACAACCCTTTCCGTAAATAAGTTTTTCCTAATATCCAACCTAAACCTCCCCTGGCGCAACTTTAGCCCATTCCCCCTTGTCTTGTCACCAGGCACGTGGGAGAACAGACCAACCCCCACCTCTCTACAGCCTCCTTTAAATTATCTATGGAGTGTGCCCCTGAGCCTCCTCTTTTTCAGACTGAACAATCCCAGCTCCCTCAGCTGCTCCTCATAAGACTTGTTTTCCAGACCTCTCACAAGCTTCGTTGCCCTTCTCTGGACTCGCTCGAGCACCTCAATGTCCGTCTTGTAGCAAGGGGCCCAAAACTGAACACAGGACTCGAGGTGCGGCCTCACCAGACCCGAGTACAGGGGGATGATCACTTACCTAGACCTGCTGGCCACACTGCTTCTTATGCAAGCCTCGATGCTTCTGGCCTTCTTGGCCACCTGAGCACACTGCTGGCTCATATTCAGCCGACTATCCACCAATACTCCCGGGTCCTTCTCTGCCTGGCAGCTCTCCAACCACTCATCTCCCAGCCTGTAGCTCTGCTTGGGGTTACTGCGCCCCAGGTGCAGGACCAGGCACTTGGCCTTGTCGAACTTCATGCAGTTGACCTCAGCCCATTGGTGCAGCCTATCCAGATCCTCCTGCAGAGCCTTCCTGCCCTCAGGCAGATCAACACACGCACCTAGCTTGGTGTCGTCTGCAAGCTCACAGCACGTTTATGCTTATGATAGGTAAAAAGCTAAAGAAACCAGCATGATGCAGGTGAGCTGGATACTTAAAGTGAAACAACACCTGGATTTGAAATTTGTCATCTATCTGCTTCTATCTTAGATTTAGCTAATTTTGCAATCTGATGTGCCATTTTCTGTAGTGCAGCAAATGTTAATAACAGCTGTCAAATTTCTTCAGGTGTAAATACTGTAATAAAGGGTAACCATTTTAAATAAATAAATAAATAAATAAATAAATATGTGCATTTGTGGAAGACACACAAGGAAAGAGATACAGTAGCATAAAGCATTACATATAGCTCAAACTGTCAAACCATATTTCCTAACAACCTTATTATTTCATAATAACCTTAACAGCTGCAGTCTTTTTTAATCTACTATTTAAAGCAGACTTTATTATAAGTCAAAAAAGATTACTTTTCTCATTAACATTAAAAATCAGTAAAATAAGACATTTAGATATTTCCTGCTCATTTCTTGTATAAGCATCAGAAAGAACAATTTTCACTCAAATCCAGGAAGAGATTAAGGAGCCTAAAATGTCTGTCCTTGCTTTTTTGCCACAGCCACCACTTTTTTTTTTTTTTTTGCATGTTTTATGTCCATTTGGTTTTGGATCCTGGTTGCCCTGATTAAACCTAATTATTTTTCCTTTTTTGAGCTTTCCTAGTTTTACCAACCCAGAATTCCCAAGGAAGGAGGTGGTGCAAAGCTTTGCTCAAGTGGCAACTCTTGAAACTAAACCACCTGAAAAAGGCAGGGAATCTGGATTTGGGTGACACCTGAAAGGGAGAAAAGGGAATTGAAATGGCAGAGGAAGGTGATATATAGGAAATGTTAGCATGGGCTTCCTGAAACAGTCTTGCTTCCTTCATTCAGTACTCCACACAGACTAATTTTCATTTCTCCTTAGAAAGCAAGAGATCTGAACTATAGTAGCCAAGCATTTCAAATGTAGATGATGTTTTGTTAAACAGAGGTGGATATTTTGGAAATGCAGAATACCAAGGGTGTATAGAAAGCCATTATCAAAACAAATTTATATCAACTAGATAGGTGTCAGACATAATCAAAGGTGGCTCTGTTTGAGCTGAAGGTTCTTCTACCATAGTGTTACACAACAAGTGGAGCTAAATGACACTGAAATCAAAATAAATGGCTGAAACTTGTTTCCTTTTAAAACAACCGCAGAACTTCTCTTGAATGCAGTGGTAAAAGATCAGTTACAAAAGAAAATAAGCTGATTTGTCCAGTCAGGGGAGACTGTATAGACTTGGATACTGCATTCAGAGCAACATCAACCTTAGGTGACTAATACAGAAAATATTTGGTACAGGGAATAATAGAAATAGGAGTCTGGATAAGGCCTGAAACCAGAAACCCCATAGTGGATAGAAATATCATATAAAGAATAGTGATAGATAAGAGTGTGGGTTTGCTTGTGGTTTTTGTTTTGTTTTGTTTTGTTTGTTTGTTTGTTTGGTTTTGTTTTTCAGAAACACTTTTTCTGTGAAAGGCTCTGAAATGAAAAAGAGAAAGAAAAGATCATTCAATGCAAAACTGGAGGATCAAGACAAAAGGAGGAAAATTAACTTTAAATTGAGACTTCAGGGCCTGGAAGGCTTTTCTATCTCTCTTTAAACTAATCTTACAGAAAAACACTGTTGACAGTGTTACAGCTATTATATTCCCACCACCAGTCTGAAAACCACACTAACAGCAAGCCATCAAATATCCTTATCGCAAAAGAAAGAATGAACACTTCCTCCTTATTGCACTGCTGTTCCAAAGGGCTATGAAGACAGACACTATTAGATAAAATTACATTTACTGCTATTCCTCAATCTGTACTAGTCCAAAGCCACATGTAGTATCTCCTGCCATGAAGTGGAGGGACAAGAGAAATGCAGTATGAGTCCTTATGAAACACCATTGAGAAAATTACTAGAAAAGTTCATTCTTTCCAAAATTTTGCATGCCTTCCTTGTCTTAGCAAGGATTTATTTATTTATTTATTTTCTTGTCTGAGACCATATTGCCAGCCAGCATTGGTTTCTAAGGCCAAATCTTTTCCTAAGTTATTACAGGAACTCTGTTATAGTCTCAGAAATGTTTATTCTCTTATAAAGAGAGTGAATCTACTGAAACCTTAGAAAGCTCCATTACAATCAGATAAATAACTAGGAATGTCAAATGATGTAACCAAGTATAACACAGGACATTACTGACACAAGCATCTCTGATGCTCCTGAACATGCCCTTTGGGACATATACTTGGAAACAGAATGTTTTTCTCTCACCTAAGTGGAAGTATAACAGCTCTTCTGTTTCCAGAAGGGTGGAACAAGCTACAATTAGGAATCACTTAATAAGTACTAACACTGATCTTAGCATTTAGAGTATTTTTGAAGGAAAAAGCCTCTGAAGGCCAGATTCTGTCCTGTCTTCTCACATTCAGTAATGGCTTATTTACCAACATTTCAAAACAGAGCTATTAGTTCATTATTAAAAAAAAATAAAACTAGCTTTACTTGTCCCTGACTATATGTATATAAAAAATATGAAATATGTATATATATATTAAAAAAAAACACAAACAAACAGAGATTAAGTATTATCATAATGATAATTTTTCTCATTTGTATTTTCTTTTATTTTTTTTTTGTTGTTGTTGTTGTTGTTGTTCTTTTGTTTTGTTTAGTTGTTTAGGGAGCTGTAAGATTTTCATGGTCAGCTATTAATACAATTCTTAAGAGTTAAGCAAACATTATATTTCACTTTTACATAGCGAATTAAGACATGGAGAGTGAAAATAACTATTCAAAATCCTAACAGGCAGCTACTGGCAGCGCTAGAATAAATATTTTAATAATCCTACCTCCTCAAGAATCCCTAAAATATCATGTTTCTATACAGCCATCATTCAGTTAACTGTCATTTGCTGGATGGCTATGATATATATGTAGGAAGAAAGTAAATGACAAATAAGTGATTTGTCTTTTTTAGTCTGGGAGAGTACAAAGTTAGTCTACAACAGACAGTTAAAGGTGTGATGCTATTATATTTAGTGCATAATTTGGGAAGAACCTGTAGACTTAGTTTCTGTCTGAGTGTTAGTGTCTGGTTTATGCTGTTAATGTGATATAACTAACTCCTGATGAAATCCTGTGGAAAGCATTTGAAATTCCCAAGACCATTTCCCATCTACCTAGAGGAATCCCATTTTGGAGTCATGAATATAGCTTGTATCTCAAGAGGAGCCTTGGTGTGGTTGCTTAGAAACCAGACAAAGGGATTCAAGGGAGAAAGAAGGTGTAATGGTAATGAATGAAAATATAATCTGTGGCAACATCTGACTCATATGGGTAACTGGAAGAGGCTTGGTGCCTGTATAGTTGATAAAATTATATTTTCATTTCTGTCAATTCATTCTTGTCAGAGGAGTCTTAACTCCCTTAATTGTCATTTAGCTGTAAATTACGTCTTTATTCACAAAATCTGGTCAGAGTATGTATATATTATCCAAGGGGACCAGAAATTAAGAAATTCTTTCTGACAAAAACTGTTTTAACAAGCTAATGAAAATTAAAGCTTTATTTGTAACTTTGTTTATAGAACAGCACTTGGGCAGCATGTGTCTTGGGATCTCTGATGACAGTCAGGTACGGTAGATTAACACTGATGATGATCTCAAAATCACATAAATAAGCTTCTGTCATAAGTGCTGCACTGAGCTACCCGTGGCTGGAGGATGCTTATGATTCAGCTCTCCATTACCTCCTCAATGAATTCACATGCGGCAGCTGGGTGGCAAATGTCGGCATATGGTGAGACAATAGCATAATCTGAAGGTACCTCAGACCTTTAGAACCGCATACAAATAGGCTGGTGGCACAATACAGTGTTGATGTAGGGCAGATGTAACCTGCAAAAAAAGGTGGGTGCTGGTGGGCTGCTGAGCTGGCCATCTGCCTGCAGCCTCTGGCTATGATGCCAGCATGTCCACCCACCTCTAAACATAGTACGCTGTGCATCGCACTTGTGTTGGAGATGTGCTTCTAATGGTGAACTTCTGCAAGGCCAAAATGTGAAATAAAGTGTGCAGCTACAGCTCCCACTGTTTTGAGAACAAAGTTTTTTTTTCCCTGTTGTGTGACACTGACCATATACTCATGTTATATTGGTAACAAAGACCAGGTTGTTTACATGGTGGTAAATAATCTAATAAATTCATTATTATGGATGATTACATTATATATTCATTTATACATATTATTTATTCCTTTTTAAGGTTGTTAAAGGAAAGAAGGAAAGAAATGTGCATGCAACCTCAATCCAGAGATGATGACAAAGCTTATAACAGCTACGTTAAAGCAATGATTGCTTCATCATGTTGTCACAGATTATGTGGGAAATGTTATATTTTCATGAGTTAAAAAATAAGGAAAGTTGCTAATAATAAAACCAATACCCCTACTCACACAGGAATGTATGATGTTACACCCAGTCACACTGAGACTTGAACCTCAAGGCACAAGCATCCAAATAGCAAAATAAGTTCAGAAAATTGTGATGGTTTCAGTAGGATGCCAGTCATGAGGGCTCAGAAAGCCTCAGGTTAGATTTGAAAACCTGTTCAGGGCAGAGTGGACGTGAGTGTTAAATTAAAATAATAGTAAATAGAGGTATTGTGTTGCCTTCTTAACTCAGTCTTTCTCTTTTCCAGAAGTTGTTTTTTATGCAAACATCATTGTCTTAGCAAATCTACAGAAGCAGCCAAGAAAGCAGAATCAATTTGGTGAGCTGTTCTCTGCTGGTAATTCTCCTTGTCTCCTGTGCCATTCCTTCCAATGCTTCAGGTTTGAATGTGATGTTCACACTAATTTGCTGTTTGCTATTTTGTCACTGAAGTGCAACCATTGGGTTAACTTCTAATTTGTCATCTGAAATTTTGACAAAGATGTCTAGCATTAATGCCTGACCATTTGATATGAGGGGAAAGAAGGAAGGAACAGTTCTTCGTTGCACAATCATCAAATATGAAGGGCTTGTGGGCAGGGTCAAGTGGGGAAAAAGGAGAAAATATGGTGTGGGGAGGAAAAAAAGAGGACTGGGATGAGGACATAGGTTTTTGGTCGTGCTGCTGTGAGGGACTGGTGTGGATGTAAGGGTTGTTGCTGAGGAAGGGGTGGCGGGAAAGCAGCAGAGCTCCACTAGGCAGGGAAGGGCTGATCTTCCCAGGCCAGGGCAGCTGAACTTCTCCCTGGAGGTAAGCAGACCAGGCAGTCTTTGAAAACTATTTAATAGTTAAATCCTCTGCCAATTCTTCTATTACTTTATCTGATGGTACCTACCGTGAGACAGATAACCTTATAGCTATTTTCACAGTCCAGCTCATTTTTTTTTTAAGAATATGGGGCAATGTTAGCTTTTTTTTCCCAATCTACTTCAATGTCTGCTGACCTCTAGGACCTGTTAAAATCATATTCTAGTGATCCAGAGTATCCAGCTCTGATAACTTTTATAGAAACAAACTGTATTGACATGATAATTTCAAAATGTCTAAATTATATTTAACATCTTCCCTAGTTGCTGTTGGAAGGGAGACCACTCTATAATCTGTATCATCTGGATTTTTCATGAAATACTCAAAAAAAAAAAAATTATAAGAGAATTTGAGTTTACCACACTATTATGGACAGCAGTTAATTTCCATTTAGTCCTGGGAAAATTTCCTTGAAAAGACTCCTTGACTATGTATAACACACATGTCTCTTGCTTTTTCAAAATGAGTTTATTTATTCACTCAAATGTATTTATCTACACAAATCTAAACTTATCCATATAATATTTTTTATTCACTCAAATACATTTCACACACAGAAAATGGTAGAGAAAGCTGCATATTAGTATCTTTTCTAACTCTTGGTCTCTGCAAGTTTTGGCCCATTCTCTTCAGCCAGGTTTGCTTTTCTTTCCGGGCTTGCAGACAAAGCCATTGTCTTTTGTATTTTCTATCTTCAGCTCCCTTCTGAGTTCCTTTCTGTTTTCATCTGCTGACAGTCACTTCATCTCACCTCCTTTTCTGAGGCTCCCATATTCATTGATATGTAGCATTGCCTTTGATCGTAGGGTCTCCTGTCAGCTTGAATAAAGATAGGCAAAAAAAGAACCATGAATTTATGCTCCCTCCCTGTGTTCTCTTATGGAGTCTTGACTCTTTTGTATTTCCTTTCTCTTAACTTCATCCTCTCATTT
This sequence comes from Anas platyrhynchos, assembly GCF_047663525.1. Classification (NCBI taxonomy): domain Eukaryota; kingdom Metazoa; phylum Chordata; class Aves; order Anseriformes; family Anatidae; genus Anas; species Anas platyrhynchos. The sequence goes on along the minus strand of NC_092588.1, from coordinate 53,512,834 downwards.
AATTCTGAGAACCAAACAAAGATAATATCAAACACATAAAGTGAGGAACACAGAAAGTCATAAAATAATAGCATCTTTCATTCAAAATTCCAGGTAATTGTAGAAAAGATCTCTGCATTACTGAAAAGTACCTTTAAGTATATAAGTGTTCTTGTATGCCATTGTTGCTAATCATACAGATCACAGAATCACAGAATCACAGAATCTCTAGGTTGGAAGAGACCTCAAGATCATCGAGTCCAACCTCTGACCTAACACTAACAGTCCCCACTAAACCATATCCCTAAGTTCTACATCTAAACGTCTTTTGAAGACTTCCAGGGATGGTGACTCAACCACCTCCCTGGGCAGCCTGTTCCAATGTCTAACAACCCTTTCAGTAAAGAAATTCTTCCTAACATCTAACCTAAAACTCCCCTGGCGCAACTTTAGCCCATTCCCCCTCGTCCTGTCACCAGGCACATGGGAGAACAGGCCAACCCCCATCTCGCTAGAGCCTCCTTTAATATACTTATACAGAGTGATAAGGTCACCCCTGAGCCTCCTTTTCTCTAGGCTGAACAAGCCCAGCTCCTTCAGCCGCTCCTCATAGGACTTGCTCTCCAGGCCCCTCACCAGCTTCGTCGCCCTTCTCTGGACCCGCTCAAGCACCTCGATGTCCTTCTTGTAGCGAGGGGCCCAGAACTGAACACAGTACTCGAGGTGCGGCCTCACCAGAGCCGAGTACAGGGGGACGATCACCTCCCTAGCCCTGCTGGTCACAGTGTTTCTGATACAAGCCAGGATGCCGTTGGCCTTCTTGGCCACCTGAGCACACTGCTGGCTCATATTCAGCCGACTGTCCACCATCACTCCCAGGTCCTTCTCTGCCTGGCAGCTCTCCAACCATTCCTCTCCCAGCCTGTAGCTCTTCTTGGGGTTATTGCGCCCCAGGTGCAGGACCCGGCACTTGGCCTTGTTAAACTTCATACAGTTGACCTCAGCCCATCGGTGCAGCCTATCCAGATCCTCCTGCAGAGCCTTCCTACCCTCGAGCAGATCGACACACGCACCTAGCTTGGTGTCATCTGCAAACTTACTGAGGGTGCACTCAATGCCCTCATCCAGATCATTGATGAAGATGTTAAAGAGGACCGGCCCCAGCACCGAGCCCTGGGGGACGCCACTAGTGACTGGCCTCCAACTGGACTTGGCTCCATTTACCACAACTCTCTGGGCCCGGCTATCCAGCCAACCTATTCATCTACACAAGGACACTTAATGACGCCCAAGCAGATGTTTCGTGTCTTAGTATAAAATACAACAATTTCAGTTACTAATACATAAATATGGAGACAAATCCATAAACATGAATTCTGAGATTTGCTGAGATTAGGATTTTGCATAGGGTTGAAGGGTGCACATACAATCCCATTGATTTAACTGAGGCACTAAGCAGCTGTTAAAACCTTGAATTTCATCCTCTAACAAGGCCCAGGTCCTAAGAAATAAAATCACCAGGTAAAAGATACACTTTTTTTTTTTTTTCCATTCTGCTGTGTGATTTAATTTCTTAGATCAATTTATTTTGTAAGAAGTAAGCATTAATACATGGATTTTCTCTGAGAACTTTGAAATCTCTATCCTCCCAGGAGATAAAAGTTTATAGCATTATTTGTCACATTATGTGTTTACTACAAACAGTTTAAGATTAAAGGCATATTTATTGTAAGAACTGAAGCAATGAATTAGATGTTGCATGTTTCATCTATACTTGTCACAATTCTATAAAGCTTGTTAGCAGTCTAGGATATACAATGATTTAAGGCTGGGTTCACATTCAGCTTTCTATTTCAGGCTGAGGATCTACAATTACCTTGCCACTGTATTTCAAAAGAGCAGAATCTTGACTGCTTAAAAAAAAAAAAAAAAAAAATCCAATTAATGACTTAATAAGTATGTCTGTAAGAAGCAGTATTGGTTATTAAAGGAAAAGTATTTTCCTTCATGTTGTCCTGCTCAGGTGTCTTCCTTATAAAACAAGCATCATGTTCATTACCTGAACAAATAACTGAGTCACAAGATATGAATTTGGTCCATTAATTGTATACTGATTATACACGAAGTTTATGTAATTGCAAGTAAAATATTCTGACCTATTTTGGTGAGTAGTTCCACTACCTATGCACTGTAGGGAAAATAGAAGCTAAAGGCTATTATTTTTTTGCACTTGCAAGTTGGTTTACTTATTATGTTCTCAAAATTTTATAGCACAAATGGGAACATGCAAATCATTCTTCTGCTGTAAATTAAAACTATACATTTCTATGACTGTAGATTCATAACACGGCCACTGGTAGCTGGCATTATCATTTTAGCAATTATGATCCATAAAAATAAATTATCCCAACACTGAGCAACAAAACTCCAAACATGCAAATCATCATGGGATATGAACAATTCCTGTAGTGATTGTCTTTGAATAGTTGCACAAATTTAAAAATAACTTTTCTAGCAGATCAAAACACTGACGTCTAATAAGGTTTACTTTGGGCATGTGAATTTCATGACTCATCAATATATGAATATATAAATAATGATTAAAAGGATAAACAAAACAAAACAACAACAACAAAAAAACTTTACCACGCATTCATGGAGAGCAGGTTTTAATTTTCCACCAGACCAACTGTCCTGAAACCTTTGCGTAAGTGGTGAAATGATGTGAGATCATGAAGGAAGGAAGAAGCAAAAGGCATGGCTAGGAAATTCACTCAGGGTATGTTATTAGAACCTGGGAATTATGCTAGTTGTACAAAGGGCAGTCTAGCATGGTGCCATTTGTACCAGACATGTACAACTGAGATTGATAGCAGTCTGTCAGGCTCCAGCTTCCACAGTTCACCTCTGACCCTAGTTTTAAGAAATATGAATAACCACAGAAAGAAAGAAATGGAAAGAACCATGTCTGGGGTGGAAAAGAAGGATGTGGAGCTAATAGCAGGAATAGCAATAGGAAACTGTAGCTAAAATTATCTATGTACAGTCTTTTTGATTCCCAAGCGGACAGCAATCCCAATGCCTTTGTGTGTGACTTGGTGAAAAACAGTGGCTTGCCTGGGCTGAACATGAAATTACTTATGTGAGAACAATGCTAGGAGTGTGAGAGGAAGAAAAGACACTGAAAAAGGACCTGTGGCCTTTGTACTAATGTCTGTGTTGTAATTTACAAACACATTTGAACCTCAAGCAATCACCATTCACTGGTACTCAGTTTTCCACCTCTATTCATATATCTTGTAATTTGACACAATATATACTGGTGCCATATGTGATGGGAAGATGAAAGGATGATTTGTTAAGCACAAGATAACTCTGATGTAATCAGTTGTTATAGAGTGTTGCTATCTGCCATTTTTTAATAGGAGATAATGATAAGGCTTTTTCTTCAATGGATGTTCTTTCAATTAATTTTACATGAAGAAAGCTTCAGGCTCTTTCTTTCTCACACATCTTATATCCTCTATGAAAACACTGTGCGGGAAAGAGGAGAATGTTATATAAGTTCTGGTGCCATTTTTTAATATTGCAAAAGCTATTCCAGTTCCCCTTTGACACTCAAAATTAAGACAACAATGACGATAACATTGGTGGAAAACATCAGAACACAGACAAGGTTTGCAGTGGAGAGGTTGGCTTTCAGTTATAGTCGCCAATCCGTTCCTTTATGTTTTTACATAACTTTCTCTCTGAGGGACTCTTCATCTGCCCCAGTGCTTGTGTTTTTGCATGGTAAATACGAAAACCCAAACATAAATGTGAAAGAGATGGAATTCCTTTCTGTTTGTAAAGTTGTCATAAAGTTGCTTTTTTTTGCCCTTAAAGTATATTGTCTGTATTTGCTCCATATCATTAAGATAAGGTATTAATGAGACTATCTGAAAAAAAAGGGAAAGGAAAAGGAAACACTTTAAATGTAATTATAGTCAGATGTCAAGACATATCAATAGGTTTAGATATTCACAACATACTTAAGCAATGAAATGAACTTTCTTAGTATTAAATACTGAAAAATGAAAAAAAAATATATGGAGAAACTTTTGAAATACTTAAAATTGAAATACACTTTTAATTTGAACATATTTCTCAGTTTTCTTAAACAATGTTTAGGATGAAATATCTAGTGCAAAGTCTCATTAAATTGTTTTAATGTTGGAATAATAAAGCCAAACCCTGCCTCAGGTTTCTGAAGAGGTATGAAATGTAAATGTGATATTTTTATCCCCCATGATGTGGCTGTGTGAAATGCACTGGGAAGAGTATGCTCCTTCAGTGACTACTGAAAGTGTTTGTGCACATAGTTTCATCTTTCGTGGTCTTATCTGCCAACACACTTGTATATGTGAGGAAGAGAAAGATGGGATACTTTCACCCTGGAGGACTTCTGGACTCCTGGGAATGGTATGTGTACTGGCCACTAACCTACTCTTTGTTGGAGCAGAACCTGAGCAGAATCAACCTACCCTTCCCTGGGCAAACTTCTAAGTTTGCCCAAGAAAAGGATGAGAAAAGCGAGCCTGTCCAAGAACCACACTAACTAACCAGGTCTGATAGCCTGTTCTAGATAAGGTAGCAACATCCTTCAGCGCTCTGCAAGCTCCTCATACAACTCTGTTGGCACAAGGCATCTTCCCCTTCAGGGAACTGACGTTGCTGCTGTGGTGACCATCACTGATGATGCAGCTCATAGGTTGCATTGGTTGAGTTGGTTGCTATGAAGGATTATGGTTTACACAAGCTAGGTCTTCCTTAAGTGAAGGCACCAGCACCAAAAAAAAAAAAAAAAAAAAAAAAAAAAAAAAAAAAAAAGGCTGAATAGAATACAGTGGGAGGAAAGAAAGCAGAAAGCAGAGAGATCTTGTGTACTCTTGGAAAACACAGGGAAAATACATTCTTTAATCTTCTTCATAATCTTAGATTTACTTTTAATGTTAGTGCAGAAGACCAGGATGATTTTTCAAGTTAAATCTCTTTGGTCTGTTTGGTTCTGAATCAGCATTATATTGAGTTATACCACTGAAAGCCTGGTTACTGTATCTGTACATACAGTATGACTGCAGAAAATACTACAGAAATATATGTTCAACTGGAGAGGAATCAGTCAAGGTTTGTGTCCCCATACCAAAACACTGAAAACAGGATTGAACTGTGAATGACCACATTAGCTGTCTAAATACTGAGCTATAGATAGCCTATTTCCAGGAAGGACTCTCCAATCTCAAGTTTCATTAATTAATTTATTTATTTTTATTTATTTTTATTTATTTTTTTTTTAAGGAAAACTCAGGCAGTTTTTGCTGGGCAATTAGCCTGGAGACCGAGGGAAAGGAAAAATGATGGGAATTAGTCTAATGGTTACTGTAGGGCCAGGTGGCTGAGAGTCAGCTTCCTTTAAGTTGTAAATATGAGGAATTAAGGTTGCTTCTAGGTTGCAGTGGGTAAAAGGAATAATTGGGTAGGGCTGCAGGGAAAAGCAGAAGAGTATGGTATTTTGTCTGTGTTGCACTTTTTATTCTGATTATGTTTGTAAAACATATTTGAAGGTAATCTCTCCCTGTTCAGGAAGTGATGAAAATAGCAGTCACTGTATCTCTCAAAGTGGAGGTCTTGGTCTCAAAGGAACTTTTATGTTTTATGGGAATATACTTAATTTTCAAATCTGTTTTATCTATAACATAATTTTTAAGATCTTAAACTGACTGTTAATTTATTTATTTGTTTATTTATTTATTTTTAATTAAGGGTGCAATTAAGTGTATTAGGACATGGGGTGAATCTTTTAGCAAGTCTACATACAAACTTCAAAAGTAGATGACTGAGTATACTTAAAATATACATAAAGATATAAACAGAACATGTAGTTACAGTGTAAAATACAAATATGATGTTTGGATTCAAACATTTGGAGTACATGGACAAACTTCAATTTGAACCACTTTGGGGATGTGTTTCAAATAACACACACAAAAAAAACAACAACAAAACAAACAAACAAAAAAAAAAAACCACCCCAACCTGTTCACTATTGAGTTTAGAGAAAATATATTTGATTCATCCTGCTCTGCTAACAATTCAGTTCCTGTCAAATATGAAATATGAATATTGGCCTTGGGTCAAATATGACTAACTCATATTTACAATATTATATAACTGTAGATATATTTAATATTCTGAATATATTCAGCTGCTTGAGTAAGAATTGCAACAAGTCAGGATCAGTAGAAGGAAAATTCCTGAACTGTCCTTGACTGTGATAGCAAATATCAGCAAGCTTTACTTTCTGCTGCTTATGATCGTACAATACAGAAGCATGTAAATTACTTTGTTGAAGGTCTAATCCTGTTGGATCTTGTATTAAGTAATTTAATACAGAGCAATTATTTTAAATTTTTAATTGGGAAGGGATAGATTTCTATTATTGTCCTAATTAAAACCTTTTAATTTGAAAAATAAAATTCTTGTTCTCACACAAATTAATCTTGAAATAGCAAACTGTGGCCTGATTCTAAAACGTCTGTTTTAATTGTGGATTATCTGGCAATGAAGAAGCTAAATTGGAATCCGTTTTTAAATAAGTGCATAATGTTTCTTTGACCAATTTTCAACAGAGGTATAATATAGACTAGATTCTGATTTTGTTTTCAAGAGCTCAAAATGTCTTCAGAATGGGACATTCTGAAATAAAATGTCAAAAAAAAAAAAGCAAACATAAAAAACCTCTTTTATGTCACTGATTCTGTGATTCACATAAATATGGAAGTGCTTTTATGAGTGTGAGAAGGGCCAGAATCTTGGATGGCCTATATCAATTTAGCTCTGTGTGAAACAATGCAATCAGTCTGTTTAACTATAGCAAAAATGTCAGGCAAGGCTAGTTCAGACTAGGAGCTTACATTTCCTTCCCCAAGAAACAAGAAGGCCAATTATTCCTTAAACAAGTGCTTAACTCTTACCTTAAAACTCTGGAATAGTTTCATACACTGTAAAAACACTAAATATAGGTAGGGTAGATGGGAAACACTACAGACAGTTTGCTGTAAGGACCATCTTTAGAGAAAGTGAGGAAGTAGGAAAAAATGCACAAAAAAATAAATAATGATTTTATTCTAATTTAATAAAACGTATTAGCACACAAGGAACAGAAAATCATTCAGGGTTTTATTTTCATGAAATATATTCACCTGGAGATAGCAGATTATTGAAACTAAAATTTTTCCTAAGGACACATTACTTTTGCTGCTTTATTCCAAAAAGTCAGATTTTGAGTATAGCAATAGGGAGTATTTGGATGTTTAAAGAGATGTTTTGTTTGTTTGTTTGTTTCTTTCTTTCTTTAAACCAGCTCTTGGTTTTGAAGCTCATGTTCAAGTGAGGCTAAAATTTAAGATTTTAACTTCTAAAATTCTCTACTATCTTTCAGAGATAGTACTGGAACTCTAAAGGATGGGAACTCCAAAGGATTGGCTTTAGAATTAGCACTGACATAAAGATATATTTTATTTATGCCACTGTAATAAAATTTAAAAAAAAATACAGTTTGAAATACATCAATGAGACAAAAAAGAATGGGTGAAATGAGAAATTATTCCTTGTTGGATGTCAAATATTCAATTCCAGTCTCCTTAACTCATATATTTAGTATCCTGTGAAAGCCTTAAATAGTAATTAATAACATACAGTTATTTCTGGATTTGACAAGAGGTTTGAAAGGTTGAACCTTAAATGTTGAGGACTCTGCTGCTTAACATTCAGCTTATTAGAGTTGCAAGATGCTAATTAGACATGATAGCCTCTCCCAGGTTCTTCATATACATGGAAAGGATACATGAGACAAGGGATATTGGAAGATTTCTATGTTCAGTTTTTGCTGTTTAAAGTTGACCTTGAAAAGTCAGGCAATCATTTCTGAGGGTGTTTAGGAAGTAAATTCTCCTTTGTTATTCTTTTTTGGGGTTATAATTTTGGTCCTGCTTCATGTGTGTTGTTGTATTGTTACATCATGTTTGCTACATCATTATTCTGAAGTGAAGCTGGAAAATTTCCCTGAGATATTACTTTTTAAAGTGGAATGGATTCTTATTACTTCTTGTTATTGATAAAAGTGGGCTTTTTCTTTGACTTTCTCTTTTTGATTATAAAAGACAAGATCCTGAAGATGTCTTCTATCCCTGTACAATATTTAAATGACTCTAAAATTATTAAAACTATGACTGCCATTTTTTTTTGTTGGTTTAAATTGGCTGTTTTCACTTCTCTGGGGTTCTCATTATTTGGATGTTGCATTATCCTTTATTTTCTTAATTTGCCATTTGTGGCAGGCTGAGCATTTGAGTCTAATTTGGAGGATTCAGAAGTTCTCTTTACAGAGGATTTTTCCAGACCTGCACAGCATCACACTAGCACAGTCCATCTGTGTAGAACAATGATCCCATGACAAAACTGAATCATTTCTAAACTAAAAGTGTATTTCTCAGGAATGATGAATTCATAGCTTTCCTTTTCCTTCCCTAATGTTTCCTGCCTACTTATTGCAGAAATAAAAGGATATGAGACATCTGAGTGAACAGAACACAAAGAGTAAGCACTTCCCAGTTGCAAGAAAATATAAGAGAATATCCTCAGGAAAACCCTGTTGAAGTGCCTCTGGATTTTTACTCATATGACCAAAATCAGAGTTGAGTCCTATGCAGAAGTCCTATTCAATGCATGTTCCTCACCTGCCAACCCACAGCCCTTTGTGCATTTGAAAGTCTCAAGCTACAGATGAATTCCTTAGAACAACTGGAAAACAGTTCAGATGGCTTCATAAGCATGAGCAGTCCACAGGTGTGATGAGGGGAAAACAGTTCTTTCACATCTAATTTCCTTAAAAAAGAGATGCCTTCATACCTGTGTTACATCTGCTACATACATCTCATACATCTGTTGTATTAGACTTGGAAGCAAGTACTGTTTGACATACAGGACGATTAAAGCTATTTTATTCTAAAATCAGTATCATCCATCATTGTGCTGTTGACATTCTGATGAGGTAGCTTAAAAAAAATTAAGCATCATTGAAGGTAAAGGTGGGATGAAGAACCCACTATCTTGCTGTTTGAGTACAGGTAGCCCTGCTATAACATATTTGGCCCAACAGGCATGCAATTTGTGAAAAAAGCTGAGATGAAGGTGAAAAGGAGGAGGTGAGATGAGAATGTGAGCAAAAACTATGTTCACTTGGTGGTATTACCTCAGTAAAGCACATCCAGTGAGAATTCATATTGTATGGTATTAAGATAGCTATAGAAAATTTATCTGCAATAAAGCCTTTTTAGATACTAACATAACTATATTGTGTTTTCCATGTCTTTCTGCAAGTAAACTGACCTTGTAGGAGGCAATTCCAGTTCTGGTTGCCTTCTTGCATTCATGAGCATGAGCATATCTGCTGATTTAGGACCTATCCTTTGCAGCAGTGAATGCTCAAATAGGGTTGATTCACAAGTAGAAGGGTTGATGACTTTAGGTACATAGACACTGAAGCTGGCTTTGTGTGCCCCGTATCAGAAGAGCTATGTTTGAGGAACATAAGCACTGTTTGAGGCAGTAAGCACTGAGAAACAGGGTTTACTATATGCAGCACTGTTCTGCTTGGAGGCAGGTGTTCTGCTTCAAGTTTTGACATATTATGTCCCTGTAGCACTGTAACGTAATATAATTCTAAAATTATATTAGCTTCCTGATGGAGGAAAATGAAGCATAAAGATCATGTAATTTTCCCAAGGCAAGCCAGTGCCAGAGCTAGGAACAGAATAATAATAGGCAACAGTATTGTTGGAATTGTAGGAATATCACAATTTGAATTGCCCACTGTATTGCAGGATGACAAAATGATTAGACTCCAACACTGTGCATAGCAATACACAACAATTTTAGCCCCACACCTGTCATGCTCTTGTCCTAAAGCTCCTGGAGCTGAGGAGTGCCCTGTCCAAGTAGCAGTAAGGGAGGATGGCTGAAACTGTAGCCCTCTGTGCAATTGGTGGTGTTTACCTCTCGCCTTCTCTGCTAGAGCAGAGCCCAGGCATTTGCATTTGTAGGTGATAATGGGTCACACATGTAGATGGGAGAAGGAGCTGAACTGGGCAGTGGATGCTAACAGTGAAGGAGATCCCTGCCCTGTTTTGCACTCTGTTTTCACCCCAAAACCAGTCCCTCAGGGGTTGGTCACAGTGCTCAACAAGATCAGAGCATCTGTGGAGCAGGAGATGAACAGACTGAGCTAACACAACTTTGCCCATTGCCAGTCCTCTTCTGTCCACTGATCCTTTGTAAAGGGGACTGCGAACCCTCAGACTGTGAGCTTCCTGAGAAGCACTGGTCTGATGAAAGGTTCACTCGTTGCTTCTCATTTGAACCAAGCTCAGGCAGGCCAGTTCTCTCACCCTTGTGGACACTGTCATTTGATAAAGAAAAAGATTAAGAAAGCTATGATCTGTGCAGGACTAAAGTGCCTGCTAGAGATATGTTTCCCTTAATATGCAAGCTCTGACCCCCTAGTCTCCTACTCAACAGGAAAGGACTGAATCAAATAATTAGAGAGCGGGGAAGGGGGGAAAAATGTGGGGATTTTTAAGAGCATTTGGGGAATTTCCTGTCTCAGTTTCAGTCTCAGATTAACTCTTCATATATCCTTGAGACTGTTTGAGCCAGCCCCAGCACATCTCAATGCCTCTTCCACTTCCTACCTTCCTCAGTGATAATGAAAGTGCTATAATGTTACTACTAGGTTTCATGTACTGAAAAGATACTTGAAGTTGTGCTTGCCAAAAAACCATGTTCAGTCAGATCAAGGGAAATGAGTTTCTAAATGAAAAACCTTTCTGAAAAAATTCTTTGTCCCTCATTTTTTGCTGTCTCTCTGTATGAAAAACAGAAAAAAATACTTTTTGAGTCATCTGTAGAACCCTTGGACAGTAATTGCAAGAAGTAAAATAAAGAACCTGGATTTCTGATGCCATCTTATACTATTCTTGTGTATACAAGCCTGGTTTAGAAAACAAAACATGATTTTCAACTGACCATTGCAGTTTTGATGGTCATTGCTTCAGATGTGTGTTATTAACTGACGTCCTGTAATCTTCTCCTGATGAAAGGTCAGGGGATAGCACCCTATACACACGGCTAAGCAGTTGGCTTTCATTATTCACACACACAAAACTAGGTACCAAACTTGGCTGGTGATTTAACAATACATTTTGAAAAGAGAACTCTTTGTCATGTGTAATAATGAATGTTTCTGCTGCCTGCACAAAGTCAGAGGTTTTAAAGTACTATACCAGAAAGGAAGGAATAATCATTCCCCAGCCCTGAGGTCTAAAATGCTAGATGCTGTCTCGTTGTCTGTTAGAAATACCTTTATAAGACTTCATGTTCTCTTTAGCAATTGAAGAGTTTAATTACCATTGTAGCATTGCCACTTTTCCTTACATTATCTTAAAATTACATTTATTTTAAATGAATATTCTAGCTAATTTAAGGCCTCATTCTATACTCTTTTCTTGTGTTAATAATCTCTTAAGCTATAACTGATTTCATATAAATCAAAAACCCAATTCTTGTAATAAAGAAGCAAATAGTGGGGAAAAGGATGAATGGCATTTAATCCTTTCAGTCCAGGTTTTACAATGAAAAATTCCTTAAAGTGATTTACTTTTGCTGGATGTGCCCTACATGTCACAGTATATCATTTTCAAACAGGAAGGAAGATTGCAAAATTTGGGATAGATATGTGATGACATACCCATTGACTTCTGGTAGAAGATCTGAGTTTCCTGTGTAAAAATATAATCATCAAAGTGAGAGAATACTCTGAGACCATCCTTCGCCATGTCCAGGGAATTTCAGTTACAGACAGATTTGCCAAATCTGGATCACAAAAAAATATCAAAATAATGTTGCCCAAATTAACTTATAAAGCAAAGATTTTGAAGTGAGGGGTAAACGGAGAAACTGTTGAACAAGTAATTTTTATGGGCATCTGGAACAAGAGACTGTAAGTCTGAAGTGATGAAAAAGAATTCAAGGATAGAAAAATTTCATGAAAATAAAAGGAGTTCTGTGATTTAAAATACTTATATCGTTATATCTGTTTGTAGGACACAACTTTGCAGATTAATTTGCATTCCCCAACTGTTCCTGCAGGTGAGATTTTCAGCACTGCAGAGCAATTGAAAGAACAAAATTGAAGCTATGTACTTTATACATCTTTTTGCGATTGTATAACATTAACAGTGATTAGTTTCAACATAGACCTTTAGCATATTATCTGTCCTGAACAAAATTACAGTGTGCAGTTACTTTGATATTTACATATGTTGTTTCAACATCTAGAATACATTAGCCTCAGTTTTCATTTAGTTTTGTGTTCAGCAGTGACACAATAGCGAGGAATGCAGTCAGTTCCTCACTAATTACCAAATATTTATATTATTCAATTAATCTAACCATTTACATTTTGTTTAGCACCAGCTGTTGCTGTTTTCTCAGAGCTTTTCTTTAAGCTAAATGCACAAGCCATGAGCATGAGTACTGCAGGAAACATTTGAGAGACAAGCTTGTTGAGAAGCTGCTGATTCAAAAACATGCTGTAAGTGAATTTGCATAGACGAATTAAATGACCCATATCAACTTCTAGTGCTAACAAATACTATCGTGAAAGTGACAAGAAGCATATTTCTACCCCTTAACCATTAATGAAACTACACGAGTAAATTAGGTTATGCCACTCTATCTTCATAAATTGCTGATTCAATATATCACACTAGAGAAACAGCTGAGTAATTACAGGATGATGCTTGAAGCAATAGAGGCCTCATTTGCATATTAACAGACACTTGTTGTAATAATTTCTGTCATGGACTGGTAAATGCTAGACATGATTAATTCTGTGAGCACTGCAGTTTGACTTCTTCCGTGCACGGGAAGAACCAACATACCAAAGGCTGCAAACGTGATATGTGTGTGCTTCTCTGCAACTCTGAGGCAACCAGTTCTAATTAGCCCCAGGAACTTGCCCAGGTACACTCTCCTTGGAGATATTTTTCCTCAGTGTCTTATGCAAAAGGTCTGGTAAAGCAGTCTCAAAAGGCTGGAAAAAAGGGAAAAGCAAAACCATGAAATATTCTAAGCACCAACTGAAGCAGAGTTCCTTTCAAATGTCTAAATAGATCTGGAAAGAAGATGAAACAGCTTTCCATACAGGGTTTCAGCTAGTTTTATTTTATTTGCAAACTTCTTTACCTGGAAGGCATAACGGCATATATCATGTAAAATTTCTAATGAGCTTTTTACCTGAGGGGTTTATTTGTTCACATTGGTGGTGTCAGAGATTGTATTGGTGGCATTGATACCACTCTGCTTGGTTAATCTGTGACTATAAGATAGGCATTTAGTTCACATTAGTGAAAGTCAGTTTGCTGTCTAACAATTACCTGTTCTTCCTGTGTACTTTGAATTGCTTAGAAGGAAAATTCAATAGTTCCCTAACCAACGTAGCATTGTACTCTTTTTCGCCAATAAATAGTTACTTAGGGGACTGTAAGATACAGGAGGTAAAAATATGTATCAATTTAAAGAGGAGGATAACTTGCCTCACAAGCCAAAACAATGAAATGTTACCCAACTTCTCCATAAAAGCGTTGCAGCTGAACCGAAATATATGTTTCTGAGGAGTGGTTGCAAAGCCACATTCTCCTTCAGTTCCAGTGTAGGAATTGTCTTCTGCATTGGTCAAAACCAACCTAATAGAATTATCTGAGCAACACAATCTGGTGGGCAAAGCTGCTTACAGGATAATGTTAGCCTATTGATTTTCTTACACAAACTTTATGATAGTCAAAAAATTTCCACCTTTCATTCTGGGACTTTGTAGGTTTGTTTATTTATTTATTCCTCCTCCTTTCCAGCTTACAATGCCATGTAGTTTGGGAGTGTCCTCTCTAAGGGCACTAAGTCTCTCTATGTCTCAGTTGTGACTGGGATGTGTGGAAAATCCAGAAACCCCCAGGATGACATCTCTTCCCCTCCTTTCATACAAAGGGATTCTACTGACGTTAATCACTACAGTGAATTTTCTAAAGACCTATTATTTGAATCCACACCAGGACCATACTTTGCTTCCTGGTCATAAAACTCTTTGGGGGTAATGCAGAGCAAAGGAATCCCATTTTCATTGGGTTACCAGCTTTTCTTTCTGTTCATCAACAGGGTATTTACTTGGCAACTACAGCCTGGGAAATCAAAGTGACTCAGAGAATCTGGAGGAGGTCCTCAGCCTCTTCCTCTCATCAGCAGGGAGAGTTTGATGCCACTGAAGTGCAATGTACAAACTGGTTAAGGGCTGCCTTGAGCTAGGCAATAGGAATGGAATTAGCAAGGGCATGTCTAATCTCCCTCCCTTCTCTGAAGCATGCATCATAGTCACAGGTAAGAGACCTTTGCCCCTCTGAGATGAAAACAATCACACTGCTTGTACTGAATTTGGTTGCGACGAGCAATCCCTGTCTAAAGGGTGTCTGGAGACATCTTCTTGAATAAGTCTGTTGTGTTGTTTCTGTGTTGTTCAGTGCTCCCTTGTTCTGATGGAAAGACATTGCTTCACAAGTAAAAAATAAGGCTTTAGAAGCAGAGATCGTCTTAATGAAGGTAAAAAGTTTTGTCCTATCAATTCCTAGGCAATGAAGTGCTCCGTGGTACTGTCAGAGAAAGCTCTGTTCAGCGGCTCCATCCAGAAAAATGCAAGCATTTCCATTTGCTTAGAGGACTCTGTCCATAGTGCAGGGCTTTGCTGTCTTCCAAGTGGTAATAATGCAATGTATTCTGCAAAACAGAATGGTGTGAATCATCTTGGGACCTAATTACTGAAAAAAGGGACAATTCCCTTTCAAACCAAAGAATCTTACTAGGACACCAAACACAAACATATCAAAAATTAGCTGTGCCTGTTTTTGTTTGTTTGTTTGTCTGTTTGTTTTGTTTGGGGGAGGGGGATGAGTTTAATGTCTTGGCCTTGATAAGCAAACCTAAGTCAAGATCTAAATGATTAGGGACCTCTGTGTTTTACAGAACATTATCACAGTTGCAGTCATCATAGGCAGATGAGTTGAGAATATCTTGAAGAGAGGAAAAACAAAATAAAACAAACCTAAGCAAACAAACAAACAAAACAAACCACAGAAGAGCAGAAGAATTAAAGAGCATTGCATTTTGAGGCAATCCCTCACATTTCTCCAAGGGTCTGACTCTGTTCACAGGGATGCTCTTCTGAAGACACCAGAGATACTAGCAGCAGGATGATCAGAAGTCAAGCTTTTTCCACTATGGATAGTAACAAAGATGTTCTTTTCCTAATGGATAAAGTGACTCCTGTGATTCTCAATATTTATATTTCATTTTAATCCATTTGTTGGCTTACAGACTCAGAGTCACAAATCACAGAGTCCCTGAGCACTGAGGTTCATATTTAGCTTTTGGTATTAGCTGAAAATGGATAAAAACTCATTTGGTGAGACAGCTTCATTTTCACTCAAATCATTCGTTTTACATTAGAACAGTCTAGACAAATTAATAGGATCCTTTTTTTTTTTTTTATCTCTTCACTAAGACATAAGTACAAATTCAAAAGTAGGCACTTAATAGCACTGGGAAGATTTCTGATGGCTCTTAAAGGAGCACAGGCTGATGAGTAAAATATAGTGAACCAGAAATATTGTATAAATACCGAGAATCCATCATTAATCGAACTGTTTTGGATTACTGCTCTTACTGGATTACTTCTCCTAACAGAACTAACTCTACAGATGATGACAAAGGGAAAAACATGTATTCTGTTAATCTTCCTACTTTTGAGAGATCCAGGTTCCCAAACCCATGGACACACGAAGATAATCAGGGATAAAGACCATTCCCTTCTGGAAATAAGCAGAAGATAATAGCCTTGTTATTCTAACTTACATTTGCTTTTGTTTTACAAAATATCTATTTTATTCATGATTTTTAATATAAGCAATGAAGCTCCGTTTGGGGAATTTGGTTCTATTAAAAAAAATAAATGAAAAGAGGGGGGGATCTTAAACATGAAGAGTTCTTTTTATTCCTCTCATTGTCAAGACTTCAAAAAATACAGTGAAGAGGGGAGACTAACCTTTGAAAATTTTCAAGCTCCATTTTCTTTGCTTCCTTATTTTTTTGCCATTTTCCAAGATAATTAGGTAGGAACAATCCTATCAAAGAAGTAAACAAAGCAGCAGATTAAGCATTTGAAACAATTGCATGGAGCTAAAGTCATGATAAACATATGAACAATGTGAACAGCACAACTTCTTGTAATTCTAATAGCTTTAGAAGACAATAGATAATAAGGGACTAATACAATAAATTGGTGTTGATGTATATAACTCTTTTTTAGTCAAATTATATTTTACTCAACAGATAATTATACATTACACAGCAATAAATTGGTATTTCATTGCAGGTACACTCGTATTTTTGAGGACTTTGAACTGGATTTTGCTGATACATGAATGTGATAACAGAGCTTAACACTATGTTTCTTTTTAAAAAGATGCATCCTATGAGATCCATACCTGAATATTTGTCAGGATTGAGATTAACTAAAAACTTCTGTAAAAAAACAGCTCCCTCAAAATACAAACAAGAAAAATGTTTACTTCATACATTCTTAAGCTAAAATGATAATAAAGCCATGTTGCTGCTATCTGCATCAATTCTAGTTTATATCAGGAACTTCATGTCAAAAAAACAAATAAATTCCAAAGACAGACTTATATGCATGTATAAGAAACAAACCCAAGCAAGAAAAGGGAGGAGGATAATACAGCAGAATAGATGTAAAACAGATCAGTTACAGTTTTTTAGCTTTTGTTTGGAGCAGTATCTGTGTCATCATAATGAACAAAATATGTGATTCCCTTGTATCAGAGAAGAGCACATCTTTGCCCATTACCATTTCTCCCGTGAACTGCCAGGAGCCTTCCAGGGTGCTGGTAGGGTTCATAGCAGCATCGACCAGCTGCCACCAATTGTCCTCCAAGCCTGTGTTGAGCAGCTGGAGCTTTGGTGCAACTGTGTGCAAGTCTGAGCAAAAATGTAAGGATACCATAAGAAAATCAGCAGGAAATTTCCTCACAGACTCTCCACTGCTATGTTATTTTTCACAGTTTGATCTTGTTTAGGTTAGGCAGAAAGGACAGCAGTACTGCTGTTTTGGGATTATTCATTCTGGGAATGCAAAGCAAATTGCTCTGGATTACAGTAACTTTAGTCATCGTAAAGTTACCATCACATGCTTCCCATTGCCTCCACATTCTATCATTTAGCAATATTCTTTAGTCTCCAAGCATGTACTGCTGAGGACATTAGTGATTCTCCCAGATATTAATTTCCTTTTTGAACCTAAATTTCATTTCTTTATCTACCTGGACTGAAACATTCAGTTCTTCTGTCTTCATTCTTATCCTAATTCTGATTAACTTAAAGAATGTCAAGTCAATGGCAAATTATGCTATCATGCAGTCCTCTTACTTTCTCCCAACTTTCACAAAAATGCAGACAGCGCCATTAATCAGAGGATTTTGGACACTCCCAGCTTACTGACTACTGCTGCACCACTTTCAGCCTAACAGATGGGCACACACCATGTCAGAGAGGTCCATTTGCCAGATACCTCCTGGGGGGAAGTCGTTCTCTTTGCAGCAGTATTACATCTCTACTTCTGCTTCTGAAAAAAATAAAATAAAATAAAAATAAATAAATAAAAGGCACTACTAAGTCCTCCAGAAGACTGATTTGATTTTTATCAGTTTAACAGCATCAGAAGTATTTTGAAGAAGACATTTAAGAAGGAATATCACCCTGAGATCTTTGGATTAGTTCCTATTTTAGACTCCCAGCTTTTGGCAAACAGATTCTAGAGTTCAGACGGAGACATTAGTATGATTAAGATCTATACCCACATACATTTACCTGAATTTATCACCTTACATTTTATCTCTGGTAATGCATAAATTAATTGCCATTCATGTAGCTCTTAAATTTTTAATAAGATATTAAACTAGATAAATTATCATTTAAAGCCATCATTAAACAACAAATGAACATTTTAATAAGTACTGCCAGTAATTTATGTTGGTATGAATTGGTCCAGAGTCTTTACTGAGCAGAGAACTCCAGCTATTAACAATAACAAACTACTTCATACAGCCGGAATTTTTCTGACAGCAGAGGTCTCATGCTTGAAATTTTATGTTTCC
The DNA here is from genome assembly GCF_047663525.1 of Anas platyrhynchos. Taxonomy (NCBI): domain Eukaryota; kingdom Metazoa; phylum Chordata; class Aves; order Anseriformes; family Anatidae; genus Anas; species Anas platyrhynchos. The sequence continues at coordinate 53,494,481 of NC_092588.1, read as the reverse complement.
TTCTGCATACATTAAAAGTTTGAAATAATTTAAACAAAGCAAAATTATGTGCTTGGGTATGTAGGTGAGAAGTTTTGTGTTTTTTGTTGTTGTTGGTTTGCTTGATTTTTAAAATGTGGCAAATTTAACAAGAAAAATCATGAACACAAGCACTTCAGAAAGATAACTCTGAAGTGGTGAGAGGGAAAAGTTCACATTTTATTAATTAATTATTTTTTTTTTTAAACCAGACTTCAATAGATTAACACTTAAGTGCAATACCTCACTTACTACACAAATTATTTCGTATGATGTTGTGAAAATGAAAATCATGTAAGTTTATAGGTATGTTTTGGTTGTTTTGTGGCATTCCAGCCTTAAGTCTACCTTAATGTTTAGAAATTGCTGGTGAATATGGCCCAGTTACTCTCCTTACAATGGAACTGTTTTACTACGTAGTTCATTTAAAGATATGTCACAAAAATTAAGTAACTTGAAAGTGATTTAGCAGCAATCAGTTTGCTACACCCCCAGATTATGCACAGAAAAGTTAAAGTAAAAAATGGGTCTTCACAGCAGAGAAACCAGCTGGTCTTAGTAGGTATCTTTGCTGAGTTGGAGCTCCCTCTGTGAGGTTATGCAGACCTTTAAAAAACAGACTGAAAGTGCATCTAGTTGTAAGCTGTAGTGATAAAGCTTATGCTGTTAAAGATGACCACAATACTGCAAATTAATCTTGGTAGTGAAGAACATTGCTTCCTACCTTACAAGGCAGAAATTAAAGGTTTTTATGAAATCTCTGTCCAAGCAAAAGGAAATAGAATGATCCTGTAAGTCCCAAGGGTTCTCTACCTATCTCTATTTGAATGGAGAAGAACAAAAGACAAATACATGATATTTTTTAAAATTGAGTGATAAATGTGAAAATGAAGTTTGAGTGGCTTGAAAATAATGGAGAGAAAGCCTTAATTTGAGAAGAGTTAGAGGCCTTAGGGAGGCATATAAAAAGGTTTAAATTTCCTGGTCCATGCAACTCAGTCTTTCAAGCATGAAGGATTTTAAAGAGTTTCAGGTGTAACTATAATAAAGTTTATGCAGAACTAATGATCTCCTGTAGAAATTAACTCTGTATGGAGTAAGGTACACAAACCAGCAAATCATACAGCTTTACTCCACTGGGAAATCAAAAACCATAACTGTATAATGTGAATAGTTTATCAGCATACCAAAATGCTTTCATGCTGATATCAGGTAGAATATATGCAATGTTAAGTTTTTTATTTTATCCTTGGATTCATTTACTACCAATGCTGGTGACTTTTTTTGCAACTTTGCTTTCCCCTTCTTTATACCAGTGAGATGTCAGAATACTGGAAACTGATTGTAGTTCCCAAATTTTGTGATCTTATAGGTTTTTTATACAATGGAACTCAGTTTGTTCCTGTTTTAGGCACTGCCGATACATAAATGTAATACATTAATAACAATCTGGTGCTGTTTCTTTCCTTCACATACACTAGTATATTTCTGTTCATTCTGCTTGGCTCGACTCATAAATTTTAATAGAAGATGTGATAGCAAGAAGTAGAGATTTATATGAAATAACTAAGTGCTTTCAGACCATTTCCAGTGAACAGTGTGTCTGGCATAATCCCTGCTATATACACTAAATTTTGACAGATTTAGAAAGGAGGATGAGGAACAAAGGGGTCATTATGCCCATTACTGAGGGTGGTGCTTCTTTTTTAAGACTTAGGCACACTTTTGATGGACAAGAAGAAAATGTGTGTTTTTCAGTGCTCTTCCTTGAGAAAACAGTGGCCTGCCAAGTAAAAGCAGCTGGTGAAGGTAGTACAGAGAGGGCAAGAAAAACCACACAGCAACAACATAACGAACCAAATTAACCTTTGCTAGCTTATTGAAAAAACTTTTTTTTCATTGAAAAAGTTGGAGGTAACTCTAGAGTTATTCACAATGGACCCAGTTCTGCATTTCATTAGTGAGCTAGGAATAAAATAGATTAGAATAGTTTCAGTTAGAAGGAACCTATAAAGATCATCAAGTCCAACTGTCAGACTACTTTGGGACTGATCCAAAGTTAAAACATATAATTAAGAGCATTATTCAAATGCCTCTTAAACATGGACAGATGTAGGGCATCAACCACCTCTCTAGGAAGCCTGTTCCAGTGTCTAACTACACTCTCGGTGAAGAGATTTTTCCTAATGAATGTCTGAACCTTCCCTTGTGTAATTTTGAGCCATTCCCACACATCTTGTCACTAGATACCAGGGAGAGAAGACAAGCACCTCCATCTCCAATTCCCCTCCTCAGGAAGTTGTAGTATTTAGGTCACCTCTCGACCTCCTTTTCTCCAATCCTAACTAACATATTGTCCTAAGCCAATCTTCATAGGACAAATTGAATACATAATCCATGTAAAAGCCTGTAATTTGGTTTACAAACCTGGCTATATCTCCAGTCAATGGAATACGAGGGCTCCAGTGCTGTAAAATGCCTAGATTAATTTTTTTCTGTCCAGCCAGATTCTTAGATTCTTTACTGCTTGAATCATTCTGTCTCGTCTGGTGCTTGTCACAGTTACAAAGCATTTTATTATTTTTTCCCCTAAGGAATAAATAAAAGGCTTCTGCCTCACCTTTTTTTTGGGGGGGATGGGGGGTAGAGGGGACAGAATATTCTTTTAAACTATTTATGAGTTCTTTTTACTCTGCAGTCTGCCGAGAAACAGACCAGACACATATAAATTTTAAAGAATATTTCACAAATATCTCACAACATTTTAAAACTATATTGTAAAAGCTTGACATTTTTAGCTCTTGACTTTAACCATTGTTCTTCATGATGATGGAAAATATCCTAATTAAGAAGTTCATTCCAAGAACAGATAGAGAATTGCTTGCTAGTATTTGCATATTTGGATCCTAAGTATTTTCAAAGAAAAGTGTGGAGTATTAGAATATGATAAGCATATCTCACCTTTATTCACTCTACAGGATGTTCTGGATTTCTGCATGATAATTTATCTTTGCAGAAAAGAACAGTGAGGTAGTCATGGTAGATGTTACTGGTATGACATTCAGCACTGTGGAAATTTACAGTGTTACCACTGTATGTATGACAAAAATTCATGACAAAAATTCATCTATCTTCAAATAACAATATCATAATACTAAATGTTTAAAGTAACTTTTGAAAAGAAGGTATAAGTCTGCATTTGTGAGAAAATAAGGAAATACAAAGGGAAAGATAGCAACAACTAAAACATCCACAGAGGTTTGGGTAATGTTTTTAGAGGTGTGTATAATAGTAACAAAGAACCTGCTAAAATTTGGATTTTGTTTAAGCAAATCTCAAAACTCAATATCTTTTGGAGGGTATCCGAACTCTATTTTTCCTTCAACAAGCTGCTTACTTCTTTTTCCTGACAGAGCTCCATTCAGCTACTATATTTTAGGCAGTGAGTAGGTGACACTATCAGTTTAAAGCTGTTCTGGGGGATTGGACTAGATGATCTCTCAAGGTCCTTTCCAATCCCTAACATTCGGTGATTCTGTGGTTCTTTGGGATGATAACAGCCTGTTATTACAGACAAGACCCATTAATCCCTTAGTTCCTTTCAGCTAAATGACCAGGCCCAGAGTGTGGTGAACAGGGGTGCAAAGTCTAGTTGGAGCCAGTAACTAGTGGACCCTAGGGGTATGATCCTGGAAAGCAGCTTTGCAGAAAGGAACTTTGGTGGACACCAAGTTGAACATGAGTCAACAGTATGTCTATGATGTTAAGAAGGCTAATTATTGGCTGCTTTAGGCAAAGTATGACCAGCAGGTTGAGGGAGGTGATCTTTCCCCTCTGCTTACCATTGATGAGGCCGCACCTGGAGTGCTGGGTCCAGTTCTGTGTCCCCCAGTACAAAACAGGCACACTAGAAAGAATCCAGAGGATCTGAGATATTGTGGAAAGAATCCACAATATGATTAAGGGGTTGGAGCACCTGTTGTCTGAGAAGTTGAGGGAGTTCAGCCTGGAGGAGACTCAGGAAGGAGCTTATTAATGTGCATAAACATCAGAAGGAAGGTGCAAAGAGGATGGGCCCAGGCTTTTTTCAGTGGTGCCCAGTGCCAAGACAAGAGACAATAGACAAAAAATGGATCACAAGAGATTCCTTCTGAACATCAGAAATAACTTATGTACCATGCAGGTGACAGAGCACTGGCATAGGTTGCCCAGAGAGACTGCGGAATCTCCCTCCTTGTAAATCTTTAAAAGCACCCTGGACATGATCCTGGGAAACCTTCTTTCACTGCTTGAGCAAGAATGACCTCACAAGATCCTTTCCAATGTCAACCATTCTGTGATTCTAAGATGGCACTGGATCAAGTACTATTCCTGAGCCCATTTTCTGCGTGAGGAGGCCACCCCTCTAGAATCAGAAAGCAGAACACTTTCCCCATCTGTCCCCAGCATTACATGTCCCATCTCTGAGATATTTCTGGTGCAATGTGGCAAATTTGAGGAATCTGAATCCATTCATAGTGAGTTTAACATTACAAGCTTCCACAGAACAGCAAAGTCCAAGACTGCAGGGAAAATTGCATCTTCTTCTTGATGCCCATTTATCCTGATTTGTAAAAAAAAAAAAAGCAGTCTTGTTCCCTGAGACAGAGGAATTACCAGCATGTTTGATTCTCAGTGTGTGCAAAAAGATCTTAAATACAGGTTATGGCAGATGTCTTTACTGTTTTTCTGTAACAGCTTTTGCAAGCCCGAGGAAGCTGAACAAGACAGACTTACATTTAGCAGGAATTTGTCAATGTTGGTATGCCACCTAACCTAGACTGCTGAGTGTAAGTGTGCTGAAAAATAATAGTACAGCAGTTTGCAATAATACATCTACCTCCCTGTAATGCCTTATGCAATGCCTGCATATACTTTGGACTGAGAGACATTAAAGGTGTAAATACTTTAGGGCCCACTTTAGGAACACCGCAATGTCAGAATCTCATTTTGGTTTTAAGATAAAGAATATACAGCTGTTTTATATTGCTAAAAGCTCTTATTTGTGCAAACTAGTGGAGGGCCTGAGGATGAAGAAGAACTTTTCCAGTCACAGAGATGAGGAAGTTACTATCTTGCAGGTGCTTTCCATCACCATGCTCCCAGATGCCTCCCAGGACACCAGGAGCCAAAATGGTCCTGTTACTGGGAATGGACATGTAGGAGATGAAAGCACAGATGGGTGAGCAGGTGATCTGTTTGAAACCTGCAGTCCCAGCCATGTGGGGCAATTCTGTGTGCAGAGAGCCCCGCACAGTGCTGTTGTACAAGCTGCATGCACACCCTGTGCAGTGCATCATAGGGAACGGGCTGATGGCAGCCCCACTTCAGTAATCTGGCCTGCTCCAGATCTGCCTGTCTCTTCCTGAAATATTTAAAAGGTCATGCTGTTAGTTTAGGTTATCAGTTCTGGAGAAATCAGACCTCAGATCAGTGTCATAGTTTACCCAGATATTGAGAGCTTTGACAGGATTAAGTAGGACTTGGTTTATGTATCTGAGTGCTTTTTTTTGTTTTGGTTTGGTTTGGTTTGGTTTTGCTCCTCTTTTTTTTATTATTATTATTATTTTGGGGGGGGGGGGTCAATACAGGACTGGAAAATTTGTAAATGTCTTTATAAATTAATCCTTTTGATTTGGCCTTTTATACTGCTATTATAAAAAATAAGGTCCCATAAGTGAGTCAGTAAATCACTAATGAAATTGAATAAGTTAGTGCATGATGAATTGGTAAAATAGCTCCACCAATTAATTTATCCTTGGCTTTTCCATTAACATTAGCCAACACAGTAAATGCCATCTGAGTTAAAGCTTAGAACAATATTGGTCTTTCATGCAAAATGAAGTTGCCAGCAATGTTAAGTGATTTTTATATAAGGCAGATGTGGAAGCTACAAACAAGTAAATAGCTTCTTCACCACACTGCTGGTATGTTTGCATCATGTGTTATTATTTTCTGATTGCAGAAAGAAATAGGAAAAGAGCAACTCTGAGGAAATGAGTTATATAGCATTTGAAGACTATAACATTAGCCTGCTAACCAAAACATGCAATTACTCAATTAAAGGACAAAATCAAAGGACTCCTTCTCCACTTGATTGCAGGTGAGGAGATGCTGTGTTATTCACAGGGTTACAAGTCTGGTCCTGTTGTTAGGACGGTAATTTCCATATACAAATCATTCATGAAAATAAGTCCTGAGCAAGATAACTGATTTCTGACCTCAACTTAATTTCAAGTGAATATGTTTCATTCAGCACTAAGTTCATTCTGGGCACTGAGTGCAGGCCAAATCTGCCTCTTAGAGGAAAAGGTGTCATTGGATTGCAAAGGGAAAGCTTGTGTAACAGCAGGGCACTCTCACCTGATAGCACTGAAAGCTGTCACAGAGCTTATTATGGTCTCTTCATTGAAGAAAAAAATATTACCCTGATCAACCAAGGTATGTTCTCTGTTTTGTACTTTGCTCTGTATTGAATTTTACTACTTCCAGACTAAAATTCATAGCCGATTTACAGTAATATATTTTTTGCCAACAATGACTTATCCTCTCTCCTTAATATTTGCCTACTGATATATTTATAGACGGCAATAGAATCTCCTCTCAGCCTTCATTTTATTAGGTGAAAAAAGCTAAGCTTTTTTATTCTCTTGTGTAAGACAATCTTTTTATTCCCCTTTCTATCTTTGCAGTCACTCCATGCACCTGTTCCAACTCTAGAAAGTGTTTCTTGAAGGTGAATGAAGTCTGGCATGAATGATTTTTTTCCAAAAACTTGCACAAAAATATTAATACTTCTCTATTGCTCTGGAAAATACTTTACCTATCAGTCTCGGCCTCCAATGTTTTGCTTGTTTTCTTCTTTCCAGAGCCACAGAACACTGCTCAAAATTATTCTATTGTCCAAAATCATGCTTAAGATTCTTTTTTTTGTTTGTTTTTTTCTTTTTTCCTCTTTTACTTCCAATCGGTCTTTGCTCAACTTACAGTAAAACTTCCCAGTTTGCAAATGCAAATATCTAAACCTAAAACAAATTTGAAGCAGCACTAAAGGAAGTCGAGACGCCTATGGTTCATGGCTGTGAATAATTTTCTCAAATTCTTTCTAACATTGGTAACATGCAGTCCAGTTGGGTATCTTCACCCTCAGTGCATTTTAATGACCTTCAAAATCGAATTCACCATCTGTCCCCCTAGGGAACTGGGCAGTGAACTCTCAAGCACAACATGCGGAAACTCTCCAGAGCTGGCAGGTTTCACTGCAGGAGTTGCTGGCAGCTGTTAGTACCATAATAGCTAATTCTATCTCAGAGAGGAGTTCCTGTCTGGGTTTCCATAGGCTCTCCTGAGGATATTTTGGCACTTATATTACATTGCTGGTAAATCCCAGGAAGGAGGTAAATCTGAGAGTACGCTTTCCCTAGGACCATCCTTCAGAAGTAATTTATTTGTAACTGTTAGAGTCCTGTTTGTGTTTGCCACTGAGAGTGGGTTTTGGATGAGGTATGAGTACTGTGAGCAGCCACTTTCCATCCCCACGTCAATGGAGCAGCTCTCAAGATGCTGTTGACAGCAGTGATTAAGCAAGGAATTTACCTCACCCATTTGTACACTGGGGACATCTGAAGTTCTTGATGTTCGGTACTTCATGCCCCAAATGCCAGAATCAGAAAATCTATCTCCTGATTAAGCCCCCCAAAATTCAAAAATCAAGTCTTTCTCTGGCCCCCAAACTGATCAAAACCCCAAAGGCCTTGATACAGTTGTGGACCAAACACAGAGCAACATGACCAAAATACTAGATACAGTGATCTTTTTCAAGACAAAGATGATGATAGTGTTCATTCTGGGAATTTAAATCTAAATATTGTCCTCAGATGTTCAATAGGTAGGAAAACCTCCATGTTTCCTATCAACTCAAACAGAATTAAGAAATACCACAGGAATTTTCGGTTTCAGATAATGAGCCTTTTTCTGTAAAATGCAAATGAAAAATCTCCATTATTTTTCTCCATTATTATTTATATCATGTCTGTATTTGGCCATTTCCTACCATCATTTTCCATGGTTTATAGTTTTATACTATAGCACCTATGCTATGCATTACAGTTAGCACATTATTCACGGTGAATCATTCTTTCAATTCTGATAATCTTGTCTTTGTGCATAACTCCAAATTAACTCATTTGGTATGGTTCTTTGAAATATCACACACATAACAATGTGCATATAAATTATAGAAAAGAAGGGGAGATTAAAGATAATAAGGAGGGAGATAACAGAGCTATCAAGCCACTGCTGATATAATTTAGTGAGCATTACATAAAAATAAATGTGTACTGGACTAAGTTTCACTAACCATATACAAGCAATGATACTACAATATTTTGCTTTAGCTAGCAAAATATTGCAGCAGCAGCTTTTGGTTAACTGCAGCATTGTTATCTAAATACACAAGAGTACTTAGATTTTCAATGTAATTTTCTTTTGCTGCAGTTCATGCTACTTAATGTCATCTTATTTTGCAACTTTTGAAAGTGCTGGGTATCATTACAAGCCTGAAATGATCAAAAATCTGATAATAGTATGACTCTTAAAATAGCAGTATATTGAGAAAACGATGGAAGGATTTTTTTTCCATGTGGAGCCTAGAAACAGCCAGGGTGCGTTGTAGGTATGTAGGTATCTTTTTGCCTCCTGTGCCTAAATCCAGACTCCTGCTTGTAAAAGACTTTTATGACTGTCGCATTGACATGGAGCAACTCAGTGACCACTTACTGGCACTGCAGAATGAAGAACAAGAGCAAAGTTTGCAATCACTATGGAAACCACCTCTCCTGTTGCTGTGCTGTGCTGTGCTGGCACATCTGTTAGGGACAGCAGCTGTTCAGGAGAATTCCTTCCAATAAAGCTCTTCCTGAGACTTGTATCTGGGTCGGGCTAGAGGGTTTGTTTCAACAACAATCCAACAGTCTAAAACAAGCACAATTTTATTTTTCACTCTGTTTGTGTAAGACAACTCTAGGCTTTCTTTTCAGTGTTTGAAGAACTACAGAGTAAAACACCTGGAGAGGTAACACACAAATCTATGTGGACCCTAGACTTGCCATTACAGAAAAGGAAGGGTCCAGCAAGTAGAAAATGGAGAGCTTTGTGCTCCTTCGGCCTGGCTGAAGTACACCTCCAGGGATGGGGCATCCACAGCTTCTCTGGGCAAATTGGGCCAGTGCCTCACCACCCTCTGAGTGAAGAATTTTCCTCCTTATATAAACCTCCCCTCTTTTAGTTTAAAGCCACTATCCCTTGTCCTATCACTACACCCCCTGACAAAGAGTCCCTCCCCAGCTTTTCTATAGGCACCCTTTCGGTACTGGAAGGCCGCTATAAGGTCTCCCCAGAACCTTCTCTTCTCCAGGCTGAGAAACCCCAACACCCTCAGTCTGTCTTCATAGGACAGGTGCTCCAGCCACTTGATCAACTTTTTGGCCCTCATCTGGACTTGTTCTAATACATCCACATCCTTCTTGTGTTAGTTGTCCCAAAGCTGAACACAGTGTTCTAGGTGGGGTCTCACAAGGGCAGAGTAGAAGGGGAAGAATCACCTCCCTCGACCTGCTGGCCATGCTGCTTTTGATATAGTGAATCAGCACTCCAACTGAGATCCACCACTGTAGTATACCTAAAACAGTATTTCAAATTACTTGCTGTCATCAGCTGCAGCAGCACTGTTCTGTGTGAAGGTGGAGGCAAGGTGTCTGAGGACAGCTCTACTGTAAGGGAAAAGATCCACCAGCAAAGGCATAGATACTTTTATGGTTTGCACATCAAGGTGTTTTTATAAACCAGAGACTCTTATTAAGGTAGTATTTATCTTTCAATATGCAGATCAAATTGAAGTTTATTTTGTTTCATTTGAAATATATTTCCTTATATAAATTTAAAAACTTCACTGTGAAACATTAGGTCATGCCCCCCTCAAAAAAGTAGTCTTTAGTGTATTACACAGCCATATTGAGAGGAAAGCACATTCTCAGGTATAATTTTCCAGTGCCATCAATATTCTTGGGGCTATTGAAATAGAACAGTGAAGTCTTGAATCCCTGCTTACTCTGCAGGTAGTAGCTCAATCTTCTTTTTTCTGTGAAGCCTTTCAAAATATGTCCATGATCTTTGCTTCCTGTGATAACGAGCCATGGTATGTTTTGTATTGTACAAACTCTTCAATGTTTGTATTACGTTTTAAAATAAGACTTTTTAAAAGAGGATATTTGGGGTGAAGGAAGGGTGCATAACATTCTGGTGGCAAATGCGGCAATGTTTGTGAAAGCCTGTCATACTACCAAAGAGTTTATATTTAACTGTTGTAAATCAACCCAGGGTGACTGTCATGACTAGCATGTACTAATTGTACTCTGATATAATAATATAGCAATATCTGACTGGAAAAAAAAAAAAAAGCTTCTAAGGCTTTGCTTTTTTAATTTATATTGCATTTGAATCCCTCCTGTGCTATAATAAACAGCTACTTGTTACTTTTGTTTATATATAATTGACCTCAGAGATAAGGCATTATTAATTCTTCAGCTAACAGTTTATGTAATTAATGGTGCATTTATATCAATGTACATACAAACAGTAGTGTTTTCATATTTAATGCTTGAAAGCTACTAGGGTGGTACCTTTAGCAGTGGTTAGAAGAATTCAGCCATGAATTATTGCTTGACAGCTAAATCTTTTTAAATGCTTTATCACATTTATTAGTGCTGGGAATCCAAATGGAAAGCCTCCTTCTTTGGCTTTCAGAATAACTGTGAAGGAAAACTGGATGGAAAGAGATATCTTCCTGTCTGTCACAATTTTATTTTTGTTGTAGAAAACAGGGAAAAATAATGAAGCATGTTGTGTTTTGCTGAAGGTTGTAATTGTATATAGGTTTGTTAAACAAAAAAAGTCATTTTTGATGATATTTTGCCATTGCTTTTCTGGGCTATTCAGATGACAAACTTCATGGAGGAAGACTGAATCTGTTAAATGGAGTTAGACTGAAAAGGTCTTACCAAGTTTAATAACCATGCTCTTTATCTGCAGGGGTTGCCCTAGCATAAGTGGAATCACTAGGTCACCAAGACCTTCATGTTTAAATTTATTTTCTTGGTAGTTCTGGATCTGCTTTTATATTCCAAACACAAAGGGATGCACTGAGACACTTGGCAAACACAGTGCTGGGGGAGGATCACAGGCACACATGCAGGTAGTTTTGATGAGTTTATTTAGTAGTGGAATGACATCTGGATCCAAACTGCTGCAAGGCATGGTCACGCTTCACTCTCAGGAGCAAGCACTGCCAAAGGTTCAAAGAGCCATGTTTACAACCATGAAATAAGCTCCCTGCTGATTTCAATACCTGACATTGCACAGATATACAGACTCAGTGCAAATTGTCCCATCTGTCCCTCCTTCTTGCTACCAGTAATGGCAACACAGCAAGTACCATGCTCCCTTCTCCTAACATGCTAGCAGTCCTACTGCATGATGGCAGTGAGGATGATGCAGGAAATAAGGGAGGACAGAATAAAAGCCGTATTTTAAACTTTCCTACTTACTACAGTATCTTGTAGCATTCAGTACTGAAATATGTAATTGTTTCAGGATGTAAATTGCCTCAGGTAGATTCGGAAGTGAGACACAGAGTACTTTGTCTTACCAAGGCTGCATAAACAAGTCAGTGTCACAGGTATGAGCTTAACTCAGGAGATCCTGGACCTCTCATGTCTTGCAGACAGTCTCATGCTCTGATGTATGCCAGTAGGTACAGAAGTTTCACTTGTTATTTTATTATTCTGCAAAGAATTTGTTTTACTGTAGTGCACTATTGCAAACAGTCAAAATGTTTGGAATGGATTTCCAGCTCAGTAGGCTTTTTTTCAGAAGGTGAAATTAGCCACTGGAGTTAGGTCTCCATAAACACTCGCTGCTGGAGAACTGAAGCGTCATAAAGGGTGTTTCATTCTTTCTGAAACCAGCATTTTCTGGAAGTGTTACTCACAGGAATGAAAATGTCCCAAAGCACAGAAGTACATTTCTTCAGAAAGACGGGAAGTGATTTTATTGCAGAATTTCAGAGATGCTGCAGGAAATAGGCCCACAGAATAAACTGATTTATCAAATTTTGCATACCCTTGGGAAAACAACTTTCACCCAATTGAATTACTAGGTTATACCATCCTGTTTCCTTTATTCAGTTTACCTTTAGGACTGCTCAGTCCTAAAGGACTTTAATCATAAAGGACTAAAGGACTTTAGTCCTAAAGTCCTAAAAGGACTTTAATTGTTATAATATTCATTTTCTGATTGTTTTGATTATAGTCTAAAACAAATCATTACTACAGAAATACCCCCCAAAAACATCTTTTTGTTTAGATTTTTCATAATTTTTCTGTTTCTGAACCTATGTGAAATTATAGTAAATATTTCCAACATATTATTACACCGTGCATCTATATCCTTCATGTCATATTTCACATTTGGCATTCTGGTTTTACTCCATCAATAGACATATTTTCCCAAAAATGACTTGGTTTTCTGGCCCCTTTTTATGGCATCTTTATTATACAGTTTTTTGTCAGGCTAACTGCTTTTGTTATTAACATATGAACTGTGAGCTGCATTTCCCTCTCTCCATCTTTTTCCCTCACCACTAAACACACTGGTGTTTCCTGTTTTCTGGTTGGTAAGATTGTTCCTGACAGGTAGGTCTATGCTCTTATTTTCTCCCTGTTCTTTCCCTTCAAGTTTACTATTTCTCCACACATCTCTTTTGGCAGCAATGTAGAGTGCTTTCTCCCTGCTGAAAGTTATATTAACTTTCCCCCTTATGGCATCTGCCAGTCAGAAAAAGTTTAATGGAATTTTGCTTTCAATAGCATCTAGACTGTAAACCACCAGTAATGACATTAGCTTACAGCTACTGATAGCAGTGAAAACACTAAAAGAATAATGTCCCCAGTTTGGTGTTAACAATTCTCAGAAACTTTTATTGGAATCTTCTGTAGCTTATTTTTGAAGGCTGAAACCATGAATTATACAAAGTTGTGTGAGATGAGAAGTTCAATTTGCAAAGATCAGGAGGAAAGTGGGAGGTATACACTGAATTTGGAACCAGTGACAACAATTAACTCTTGATGTTTAATATATCAAAATATGTTGAAAACACTGTTCTGTTTCCATAAATCAAGCCCAAAGATTTTTTCCTAGTTAAGCCAGAAATGTCAGTCTTCAAAAGATGTGTGTTATGGACAATGAAGAGTCCAGTTTGTGGACAATGCCTCTGCAATAGTAAGGAAATTATCAGATCAGGTGAACCTAAATAATTCCAATAGCTTGGAAGCCATCTCTTCTGGTTTATCAGAAGGCCAAGAAATATACCAAATAAACCTCAAGCTCCATCACCATGAAAAGGAGACAAAGTGCTGTCCAACTGATTAGACTCGTTTGTGAGTAGACACACCAATGACACAAATTTCCCTCAGAGTAAATTGGCCTAATTGTCCTAAATGCTCTGTATCATGATCTAGATGTTGCAAGCTACTGATGACATGCAAGAACAAGATGAGAAAACAAATAAACAAAAGCAGCAGGAAATTTCTCTTGAGCCCCTGGAAGTAAGTAATTGAAAACTTTAAGCACTGATTAACAAAATCCAGTTAAAGTGTAAGCATTATGAGAATGCTGAGATAATACAAAGTATCCTGAAGCCAAGTCAGAAAAAAGGAGATGGATCAAGATGCTGAAATAGGATGAGTTTCTTGGTTCATAACAAAGAGGATGACATTTGGATTTATTGACAGTTAGAAAGTTACACAGGCAGATTTTCATGAAGCCAAGAATAAAATAAACTATTTCAACATCACTGTGATTGTTGTTGCTTTCACAAGCTACAAAGCTGATTTTCAAATTTTCTGATTATGTTCATAGTTTCTCCTTTTAATCATCTCTTTATCTGTCTACTGCTTCCAAGCTGTAGATAGCATAGCTGGAAGTAATAAACTGAAAGTGGCGATGTAATGAAAGGCTGCATTTGCCCACATAGAGATGAGAAAGTTTTTATCAGCTACTGCCAGTATACTACATGAGAGTAGAATGAGGATCAGATGGCTATACAATTAGGAAAAGTCAGACTAGATGTTTGCAAAGAATGAAAGAATTTAAGCACTGCAACAATTTAACTGGTGTTAAAGCAATTTCTCCATCAGCAGAAATATTGCAGTCAAGGCTGAATGTTTTTCTCAATACTGCACTCTAGTTCCAAATGTACTTCGGAGGGTGTCAACCTAGCGCAGTTAGGAGTGGACATTTTTTGGCTTTATAATCTGTGAGGCAAAAGCTACAGGACCCTGTACCACTCTGTGCAGACGAAAACCCTGTGGCACAGAAGAATGAACCCCTCTGCCTTTGGCTCTGCCTGAGTCTAATGCATTCTGTTGATGAATGTAGTGGGTTTACGTGGCAAGGTTTTGGTAGCAGGGGGTCATAGGTTCTTCTCTTCTGTGAGAAGAATCTAGAAGCTGCCCCATGTTAGGTAACAGCCCCACTGCTGATCAGATCCGAGCCAATAAACGATGTTGTTTTGTACCTCTGCGAGAGCATATTTAAGACAGGGGAAAAAAAAGCTGCACCACACAGCAGCTGGGAGAGTGAGAGGAGTGAGGAAATGCCTTGCAGCTGCCAAGGTCAGTGAAGGAGGGGAAGAGATGCTCCAGGCACCAGAGCAGAAGTCCCCATCAACTTGTGGTAATGACCAAGGTGAAGCAGGCTGTCCCCCTGCAGCCCATGGGTACCATGGTGGAGCAGGGTTCCACGCTGCAGCCCATGGAGGAGACCACAGTGGAGCAGGTGGCCCTGCACCAACAGAGGCTACGGCCTGTGGAAGACCCCTGCCAGAGCAGATTCTGGACCAGACCTGTAGCCCGTGGAGAGGAGCCCACGCAGGAGCAGGTGAACCAGCAGGAGCTGCTGCCCGTGGGGGATCCAGGTTGGAACAGTTTGCTCCTGAGGGATGCTCCATGGTACGGACCCATATCTGGAGCAGTTCTGGAAGAGCTACTGCCTGTGGAAGCCCACGTCAGATCAGCCCAGGAAGGACAGCATCCTGTGGGAGGGACCCCACAGTACAGGGGACGAGAGTGACCAAGAAGGAGCGGCGGCGAAGAAGTGTTGTAGACTGACCATAAGCCCCATTCACCTGTTCCCCTGTGCCACTTGGGGGGAAGAGGTGATGTGTATGTAATTTGTCCACCTCGTCAATGTTGTGATGATGTTATGTTTATTTTGGTGTGGTGGAGCTCAGCCACCCACCCGAGTAAAACCGCCACAATGAAGTGCCATCCCTCTCTATTTCTGCTTCTTGTAGACACATTTGCAGCATTAGTATCTGTGGGTTTTTAAAATTCTGTAAAAGTGGATCATACTTGTGATGTGAGTGATCAGTGGATCATACCCTGTCCAAGTGAGACAAAGACTTTTCTGGTTTTTATGAAGGTGTCCTGACCGATTTATCATCACCATAAACACTGCAGATGAAGAATCAAATGAGGGGATATTAAGAAATAAAAAGAAAACTAGAAGACAGACTAGTTAATGTTTCACAGAAAGTTTGTTGTAATGAATACAAATGAAAGCTATTAGCTTTAGAGCAAATTATATTTCAGCTGTAATTTATAAACTTTGTTTTCACATCACTGTAGCCAGAGCAGTCAGCTGACCTAACTGGTAGATAGGATGATTTGAAAGGTTTTTGTTTCATTAAAAATCTTATCTGTGCAGGGGAGACAAAGAGATGACTTGTTAAGAAATGCTGTAGTGAGACATTCATTTCCCATGGACAATAGGGGCATGTAAACCTTGAGAAGTTACATACTTCAAAGAGGCCCAGAAATTTGGACAACTTTTTCTTTTTCTTTTTTTTTTTTTTTTTTTAAATCTTCTTGAAGACATACAATGGGCATACTTCCCTCTATAACAGCTCTCTTCTATTTCAAAAAAAAAAAAAAAAAAAAAATCTTTTTCCTGTGCAAATTTTCCACGTACTCCTTTCTCCTTTGAGAACAAGGCAAATGAGACTCCTTTTCTTGTGTGTTAGATTTTTTATTTTCTTCTTTGGCCAGCATGTACTCTATGGCATCCTTTTTTTTGCTTCTCCTTGCCAGGCACACACCTTCTTCTCTGTTCTGCATAGAATAAAACTCCTTAGGCAGCCACTTGCTCACAAGCAGCTTTGCAGTCCCTCTTCCCTTCACTGTGCCTTTTGAGCGTTGACAGTGCTGACACTCCGGTTCACCCCAGGGCTACAAGCTGGAGCATACCTTCTTGCAAGACAACAGGCGATCAGGGGGAGAAGGTCTTTCACTTCTGAGGACTTGTCTTGCAGGCAAGAGACAACAAGCACTTGTGTCCTTCACTCAGGAGAATCCTTTACTGATTTCTGATTTATTTGGCAAAATCAATGTCCATTGTTTGTTGCATTTTTTGTTTGTTTTAATTATTGTTGTTGTTGTTGTTATTGTTACTATTGTTATTATTTTGATCCAAGGCATGTCTATACCCCCACTTAGTAGATTTTCCTTAGAGTATTGTAATAGGACTTCTAAAGCTTATTTCTTCTTCAACCCACAGAGGACAGAGACAGAGAAGGGGATGTGAAATGATCAAAAGAGGGTGAACAGCATTCTATTTTGAAATTAATACTTATACAAAAGTTGCTTTACTCTCTTCTGTCAATGTAAAGGGGACTACAATTTTTATTGACTTCCCTTTTCACCACCAAAATGGAGCTGTGGAGGCCTGGTGTAACTAAGAGCTGGGCTTTCCAAGTATGTTAAAACAGTAAGTTGAGAAGATTTGCAACTGTAGGAAAGGAGACAGAGATGTGTGTGGGTTACATTGTTACAAAGTTGAATATTACATATTTTGACTTATTCAAATTTAATGAACCCCAGAAAGCACTTTGAGTGTTTACTTTTTCCTCGTTTGATTCTAATTAACCTTTCCCATGATTCAGATGTCTAACAAATGTGGAGGGCTGCAGGGCTAAGTGCTTTTTTCCCATGATTGACTTTAATTAAGCTTGCTCTAGGCTTGAAACCCTTGTAAACTTAGAGAACTTTATTTTAATTGCCTTCTGCCAGATTTACTTATGCTAGACAAATATTATAAATCAAATAGTAACACTATTAGATGAACGACACACTGACTTACAAAGTAGTAATCTGGAATGGTGAAACACATTACACTCTAAATCTGAATAGAAAGTACTATGTTAGAAGAAAGATGATGGGTTTCATGAAGGCAACTTCTGGAACATTAACAGCTTTTCCTTTTCTGCACAGCAGGTACATTAAGAAACCAAGACTCAAACTACTGTTATTCATCTCCAGTTTCAGTGGTAATAAGTCTTATTCACTGAAACTCAAAATTATTAAGTGGATACTTCAAGAACTTATTTCACACTTTGGACTGCTCACCAACTCTCTGTTGCAGCTGTTGGTATGAGTCAGCTCAATCTTAATTAGGTAACTTTGTCACCTAAATCACGTGGCTTTTCTGCTCCCTGAGTCTGTCCTAGGAGAACCAGACAAAGAGGCACCAATACTTGTACAAATATATACCAATATTATTATTCAAAACAATGCAAACAGGAATGTGCTCCAGAAGATTTTTGGAGAAATAAATGAAAGATCACCCATAATTTTTAAACAAATATGAACATTTTATCCAAATAAATGTTTTGGTTGTTTCTTTTAGTGCTTCTATTGAATGACAGAGTTCTAATATAAAATTCCATCTGGCTTACAGGCAGGGAACATCCCCACTACGAAAATAAGCAACAAATCTTATTTTCATTCCATTGCTACAAACTGAACTGTGACTCTTAGAGAAGCATCCTGAGTTGCACAATTTTTGCTCTTTTACCATCATACCATAGGTTTTGAAGGATTGACTGAGCTATATTTACTAATTCAGGTTTCTCCTATGAAATCTCTTTATTCTTGACAGGACTGGTGTGGCTGTCATGCTAGGATGCCACCCTAAGAAAACCTCTTGCATTTGCTGTGGCTGAAAGTGCTTATCCTTAATAGAAAAAGGTTTTAGGAGCTTTTGCTGGAAAGAAGCTTAACAAAACTGTCTCTGTGCTTAATTACAGTATAGAAGTAGTCTTGAAATAAGAGCTAACCTTTTGCTTCTGTAACCAAAATCCTGAAAATAGTTGACAACAAGGATTAACCACAGTGTCTCAATCTTGATGGCTGTTTCCCTCCATTTTTTTCTCCCTTTTCTGACATAATACAGAATACTCTAAATTATAATCAAGATTATTACAAACATTGTTCAGATCAAGTCCAAAAACAGAATCTTTGCTTATGCTCCCACAAACAGTGCAAAGAAATGCCTCAATATTTCATTAATCAGTGAAGGCATTATAGCATACTTAAATGTGCATATGCTTCTATGTATTTTTATATACAACTATTTAAGAAAATAATTTCCTCTGAAAACAGATCTTGCACAAGGTAGCAGACTGACAGCTCTGTTAGCTCTGTTTATCCAGCTAATGTGTACAGCTGAAGCCATTGCAGCAAAAGGATCTCCATAGGGACCACCTTTGGCTTAGACAGGATAATTACATTCCTGTTGATACTTAGCTTCCAATAGTGCTAATAGTGTAACACTGTACAAAGGTGGCAGCTCTCAGACCCCAGCCCAGGACTACAGGATACCCCAAGCCAACCTAAGAACTGGTTCCGGAGACTGCACAGAGCTGGAGGAGAACTTTTAGCCTTCCTAGACCTTGCAATGATGCTGGTTTAATTCCTGAGTTTTACATGTTTAGGAGTCCTATTGGAGGACCCTAGAGTGTTTACAAGGTAAGCTAAACTATGTAGTGGGATATGTACAATGTGGAAATCCACAGTTGGTGCACAAAGATGGTTATTTTAGAAGTACTCTGAGACCTCTGTATAACAGAGTATTATATATATATATATATATATATATATATAGGAGATATAAACTATCTGGTGTACTGTGGCTTTTTTATGCTTGTGTGTCTTTGCTTAATCAGACTCACAGTTATTCATGGGAAAAAAATCTACAGCCATTTCCTGGTTTTAATTAATTCTATTTTACATCCTGACACTTTTACTTGCTCTTGATCAGCTTCTAAGTGATCTGTTTGACATGTCTATCTTTAATTCAGAGTAATTGCCAAATCGGTCTGCAATTTATCAGAAATGTGAAGAATAACTCTAGCCAGAAAGGGCTATTTTTCTTTGAGAGTGAAAGCAAGCCATTATAAAGGGCCTGGGAGATTTAAGAAAAATGGCAATGTCATCTGAAATTTCTGAGTGGGAGACCCCCTTCAGATTTCTAGCAAGAATATTAAGTAATTTCTGCATTCCATAAACATTTCAATGATCTGACTTGAATGAAAAATCGTGCCTACATTTTATTGCCTTATTTAGACTAAATTGAAAGCCCTGCAATCTTTTACAATCCATCGTATGAGCTCAAATAGTGGAGATGTTTTCAATGCCTGTTTTTAATGGGTAAGAATATTGACAATTGGAATCAGTCTTCAATAGCACTTGTAATTACAAACTAGACTGTAAATTTTCTGTCAGAAAATGTCCTTGATATATATTTTTGGAACTCTGCATAACAATTACAATAACTGAAAAAAAGAGCTTCTGTTTTCTTCAGGTTATTCATTGCATACAAAACCCCAAGGTATAGACAGTCACATTTGCTCCCTATTGAGTCATTGTTTGGGGAAAGTTCTTTTGCCAGCTGCCAGCAGTGGGACCAAGGACCTTACACAGAAAGGTCCTTTTCTAAAACTGATTAGACTATGACCTATGCACATTTATGTTTCTTCTTCTGTCTCTGAGAAATTAAACCTCAACTACAGCTGGACCAAATGTTTTAATGAATTTTAACAAAAAAAAAAACAAAAAAAAGAGAGAGAAAGAGAGAGGCCAATTTTGCAACTTAGTGAAGCTGGGAAAGCTGGCATGAAGTTTTGATGCAAAAGAAGGAATAGAGAAAAAAATTCTAAAAGCCTTTTTTTTCTAAAATGAACACAATGTGGTGTTGAGATTTTCACTGGAAATAAAAGTTTCAACTTGAAATTCACTAATTTATTTAATACTATATATGAAAAAGCAACACCAACAAAGAAACAAACAAAAAAAAAGAGATCTAAACAAAACCTCCGTGGCATGAAAATGAAATACTTTAGATTTCTCTAAAATATGTTTTCTTTCAAATTTTGGTTGGGAGACTGAGCAGAAAATTGATTATTCACACAGAAGCTCTCTTGTGGGCAGGATTTGGTTATTTTCAGGGTCATGAGCATTGCTCAAACCATGCAACCATAAATTCTGCCCACTGAGAACATGGGAGGCATGAAGCTATGTGTACTGATATTTTTAAAGACAGAGCAGAGCAAAGTGTGTAATGACCAATGGCACAGCTGCAATGTATTTATTTTGCAGCTGATAGAAGATAAGAATATGGACAGAGATTCCCTGTGGCACTCACAGTTTGACTAACTGATAAATAAAGGTGAGGGAGACAGGTGGCATTCCCTTCACTCCAGCAAAGAACACACTTCTGCCTCTAATTTGAAGCTATCCTTTCCCATTTTCTATAATGTCAGTACAATCTCTTTTTCATCTTTACTGCAAAGTCAGCTGTACCCTGCTATACCTTCTGCCAACTCCCCATTCCTCATCAGAGCACAACACATTTCAGCCTACATCATGTGCTCTGAGACTGTGGCAAAACTACTCAGGGCAGCTTGTGTAAAGGCAGCTCTACACAGTCACCCACTCAACACAGCCCCAGCTGGTGGTTAAATGTTTTGGGGCGGTTGTTAAATGTCTCCTCAATGGGAGTGCTTCCTTCCAAAATGTCCTGCTTTCAGTCCTGGACCCACTGCCTGAATAATCCAGGGAGCACAGCAGGTTTCATCCCTGTGGGATTTCTAGATCTGGCATTTACACCAGGTCATGGCAGCATAAGGGCGCCTTTGTGCTAGCATGCCATGAATAGGTCATGTCTATTTTAAATATATTTTTTTCATATATATATGGTACGTATACACACACACACATATATATGTTTAGCAATTTGTTAGTTGTACTCATAGTTTAAATATTGACACAGCAAGACCACTTTCCTTCTGCCAGAGAACTCGTAATTGAAAAAACACATTAGCTAAAGAAATGAATGTGAGGGAGAAGGGCACAAAAGCGTTACTGTCAATAAAAAAGATGTGAATGGATTCCCCATGTTCTGGGACCACATGATTGCCTTCCATCCATGTTACTCACAGCTAGTTTATTTAATTATTTCCAGAGAAAAACAAACAAACAAACAAAAAACTACCCCTCATAAAAAAGGGGGGGGGGGAGGGGGAGGAGAAAAACAGCTAAAAAAAAAGGACAGTAGAAAGCACACTTAAAATACGCAAGAATACTACTGACGGGGAACACAATGGGTACTCTGTTTTTAGTTAGGTGTAGTGGTATTTTGTGATTTTCTTCCTGAAAGCAGTGATTATCTGGCTAAACACAAGACGCTTTTAAATTACTTCCTTCTCCCCATGTTTGTGGGTTAAAAGAATACTTGTTTGATTGCTATGATTTGTCCCACATCAAACTTACCTTCATAAAATATCTTGCCATATTGCTGCAGCTGGCTTGATAATATCTGTTACTGTGATTGTTATTGCCAAGCAAAGAGACCTGCCAAATTATTCAAAAGTGTATTGCAGTACCAGCAACTCTTATTATTCCTTGTGCTTCTTGCTCCCATTCCTTTCATGTTGCTCTGATATGCAGTGATGTAATGAAGAAGTTACATAACTAATTAAAGCAGACATATTTTTAATAAAGATTTTAGGATTGATTTTTTTGAGAACTAACAAATTCTCAAGTGTATCTCAATACTCTTTTTTTTTTTAATGTTAGATTTATTTGTTTTGGCTTTCAAGAGTGCTGTTTTCATATGGAATTTCCCAAAGAGGTACTTTCTTGGCTTACTAACATACAATGTAGACAACCCACGACTATTTATATATGTTGTCCATTCAGAAACTAAGGTGTAACTAACATAAAAATTAAAGGATCTCTAAAACTAGGAGACTGTCTGTGGAGGATTTTATCGCATTTCATTCATATCATTGTTACGATGTAAGTATAGCTTCATTTTTATCACAAAGCATACAAATGAGGCAGTTGTTAGCAAAACGTGAGGTGCTAAAGGAAGGCTCATTGAAATCATTGAAAATTCACACTGGTTGCATTAATCATGGGTAAATATTATGGACCGCATGGACACTCTATTGTAATTAGTTGTTTAAATTAAGAAGTTCCCCGTTTTAAATTAGCATCCAAAGACTTATAATACATACAAAAAAAAAGAGTAACAAAAGTTATGAAAAAATATTTGTAATATTGCTCAGAGGTTTTTCAAGTCTGGGACAGGAAGACGAAAAAGGAAAGATTTGAAAATTTTCATCTTTTTATCATAGACCTTGAACAAGAAAACACTTGATTTTATTTTTACGATTGGATGACTGGTGGTTTCTTTTCCTACTTTTATACTTTTAGGTTTCCTTCCTTTATTAACAATTTCTTTTCTCTGTTTCCTTTGTCAGAAGAAGTTGGGAGGGGACAAATAAAGAAGAGAAAAGGTACATTTTAGTACCTGATTTCAAAACCAAAGAGAAAGCTCAATACATTTTTCTTCCCCGTGGAAATATTTGTGAAAAAAATAAATTTTAAAATAAATAAATAAATATTACGACAATCATTACCTACATGAACACACACACACAAAATAATTATTAATATACCTGGTAACATTGATAATTGAAGAAAAATATCTTTCTTGTATCACTTGTTAGAAGGCAAATCTATAAAGTATCAAAAGCCAAATTCACAGGCAGTAGCATGTAGTGTACTACATACACTAATTTTGGAGATACCATGTTCACTTTCTCTTTATATGTTCAAAATATTCATCTGCATTGGAAAGCATGGTCTCATATAACTACTTTGCCATAAAATGTACAGTTTGGATCGTATATTTTCAGGTTTGGCAGACTGAATCTGGGATCAATTTTTTCTCCTATCTTTTAAGTTCATAAATACTGCTCTGCATCCATACCTCTGCTCTGTCCTGTTTCTCTGAAGCATTGAATCTCTTGCTCAAAAATGACTGGTCATGTGGAAAAAGATGGGGTGAGACTAAACCTTGTAGGGATCGGCTTCATAACCTTGGGCTCTTCAATGGTGGTATATTTTTGTTTTGTCTGTGAAAGGTGTTGTCTGTACAGAGCAAAGATTTCCATATTTATATCTTGGAGTTGCCTTTCCTGTGATCTGTAGTTTTCTAAACTTGGAAATACCAAGTAACCAAGTGATAAGCAATGGGGGTGCTGTAGTCTCTGTGTACACATTTATGTGTTTAGCTCCCACACACAGATATAGTAGAAGAAACACCAAAGTTTCAGGTACCTTTTTTTTTTTTTTTTTTCTGAAATAGCTGCAGGGTGAATGAGAAGAATTAAATGGTTTGAAAGAACAAAAGTTCAGGGAAATAGGTGCAGCAATAAACCCAATGATTTATGAGCAATGTGAAGAATTTACCACACTCTTGCATCAGTTCACATGATAAATTTGCTTTGGTCACTGCCTTCTGACTCACCATAAGAATTAATTTGCAATCCTGAGATATCTGAGTGGTAAGTTATTATGTTTATTATTCATGATGAACAGCAAATCATTGTAGTAATATTTCTAATTATTTTCATTTAATATTTGAGGTTGATACAAAATAAAAAGTAATTAAGGTAAAGTTGTGCAAAATTTGACATATACAATTTTATTCTATTCACTATTTCTGACACTGTCTTTCACCCTTCCCTCATCTGAACTGTTTTATTTTTTGCAACACTTCAAATATAGAGCAACTTGATTTCCCACACAAAATAACATTTTCAATTCTCGTTAAGTCTGTTGTTTTTTCTACCTGGCTGCAACTGCAATTTCTTCATGGTCAATGCTACTTTGTTCTTTGCTGTTCCCATGTTTCCACCTTGGTTTTCTGCTGTTCTTTGCACAGTGAAAAATGTGTTGATTAGCACCAAGACAGGGAAAAATGTTCAGGGAAATGACTCAAAAAGACCACTCAAATCTCTCTGAAATGTTTCGGGAAGTCTGTAACAGTAACACGTATGTCACCTCCTGCCATACATATAAATCGCTTTGCCTCATTTCCTAGTTGCAATCTGAGTTGTATTTCTAAGGAGTGGATTTTAATTTCTAGTTATTATTTTAAAGGTCAGCCAGCCTAGACAACCAGCATACCAATGACATAAGTTAATCATTTAGCTACCAGAAGATAACAGTGTTAACTCACATGGAATACAGTGGCAGCATCTCATTCACAATTGTTTTCTTCAGGAAAGTGATATTAAATTTTCATATGAATCTAACTATCATAATCAAGAAGTTGAGTGGAATGTGAACTTGCAAGCTTGTAAGATACTCCCTGATAATTATACATGTATTTTGTGATAATTTCACACTCTTCTGGTAAATGGAAGGCACTTAGCACATTCACTGAGAATGAATGAAAGCAGCCTTTCATTTACCAGTATTTACTGGTGAACCATGGCAGTAACTTCACAATTCAGCTTTCCCAGTGATAACTTGCTATTCTACCAGTATTTTAAAAAGACTGGAAGAAATATCTCAATAATCCTTACCCCCTGAGAGGACAGGATCAGGCTGAGACCTTCTTGTGGATGTCTGGATGAAAGTGAACAAAACCTCCTAACTTCCACATCTCTTGCAAAATAAATTATGAGTAACTTATTTTCATGTTCTTTTTTCCTTCAAGAGTAGGTCTGAAAAGCTGGAATTACACATCTCCATGTATTAATAGCATACTGCCTTTTTGATCAATACAACCATTGAATTAGGAAATGCACAAAATTAGACACAGAATGTTGCTGGCTATGTCTGAAGATCATGTTTATTCTTCTGAAGCCACCTCAAAAACCTATGTAGCAAACAGTAGATTTGATTTTTGTAAAACAGAACATCAATTCTGTGATTCTGTGATTCTGTGATATAGTTGTCATTTGTCTGTCCATTGCCCACTGCTCTAATAACAAAACTCACTTTTAGTACAGATCAGGCAGCAATATTGACATTGCTCCCTACTAAAATATCATCTTTAAAATCTAGCTGAGGTTTCATAGGAGTCCTGTGAGCTTCCTGACATTTACATTCCCAGCCAGCCTTAGCAATATTAAGGCCACTTCTCTTCAGTGGTACTGATTACTTTGTTTGCAATTCAGATGAATTAATGTTCAACAACTAAGATGCCCAAAGGAAGGAGATAAGGATCACGACAGAAAGCTTTCTAAAACATACATAAACCCTTGCAGATGTTATGACATTAAGATATTGATGGAAATGAAGTTGGCAGGGGAGCTGAAACTACACTGAGAGGAAATCACAGTCTTAAAAAAGTGAAAAAGAAATCTAGAACATTTCATAACAACCCAGATCTGTGCAAAAGACACCACAGAATAGTTACAAATGAAGACTGATACTAAATGAGCACAAGCTGGAACACTAGAGCTTTTCCTTTGATGATGTGGTTTCATGTATGACTGGAAAGACTTTATGTTTTTCCCCATAGCAGCCACTTGTTATTCCTCAAAAGACTGAGACAAAATTCCTTCCCTCATCTGGACTAAAGCAGATGTTCAAACACATGCAACAACATGTGCAATGAATGCCACAATAAGCAGTGCTCCTCATGTTTCCTACCAAAGACCACTCTACTGATTCACACTGAAGTTCTACTAGGGGTCTATGGCGAAGAGCTTTCTGTGATCACTTCTAAATGAGGGTGATCACTTTAATATACTGTGCACTTCCTCACTAGCACTAGTACTAGGAAAGAGAATTAATTATCTAAAATAAAAACAGTTCTCTGAAGGAGCAGAAAGGGAAATATTGGGTTTCATGAAACTATGAATCTCTTGTGAAAGTAGGTGTTTAAAAAGTGTGGAAGGACATGATCAAACTACTGAGGTTTACCATTGTTTCTGTCATAAAACTGTAATAATACAGGAGGGACTTTTGTCTATACAAAAATACTTGCTCTATTGCTTATAATTAAAGAAATATAAAAACCTTGAGACAGCCACAGCAATTCAAACACCTAATAAGCTTTGATTCACAGCTTCTGTAGAGCTTGTGCAAATAGATTATTTTTAAATGTGTTATTCTCCACAGTGGTCAGATGTTCTACTGCTGAAGTTAAGACAATCAAGGATGGCAGATTTCCCACTGAGTGCTACTGAAGGATTGTGAGTAAAGATACACATGATGGCAATATGTTAAGAACTCCAGATAACTCTCCCTAACTCAGTGCCAGAGCCCTCTGTTAGACAAAGTTGCATTGTATCTGGAGAAAGTGAGGAGGTACCTTAACCACTCAGTCTCTCCTGAGACACAGCTGAGTCGCTTGAGGTGTTTGCAGGTCAAGGTTGACTTGATGTCATCTTGATAGCTTTTGTAGCTGTAGTCATTCAATGCAACAAAGGATTCACTAAAAATTGGGATCCTGAATGTCAGACTATCCCTGACTATATATCCTTGACTCAAACTATACCGGTGCACAGAGGACTACCCTACAGCCACAGAACTTCCACAGTCTACTGGAAATCTTCAGACCAAGGCCCCAAAAGCCACTTCTTTATTGTAGTGGCAAATCATATTCTTCCTGCATGTTTCATATGATAAGGTCCCAGTGGTACTCTTTTCTTGAAAACAGTAGATATGGTAGCTCATTACAAAGACTATTGGAATAATTAAAGCTTCAATTGCTTCTCCTAGTTTATGCTTTTCCTTGTTTTTAGTTTTGGGAACTGGAAAGAATTGAGTCAGCTCTCACTTTCATTTTCAGTCTTGTTTACATGCTCTGCACTGGGTACTGTAGCTTATAAGACAAAAAAAAAAAATAGAGGATGTGCTTAATTTGCTAATGATTACTTGAAATATTTATGTATTGGAGTTACAGGAAAAAAAATCATGAAAATATTCCTATTTGTCTTGGTATGGCTGAAATTCTGTCTTAATAAATCCTAAACATTATGCAAAGTTAACCTGTTATCATCCAGGAAATCACTGTGGAAAAAAAAAAAAAAAAAGTACTGCTGGTTCCAATTCTTCAATGTCCTGAATTATTAGTGGTAGCTGGGAAAGAATGAAAAACTAAATCACATAAGATGATGAATATTTCTATTAGAAGTGTTAAGCAATCGGAATAAATCATTATGAAAAGTGAGCAGCATGAAACACAGGCAACAAATAACTGAAGGCCACTTTTTAGTTACTGGTCAGTACAAAAGTCTGTTTGTAACCATGGCAACTGGGAGTCCAAATTTACAGCATGATTATCAACAAATATTGAAGGGTATCTTACAGCACTTTTCTCATTCAAGAGATATTACCTGCTTTCCCTGTTGTGCCCTATAGATATATGCTTTGACCCCGGGCTTCTTCCTTCACAGGGAAAATCTACAATAGTGATGGTTAAGTTCTGTACATATCTATTCCTCTTCCACATCAAGCATATTGTCACTCACCATGCGTTGTTTTGCTGGATATTCAGTATTATATTTCTTCTAAAATACTCATGGTAAATAAAACTTTCTTCAGACTAAGGTGAAATCTTTTCCCAGTTCTGAGACCAAGCTGAGTTTTGTTTGCAACACTTTATATCTTATGTTCTGGTCAGAAACAGAAACATACCGGGAAAAGACCACTTAAGAACAACTGGAAATTTGATGCCATTTTTCAGCTGAAAATCTTTGAAACTATTTCTGGGTAATCTTGGTTGAAAAGTAAATATGGATTCACAAAATTAATTTAGTTACACATAAAAAGTTAATATGCATATCTTTTCCTTTCAGGATTAAATCCTAAGAAACAGACAAATTGTTGCAGATACAAAATACATAGAGGAAGGATTCAGCAAAGGCCCAGTTTGGCCTGGACCTAAAAGCTGTATTTTTCTCCTTAACTGATGTATTTATCTCCTTAACTAATTATTTCCCATGATTACAGAAGTCCCTCAAGCATTTCCGTACCTTTGAAATATATGGGCTGTCTGTAAGTTAAAAGATTTTCTGCTCTAAAATGTTCTACAACCACATATATTTGTTTTCATTGAGAGCTTAATTAAATAACTTCATTGCAGCTAGGTATGTACTTAATGTTAAGTGTTTTCTTAAGTTAACTTATTAAATCTACACTTCAACCTTTTCTAATTATTTAGAATACCAATGTTGTCTGGGTAGATCAATTTATTCCTACAGTATTATCAAACCTAAACAAAGGCAACTTTTTCCTATATCCGTTTTTATTCTGTGGTGCAGAGAAACTCATTTGCTTGCAGCTAAAGCCTGATTTATTCCTGCTATTTGTCATGCTGCAGTTTTTGCACAAGTAACTTTCAGTTTTTATCAGTGCATTCCATTTTTCTCATTATTTAGTCCTCATTCAACAGTCATGTAAGTTTTACAAGGTGGTCCAGTTATCCCACAGGGAACAGGAAAATAGCTCTGACTTACCAGAGATGCACTGTCATCTAGAAGTTCAATAAACAGTGTGATAATAAAAGGTCAAATGATGTACCGAAATGTTTATGCACACCTACTTTCTGTCATTGTAAAAATGCATTTGAACAAACCTTTTGTAATAAACTAAAGACAAATTTAATGCCTTATATTTTTTTTTTTTAATTCGACCATAGACTCCTTGTGCCACCTGTACTTGTCTCTTAAATTAAAATATTACAGGTGCTTTGCCTGTGAATGTACAATCTCTTAAGTATATGTTATTCTTTTACATTTAAGATCAGTTCTGAACTCTGTATTTGTCTGGTTTTTTTTCTTTGTTTTGTATTTTTCCTTCTTGGCCCATAATTCCGTTTATATCAAAAGCTCTCCAAATGAACAAAACTATGAATAGAAACTGCATCCCTGAAGTCTCAGATAGTGGACTGGGAGTAGTAATTTCTTTTTATGATAACATGTATCTGGCTCAGTGAAAAAATACACCATCTGATATATATTTGCCACAGGTATTTTATTTTTATTTGTAATGATAAAAAATATTTATTTATTTATTTTACAGGCTAACAAGTTTTCAATAACTTTGACATTCTAAAATTATGTTTGGTAAATTATAGGAGATATAAAGGGTTATCATTGTTCCTGTTTTTCTAGCATAGTGAAACATTCACCATATTTAAACAGATATGAATTTCATGAACAGTATTTTGATTTTTGACTTGTATGCCAACCATAGTTAATGAACCCATCCCAACCACTTGCTTTTGTGCTCTAGAAGTTTTCTCAGCATTATCTTATGGTCATGTGTGGTATGATGAATACGAATGATGAATAAGAATTTCTAGAAGCATTGAATTACTTAGGTTTGAAAAGATCTAGATCATCGTCCAACCTTTAACCTAGCACTGCCAAGTCTACTACTAAACCATATCCCTAAGCACCACATCTACATGGCTTATCAGCTAAGTTAGGCAAACAAGCAAACTAATACATAAAGTGCTTGAAGTTTGGAGGTGCTTGCTTGAGCAGCTCTCAAGCTCATCCCCAAAGTAAAATATATATATGTAAAATATACTAAATATTTCTTCAGTCCTTAAATGCTGATATGGAAACAACAACATAAAAGAAAGAGCTGTAGTTTTAATTTTAAAGGAGATGAGGTTGGTGTGGATTTAATTTCAAAATTATGACTTTGTCTTGGTCAGTCTACATCCCAGCGTACTTACTCTGTGTGCGCTTTTTGTTCTGTTTTTAAGGGATTCTATCTGAAAACACAACTTTGGTATCAACAAAATAGCTTTTGGTAGAACCTGTGTAGTCCAGGCTAGGGGTAAGCAGATGAATTCCAGCTTGTGAAGAATTGAAAACAGTCAGCAAACTTGTACCTTACTCCAGCTCTGTTTGCTCTAAGAGATCATATGGTCTCCAGATAAGTGAAAATAAAGAAGCAGTAAATAGTTTGTCTTGCTTCTGGCCTTGTAAATCTCTCAACAGGGTACCAATATTATTAATTTATGATACCTTTTTGGTAGCCTGAATACACTTATTAAAAGAGAAAAATGTAAAAGATGGCATAGAGATTGAACAGGAATTTTGTTTTCAGGGCTTTGACAGAAGGTGTAATACACCAATACATCGACTTATTGAAGACTCTCCTTCCTATGACAAGACATCATGGGGCATTTTGATGATGATGCAGGGTAATATCTGCAGGAGCCTCTAGAACTTCCCCTATTAGACCCCACTTCTTGACTTCTCCACCCAGGGTATGTTGCTAAGCCCAGGCCAAGGCTTCTGATCACTGGTGGCTTGTCCTCTCTCTGACAGATGTGGGGCCATACAAGAAGGAGACTTACTAGAACACAAGTTTTCCTTTCAGATATGGAAGGCTCTCTTCTCTGCCATTAACTGAGCTACTTCTAAGCACCAAGGTCATTCTCCTGACCATGTCCTTCAAGTGCCCATGCTGTTCCTATTCACATGTATCTGCATCCCTTGATAAAAGGAGGAACATAGCTGATGGGGACCATAAAACCTCTCTGCACCCGGAACCCACTAGAGGTTTGGCTGCAAATCACCCTCATGACTTGGGGCATGCCCACACTTTGCCATTACAGTGTCTCTTCTCTCCAATAGTAAAGATCTTAAAGACCTTAAAGGCTAAATAACTGCCAAAATATTTTGAAGCCTCTTCTCCTTCCCTCTTGTCATTCTCATGGCATCCCATCCTTAGTGCATGTTACATTGATAGGTTAGAAATTGACACAGTTACAGCACATAACAAGAAGCACATAGAATTTGTATATACCAGGCCATTGAGTTTCATCTCCATATTTGACACACAAGTTACCAGCATTTTCTTTCATTTATTCAGTAAATTATGTAGAGTTTTTCAAGAAAAACACAAGTCTAATATTTATTTCTTTTCTATAGCTGTCTTTGCCTCAGTCTTGTTAAAATAGCAGTGCCCCTGACTGGACTCTTGAAAAACAAAAATCAAGCACTTCTCAGGAAGTACAACTAAGACCAAAGTAGCCATAGGAAGTGCTTGAGGTAAGATGGAGAAGTCCTATTGGGAGCTTGCAATAATGTGGTGAAGCTGTTTTTAAAGGGAAATGACAGTAGTATGTGTGCAAAAGAATGACTGTGTTTGATATTGTGTGCAGAGACCTCAGTTCCACCTGTTATTCAACAATGAGCATAACACAAAGTACATACTGTTTGTTGAATCAAGACACTGCACTGTTAAATTAAAAATTTCATTTTTCCTTCCAAATGATGCTGCTTTGATCTCTATTTGTAACCCCAGCTCAGAAAAAGGAAAACTCCCTCTGCTTGTATGCTGGAGGCTGACACCCTTTCAGATGTATTTTGTCTGACTGTTTCTGAACGGGAGCAGTCTGATGTATTGTGTTAAGACATCTTCGTCTCCCAGCTCCCTATCTTGTATGACTGAAGCAATGAGTACAACACAGCATGATGGAGAAAGGGCAGATTGAACAGATGATTCAGAGGTGAGATGAGGACAAATGTATGTGTCTACTGAGAGGTGCTTGAGTTAATTTTTGTGAAGTTTTCATAAGAAATAAACTTTAGTCTTGTTTTCAAACTCAGTTTGTTTTCCAGAGCATGAAAGAATCACTGGCAAATTTGTCTGCAGCTACTTTAATATTTAGCAATGACAGTTCACTGTATTAATTCTACTCATTTACTAGTTATTCTGAAATACATAAATTTTAGTTCAGTTGAATACATGTTGTATATCTGCTGATTTGGTTGATTAAAAAATATTTTGTATATCTTGTACCAAAGCAGTATAGAAAACACAGCTTTGAGTCATCAGAGTTCTTAGTAGTAAACAGCTCAGAATAATTACTTACGACAGGTTTTAATCTATTTGGTCATGAAATATTCATGGTCATACCTAAGAATAAATGTCAGTACAGTGACAGCTTCCTATGATATATAGGACAGTATCTGTGAAATGGCTGAGCACCTATTTAAGATACTTAAGTAACATTGCTGCCTGCAGTAATGTATTAAACAGTTTTGTGTGTGGTTTCCTTTTCCTGTAGCAAAAATCTTCCTGACTGTCTCTGAGATTACAATTAATGGTGTTTGCTATATCTTATAATTGACTCTAACGTTCTGGAAAACCAAGGGTAGTACTTATTTGCGAGTAGTGTTTTGGCATTCAAGTCCTGTGAAGAACTTATTTGATATTCAGCATCTTACACTTGCATGGAAATGTAGTACAACACAAATCTCCAAATCTCTTCCTTCCCTTAAAGACATGAGTTGACATCATATCCTTTAACCAAACATAATAAGGCTAGAAATTACATAACAAAAATATGAAAAAGTCCTTGTAGGAGTTAGAAATATATTATTTCTGGAAAATGCTTTTCCATGAATTTTATATGTAATATTCAATTGCATGTTCTCATCCATATGTAAATAGCATACTCAGTAGGCAGCAAGGTTTCATGTGGATAGCATGGAGGTCTGCAGGGGGCTGCTTAACAATAGTGGGCCAGTTCCCAGCTGGAATAAACTTCTGTACTACTGACCTTCTTATCTACTGTGTGTGTCCCAGAGATTATACAACTTCAGGCATTTGCACAGGTCATTGTCAGGGAGAGAGTGTGAATGTAAACTGACCTTTGGTCTGATTCAGCACAGCCATTTGTATATGAATGGTAAACTTTATTTTTTTCATTATTATTAAAACTGTTGAGATCAGGCTGATGTTCTAACTCTGCTAAGATATACCTTTGTCCACCAACATTTTTGTTTTAGTTGAAAACATTTTATTTTAGAGGCAACATAAATGACATATTGTGTACTCCGCCCAAGTAAAGGCATCAGAATGTGACCCAGGGCTTGCTAATGATCAGTTGATAATGAAATAGCAGAACATTCAGATCTACATTGAGTTGTCTTTTTAGATATGACCAATTGGCCATGTATCAGTGTAATGCTCAAGTTTCATAGGAGACTAAAGACATATTTTATTAAAAGTCTTTACCATATGTCAGAAGAGATTTGTGCTTATTAATTAGCATCTTGAGAAGTCTGTTTCAAGAACATGTGTAGGAGTGGTCTGGTTAATTAGTGACTGTCAGAAACCTTATATCAACATACTTTAGATGTACATTATTATTCTGTCTATTATTTCATCCAGGCACTACATTTACTGCAATACTTGACCTAGTTCTCAGCTTCAAAATTTGGCCTCTTCATATCTAAGCCAATTTACCAATGAGTTGGATGTTACACAGTTATCAAGTGCATCAAATTTAAAAATAGAAATAAATAAAGTTCTTAAGGGACCTTCATGTTCAAGCAAATTGGTCAGCATTACATTTCCTGCATGAATACGCAAATTAATTACAGAAAAGATAAATGGATCGCTAATTCTGACCAGAGTTTGTCATGCTTTGTTGTTTGTTTGTTTGTTTGTTTTTCCTGTTTTAATTCCATAATTAAATTCATTGTGCTCATTCATTGGCTACAGTTATTGCTTTTGCTGGCAGGGAAGAATATGAGTACCTGCTCAGTTTTAGACTATATTAGCACCCTGGCACAAGTGTTCTGTTTCTTCTTTTCCTTCTCTTCAGTCTTCAAGAAGACCATTCTTACAGGGTATTCTAGCAGATGGAATGATATCACAAGTGAGACTGTATATGCCTCATGATATAATATGTATAATCCTCAGATCTAATAATATCTGTATCATAGTGATCATAAATATCTTCATGTCACAAGTGGTGGCCTCAGAGATGCATTATCCTGTCTTTTCATAGAAAATTTTCACACTCTGAAGGAATTTGCCTTTTTATTATTATTATTATTTTTATTCATTTATTTTTTTATTTCCATCTTTTAAATCATTGCTTCATTGCTTCCTAAATACAAACTAATTATGACAAACTTCACTTCTTTCTCCCCTTGGCCACTCATAGAATCTCATATACTGCTCCAATGCAATCATTTGAATAAAAGCAGGAAAATACAAGCTATTCACCATTTTAATTTTAATTTTAATTATCTTTTATAAATAAGAAAATGAATTCAGTCTACAGTGGGCTAGATACCTGAGCAAAAAATTCTAGACCAGTAGATGTGAGCAGTCATTTTACTCTAATATCACCCCTGTATGAATACCTTCCCTATTCATATAATCTGCTCCCATAATATCCCTTGCCTACAATGTTCCTTATTTCTATCTCCAGTGTTGTGTTGGTTCTTTGCAAGTATAACTTAATTCAGGGAGCCAGGGAGTAGTACTTTTGAAGGAGGATGTGAGCTGCAGATTACAAGTATGAAAACATTATTTAAAAAATATTCCCCTTGTTAGTGAATATCATGATGTGATTCTTGCACCTATGTGCTGTGCTGTCCCATGAATGTGGGAGAGTAGAGGAAAAATCTTTACAAAATAAACAAACTAAATCTTTAGTTTATATGTCAAATGAAAACATACCCATTTTATTTCTTTCCCTTACTTATTGTTTACATTAATATTGTTATTCTGGAAAGCATTTTTAATTAGTATAGTTTTTAATTTGACAATGTATCGCCACCTCTGACAGCATTCAAAGAATCTTGTTTACATCCCTTTTTCAGTGTCTGTTAGAAGCACTGTAAACTGAGCATAAGATATATATTTTGTCTGGTTCTGAACAGTGCTTTTTCATGAACTTTATTTTTTTTTTCTGAGCATTAGATTCAGACTTAAGGGAACAGCTTCATTCTCAGTAAGAGCACTTAACAACCTGTTGACTTTGAAAAATTCTGAAAATTAATCAAATGGATTATTGGATGGACTTGAATCAAGAACAAACTGTTTTTGACTCAAAGTCTAATCATTTCTCTTCACACGTTAGTTGCTCTTAAATTAAGGATATGCTCCAGTAAGTTTATACAAGCCTATGAAAGAGCTGTTAAATACACAAATATCCATGGGCTAATGTATTAACCTAAGCTATCTACATGTCATTAAACCAAAAAAAAAAAAAAATAGAAAAAAAAAAAAAAAGAATAACTTCAAGATATAGTTGCAAGATGATTAAAAAAAAAAAAAAAAAAAAAAAGATGTTTCATGGAAAAATTAATATGAACACTGTGAATAAAACAAAACAAATATACTTATCAGGCACATAGCAGGCTAATGCAGCTAATGCAACATAGCCTTTTTTACATATCCTCTTACATAGGAAAGCAAAAAATACCCTTGTACCCTCGTCTATTCATAGCTAAATAGTGAATGTCATTAGAATCTCTTATGTAGATTTAAACAAACACAAATTTTGCAGGAATAAAGACCAAATTATATAATAGAATTATTTCTTCTTAACTGTAAATATTTCTATCATCAAAAGATAACACACAGAATATGAAAATGCTGGCAAAGAAAACATCAAACTACAAATGGACAAATCCTACAGTGAAAATATGACAGAGAAATATTTGCTTTAAAATAAGTCAACATTATGTCACTTCATTGATAACATTGCCATTATTAAATGTTATGATAGTGTCTAAGAATATCAACTCAGAACTGAAATGCATGAGCGGCTTTTCAAAAACATAAAAAAAAAAAATGTCCCTTTCTCAGAGTACTTACTATCCATCTGCCAGATAACATGAAATAGATAAACAGACAAGAGGGATGGGATTTAAAGAGAATGAAGTGATGAAATCAAGTGAGTTTAGCAAGAAAGGGATGTGTTAATATTCATTTACTTCACTTCAGTACTAATACATTTCAAGTATACCCCAGATCATATTTGGTGAACTATACACAGAGGAACACAACCTCTGTTTTCTGCTGTCATATATTCATTCTATAGTTCTGTACAAAGCTATAAACTTTCCCTGTTAACCAGTGCAGCAACTTTTTCCAAAATTTTTGAAACTCATATCAACATAAAAATAAGTGTTGGCTGAAAAAAGCTTTTTGGAAGATGCTCCTCTCCCATAGCTGGAGAACATGGCACCATATGTGTCTGGACCAACATGTCCAGATGTTGGTCCCTGTAGAGTGAGCACAGAATGTATTGGATAGTTTTCAAACTAGAAAGGTATCAAATAATATGTTGTAATATTGTAATACATAAAAATGTATTTAAATATGTATTTATATACATTTTATTATAGTGTATAATATAGATCAAAAGGATGAGCATTCCTGATGAATACAATCCTTTGTAAGTTCCCTTGGGTGACACAAGTAGTTTGGAAAGACTTCTGACACAATGGTCCACTGCAGAATATGAAGGAAAGACATAAAAGGTATGCAATAATGCCATAGACTATTTTGCAGATAATTAGCTTGAGTATTCATAATTTCTAATTTATCCCATTGAAACACGGATTCTAAATATACTGTAGATCTAGACACACTTAGGAGAAGTAGACTAATGTACCTATGCTGATGTGGAAGAAAGAGACACCTAGAAATATGCTCTAAATATCCTCACTGGAAGTTGTTGATGTGTGTGTTGGTTTTTTTTTTGTTTGTTTGTTTTTGTTTTTCTTGCCAGCCTTTTATTTCATTTTATCTTTTCCACTTAACATTGATGAAGTGGAAAGCATTTTGATGGGAGAATGTATTTTTCCTGCTGAGTTATCACCTCTTTTTTTGTGACTATTGGTAAAATACTTACTGATTACTTCCTGAAAAGAATGACCTGTTGTATGCCTACATGTTTGGAATTAGTCAAAGGACACCTAGGACAACAAATGGGTATGCCTTCTGGTTGTCTATGCCTTTGAATCAAAACAAGTAAAAGTTCAGCCTTTATAGTCTCCATTTAATAACTGTCACACAGTAACTACGGACCTAATCTTTGAAATCATTAGCATAAATCTTTGTCAGGTTTGCTTCAAGATGAGATGTAGGTAAGAGGTATTTTGGCCTGATGTCTGAGCATGGTATACAAAAGAAGATAGCAATGTTTGCTGCTGCTGTTGTTTGAACTGAACATATTTCTTTTTGCACATCCCAGAAGAATTCAGTGCAACAGACTGCTTCACAGCACATAGGCTTCCCTTGGCCTAATCTGAACTGATAAATTTTTCTCTCTCCTGGTAACTGTGTGGCAAGCCACAGGTTCTGTCCAGACAGTTAAGATTTTATATCTTTAAAAATCTCTACTCAGTCCAAAATGAACAGATATCTAATAAAAACGAAACAAAACAAAACAAAACAAACAAACAAAACCTGTCACCATCCAGATTTTTAACAGATCCAGTTACAACAATGAGAAAATGGTTCTTTATGTCTTAGAACAGCTCTTCATGGCTGCTAGTGTAAATGAGCCAACATAGCTTCTTGTAGTAGTCTATCCTAAAAGCCCACTGACTGGGCATGACTAAGAAACTCACTTTAGAAACAGATTAAATTAGTTCCATTATCAACGGAGTGTGAAAGCAGTGATTAAACCAATAAAAGAACAAGCACTATAACAGGGTTTAGGTCTGGGTAGTGGGAGGATATCCCTTGATTTCAGATATTTTTTTACCGCCTTTCTCAGGACATGTACAAGTCTGAGGGGGTAAATGATAATTGTCTATTTCCTTAGGCCAACAGCTGGTGAGGTATTAGGCAGCTCATGAGCTACAGAAGTATTTCTGAAGTAGGCGGTAGATAAGCCACCATGTGTCAGTAGAGGCAGGACTCATGTAACATCTGGAAGATTTAAATCCTCACTGTGCTTTATCATCTGTCCCCTCACTCCTCATGGCAAGGAGAGCTGGATTCATCACTAGGCTGTTTCACAGTCATAGAGTTTGGCAACAAGGGCCAACTGTCCTTCCTCTTTGCATGGCACAAGTTGTGGTGGTTTTATACAGCTGGGCAGCTGAACAGCTCTCTCACTTCCCCTCCTCTAAGGAGAAGGGGAAGAAAACATGACAAAAAGGGGCTCCATTCATCAGGAGCAAACTGCTCCAACATGGGTCCCCACCACAGGCGGCAGATCTCCCCAGATCACCTGCTCCTGCAGAGCTCTTCCACAGGCTGCAGCATGGAGATTTCCTCCATGTGGGACACATGGGCTGCCGGGGGACAGCCTGCTCCACCAGGGGCCTCTCCACAGGCTGCAGGGGAACTTCAGTTCCATGCTTAGAGCACCTGCTGTCCTCCTGCACTGACCTTGGAGTCTGCAGAACTGGTTCTCACTCCTCTGTCTTTCAGCTGCTGTTTCACAGATTTATTTATGTATTTATTTATTTTATTTTTCCTCTTTCTTCAGTCTGTTCTCCCAGAGGCCCAACCTCCACTGCTCAGTGGCTTGGCTCTGTCCAGCAGCAAGTCCCTTTTGGAGCCAGATGGAGCTGGCTCTGATTTGACATGGGGCAGTGCTGGGCTCTGCTCACAGAGGCCACAGTTGCAGTCACTCCGCTACCAAAACCTTGTCATGTAAACCCAACATGCAAGTCCAGGTGGATACCTAAGTGGGAAAATTAAATTTTTCAGGGAGATTTCTCTTCTTAACATCAACACTAACAAAGTCATCATTCACCATGATATTTCAATAAATTTCTGTAATCTTGTTCTTGTTTTCCTGCATGTTGCCATCTATGATCCTGGACTACAGAGATGTGTCCTTGAGACATCTCCATGACACGCTTTATGTTAGTACTATTCTGAAGTTACAAAATGTTCAAAGACTGGAAAAGGAAAGAAAATACATCACAATATAACAGAAGTCTTCTATGAAATACAATGTACCAAAGGGTTTTTGTTGTTGTTGTTGTTGTTTTCTTTTTTTTATTTAGGAGTGCAGGATGAAGGCTACTAAAATTTTGAGGGGGGGGGGGGATGAAAAATGGGAAACTTTGTCCAAAGAAAGAGAGTTTTCAGAGAGTTTTCAGAGTGAGTAAAAGCTTGAGTTTCAAAATGGAAACTGATTTACAATGTTCTGTGCATAAGTTTTATCTGCTATTACAACAATGACCCCATTTCACACTTTATTATATGTGTTGGGTGTTGTAGGATGTTAGACATGTAGGTTCCACAATGAGAAATACACTTTTTATAATCAAAAACGGATGCATGCACTTCTAAATCTAAGCATTTTCAAAGCTTTAATTACCATATCAAGTCAATTGAAAAGAGGGGAGGATGACGGGTGTATAGAATTAGATAATTGAAACAAAAAGAATCCAAGTTATTAAGAAGAATTCTCCAGTATACCTACTTGTTATTCTGGAGGAAGAGAGCATCTGGGTTCTTGCAGAAAGAAAACATATGGTAATGTATTGGTATGATAGTGAGATACATATTATTTTAAATATGTTGAAAAATATGGCAGCTAATGTACACTTTTTTATAAATGTATATAAATATTTATCAATGAAATCTTTAAACATATACTTGTCAAGTATATGTTTTGCCTTTGAAAAGAGAATTCATAATGTGAAGTGCTTAGTAATCTTACCAGATGACTCAGAGGAACAAGTTTTCTGAGTAGAATGATGAGTGTATGACTTCTGTTGACTTCAACAAGAGATGGATTCTCATTTTAAAAGTACAGAAGTAATACTGCATTGTTTCTGCAGCTAACATTGAAAAACATCAGCAGTTAGTCACCGTTATGCTAGTGCTCTTGATTACATCCGGAATTGCAGTAAGTATTCAGACAGACAAAAATGCTCTTTCCAAATATCTTGGCAGCGAGGAAGATTTCTTCCTTATGTAGCCAAGACTATGGCTCCCAGTCTGTTCTGACTGATAGGTCAGGGCTGCTGGGAAGCAGCCAGTTTATCTTCATCCCTATGAAGGGACAAATAGAGAAGAGAGTAGCAAGACAAAAAAAAAAAAAAAAAAAAAAAAAAGGTTAGAGAGGTGATTATTTACCAATTTGCCACTGCAGTAAAGAAGTAAAGAAGTGTCTGTCTGTGGGATATTGACTGTCAGTGTGATTTGTAGATGAAGCTCAGGTTAATGAGTCTATCCTTGATCTCCATAAAGCCTGTTTAGAAATAAATGGCTACTCCTTTTCACTCAAAACAAGGTAAGTAAATATGTCCCACTGTTTATGGTTTCCTAAGGCTGAATGTAAGAAAAAGTTTGCCACATTGTCTTGTCTCACTTTAAAAAAAATAATATTAAAAGAATTCTGAGATAATTGTCCCCCTATTTCCTCTTTTTGTCTGGATAGGAGAGATTGAAATCAGAAACATATCAAGCCTTATTGAATTAACCTGACCCAATCTACATTTCTGAAATGGAGTTGTCTGTATCCAAAGTGGTCATCTATATTTCCTCAGTAATTAAGGGAAAAATAATGTCTGTTATCTCTTATTCTATTTCTAGGATTCCTAGGTGTTCAACAGTAGCCAGATGTACAACTCTTCATTCTTTGGGTTCTGACACTTTTCATGAGTAAGATAGATAATAGTAATGCCATGATCAGGAAGTAAATCAATAAAACTGCGGTACACCTCTAATTTACTTAAATGTTTTGAGCCAGTAGGAGCTAGAGAAAAATCCACTAGGAAATATGCATCTTTATTTTTTAAGCTGTAGGAAAAAAAGTGAACAAGTTGAAATTAATCAAAAGATTAGAAGTACTATTATGAAAAATACTTTCTTCACTGTGTATAGCAGAGTATGTTCAGTTAGCAACGTCATCTGTCACAGTAATTGGTGCAGACAGCTTCAATTAGTGACCTAGAAGGTTTTTGATAGTTACATCATTCACTCTGCCACTGCTTTAATGTGGGAGGAGAGATATGCCCATGCAAATCATGGCTGACTTACTTTCTACTTTCGGACATGAAAGAGATTTTTCTGCATCCATTTGCTTTTAGGTGATAAAATCCACACAGCAATGGAAGACACTAGAAAATATCATACGCACACAGAATTTCTAGGTTGGAAGAGACCTCAAGATCATCGAGTCCAACCTCTGACCTAACGCTAACAGTCCCCACTAAACCATATCCCTAAGCTCTGCATCTAAAAGTCTTTTAAAGACTTCCAGGGATATATCCCTAAGAAGGACAAAGAAAACTCCTTAGTCCTTGGACTTTGCAATCTTTGAGCATCATGTTCAGTTACTGGCAGAA
Organism: Anas platyrhynchos; assembly: GCF_047663525.1. Classification (NCBI taxonomy): domain Eukaryota; kingdom Metazoa; phylum Chordata; class Aves; order Anseriformes; family Anatidae; genus Anas; species Anas platyrhynchos. The sequence goes on along the minus strand of NC_092588.1, from coordinate 53,453,119 downwards.
AGTTATTGGCCACTCTTGATAAATTAGAGGAAACAAACAAACAAACAAACAAAACTACAAAGGCAGTAGAAACTTTAAGAAGACTGTGGTATTCAACCATTGCCAGAGATGCAGTCTCATAACAAGAGCTGGGAAAAAATAATCATTTTTAGAGTTTCCTTTTACTATAAGTTCATACACACCTGTGAAAGTATAGAAAAGACTCTGCTCATAGGTAGATGAGGACTTGACTTTTACAATTACAAAACAGAAATTTCTTATTTCATCCATTTTTCTTTCAAATAATTATTTTAGTCCTCAGCTTTCCAGGAAATTCAAGGTTGTCTTCTATGTTAAACAGATAACAGGAATTTTGGTTAAATTATATTCAGTCTATTTATCACTCCATTTTTCCTGCCCTCTTCTTTAGATTCTGTTTTTACAAGAACTTTTACTGCTATATTAATCAGACCATTCTGGATTGTTGTTTGACTATGTACATAAATCCTAATTTTTATTTTAAAATATAAGTTAACCATCAGATTAAAATAGCTCACTTGAAACCTAGGTTGTAATTATACTGTTATCCAGAATTCAAAAAATTATGAAAATTGCATACAAATGTGTTTTTACGTTCAGCAATTTTGGACTCCATTATCTTTACAGATTTAATTTTCAAATAGAATTGATTAATCACTTGCAAAAGGCAGATTTTTAGTTTAAAGCCATCAGATAGAAAAATTGAAATCCATCAAACTGAAAAATGTGTCCAAAGCAATAAAATATAGTAACTGATTTTACTTTTATGCTACTTGAAATATGTACTTAAATAGAGACTTGATTGAGGAAAAAAAATGCTTCCTGGTTGGAATGACATGTCCCAATTAAAATTTTGCTGAATTAATGACATAATCTTTTAAAAGTAATCATTGTAGTTCTGATAAATTTCCAGTAAATCAAGCACACAAACACTAATGGCGTTGCAATTCTCTGGGACAGCCTTTGCTGTCACAGTTAGTCAGTAGGTGCAGCTGTGACATGGAGAGCAGAGTGCCCCATTGCACATACCAGCCCCTTAACAGAGTAGTGCCCTGTGGCACTGGTATCTCTGCAAACTGGAGCAAAAGGAGTGCTCCTAACTGGGAAAGTCAGCTTATGAGATGTTAAAAAGCAATTGGAGGAATGCATAGAGAGAGCTGAGAGCATCTATTGGTATCTGACATAGAAGACACTCATTTACTATGCTGCATCCAGGTCATGGATTGTGTACCTCTAGTGCTTTTAGGTACTAGACTCCCAATGGCAGCAGGAGGCAGTAGAAAATATCCCTAAGAAGAAAGTTAGGGAAAGTTAGTTAGAAAGGGAAAAAGCAGGATAAAACATGTCCAAAGGAGTGGGTTATGAAGGTGTTATTTCCATCCATGTTCTAAGTGAATGACAGAGAAATCAGATTACATCTGTCAAGACAAGAAAAGTACATTTCCGTAACTGACATGTGAGCTGTCAGAGTGCACACAAATTTCAGTTTTGTGGATGGCTAGAAAAGAGAGTATTTGAGGCTGTGGTTAAATTGCAATCACTACTATGGCATCACAATTTATTTTGTTGGAAAGGTACATTGCGGTTTAAACTAGTTATGCTCAACCAGCCCACTGAAGCACAAATGGTACCCTGCCATGGCAGCACAGTAAACAGCATGAGTGGACTATTTATTTGTATTTGCTTTACATGATGCATTGCAATTGGAATCATCTATTGCAAGGGGGAAATCCTGATCTCCTTATTGGGCTAGAAAATCAAGATAATATTCTGCCACTGGTATGATGCAATGAAGAATGGATTCTTCCATTCAAAGAGAATGGATTCTTCTACACTTGTACTTCAAACCAGCTGCTGATAACATGCAACTGGATAACTTCAAGTTCTTTCTTTTTTTTTTTTTTTTTTTTTTTTGTTTGTTTGTTTGTTTGTTTGTTTGTTTGTTTTTTGAGTATGGTAATATATATTGCAAAAAATAAATTGTAAAGCTGTTTGTGCTCCTATGGTTGTAGGTTGCATCTGTGGAAAGACATGGAAAATCTGGCATCTTTTTGGTGATTCTCTGTAAGAGCATCCTGAAAGCCTTGACATTTCCAAGGGCTTCCCCAGGGATGTTTCACATCCTTGGAAGCAGCTCACTAGGAAGGAAAAAAGAAAGTTAAGAGACTATCAGTTTCACGGCTCTCCTACATTATTCACAAGAGAAACAATAGTCAGGTGCTGTGCATAGTAATTGTAATAAACTTGTTTGGAGGCTATTTCAAATTACTCTATTCCTCAGGACAAAACAGGGTTGCTCTAGCTATGAGATGGTTAGTAAAGAATGCATATTTCTAATCACTGCTATCAGATTAGAAGCATGACAGAAAGCGCTGGAAAATATGCAGACCTGCACATTTTGATATCAGGAAAATCTGTCTCTAGATGAAAGTGGTGCATGGCCAGAAGGATTAATAGTGTTCTGTGGAAAGGACAATATTTGGGTAGGTGTAACAGAGGTGTGTTCAAACAGCCCCTGTTCCCCCTTCCACTTTGGCATGTCACTGTCAGATGAAGAGATCCTAAAAGAAAGGATGCTGCAGGTTCATTTCTGGAAATTTTCAGCTGTTAACCAGAATGCCTGACCATCTAAGATAACACTGAGTAGGCAGCAACATTATGGGGACATCCTAGAGCATACGGCTTTTTGTGGTCCCTCTGGTCACATACTCTTAAAGCCACCTTGGACTCTCAACTACAATCTGACCAGCTGTTATGTCTTCTGCAGCTTTGTACTGCATTGTGATTTTGCATTATGCTTTAGGATACAGTGATGTTAAAGTGTTTCTTTGTCCATGTGGCAATGAATGGTAATGCCTTCTTGGACTTCCTTCAGGCTATTGAGCTTCATAACATATCTTTACAACCATGTCAAAAAATATAATTTGACTGTTCATGACTATGTCACATGGCTCAAATCACAAATCCTCACTCTTATTTTTGATTGATTATCTTATCCACACAAATGTAATATAACCAGGATCCCAGTCCAACAGCTTTTCCAAGAGTGGAGGATTGTAATCTCGGCTTTCTGTATCTTTCTTCTTTATGATATTTAGTTTATACAAGCAGTTTGCTTGGTTGCTTGTATATGTTTTTCATACCTCTGCTGTCTCTTGTGGACTCTTATTATTATTTTTTTTATATGTAGGTAAAAAAACATCTTTTAGTGTGTTACATACCAACTGAGGGAATAGAGTTGTCTTTCTGGACCAATGTTGTGCTGCAATGCACAGAATAAAACATCAGAAGGCCTTGAGATAGTTTATGCATACAGCTGTTGCATTTTATTGGTTTGCTGTTAATGAGGTACTACTGAAGAATTTGGAAGCATGGCCTTGAGGATCATTTAATATAATGAATCATCCAAGTTTAACTATCTATAGCAACACATGTAAAACTAAAGAAGTTTTCTGTTGAACTGAAGAAAGTAGTTTGTACTGTTTAACACAAGGTGAAACACCTACACATCTGCAGGTGCTTAACAAAGAAAGTGACTCAAAAACTCAACAGGAGAAAAGTTAAGATGCATTCCAAAAAAGCAGATACAAGTAATGACATTAGAGTAAAAAGTTAGAATTATTTTCTTCATGAAATATGAAAAAAATATTTAAGATGAAATACTGTTCATATTCATGGAAAGTGGATAGGGTAGAGTGATTTCATCTTGCAATCTAATCCAGGCCTTTATACCATTTTGGTAGTGCAAACCCAACCTTAAAAATAACTCAGTCAAATACCTAATGATTATATCTTCAGGAGAAAAAAAAAACTTTCTTGTGAACGTACTGCAAAAACCTCCAAGGCCTCTTCCCCAAACGTTTGTCACTTGGTAAGAAGCCAAAAGGATTGCCTGTTATGTTTTAGCAATATATTCTTTTTGATAACAGCTACTGTGAGTCTACTGTAACAACTTGGAACAGTCCCAGAGACCTTAGCTGGAGCCTCAGGAAAAAAAAAGGTGGCAGAACAGGAGGAAAGGAACCCAGAGGATGCTTGAATTAAAAGCATAAATACAATGTGCCATGGTGTGTAAACAAAAGTGCCACTTTTTGCATTTTTGAATCCCTGCATAGAGGTAATGGCTCAGCTGTAGTACTGTCTGATTTTCATCTCTGTTCCAGATCAGTGTGGACCAATTGGAGAGACTCCAAAAGAGAATTATTTTAAATGATACAAGTTTCTGAAGGAAAAGACTCAAAAAATTGATCTAGTTTAGAATAAGACAAAGATGGGTCACAGTAATATTCTTCAAATCCTTAAACTGCTGCTGCTGCTAAAAAAAGGGGTAATCAATCCATTTTGTATTGTCCATGAGGAACAGAATAAGAAGCAGTGGACCTAAGTAGTGGGCTAAAAGAGTGTACATTTCTAATTTAAAGGACAGCTAAGCTCTGGGACATATTAAGACATCTGGAGCCTTCCATATAGGAAGTTTTTTTTAGTACCAGACATTTATCAGATAACAGACAGTCCACCTTGATGTATTCAGGAACCTGTGATTGTTCTCTATGATCCTGGATTCTTCTTATGGCAGTGTCTCTGATTATATAACTAAATGGGGCACTTTAAATGTATACTTTAAAGTCAACTATAGCCAGTCAGAATTGTAATAATTTTCATTGTTATTATTATGATTTGACCAAAAAACAGGTTTCATGCTGTGAACTTTTAAACTAAATGGATGAATGATTTCAATGAGGAAGGAGGAGCTTCTGGATTTTTAGTTTTAGTTTTAGGTTTTTTCCCCATTCAACAAATGAGGATTTTATATTTAAACATGAGTTGAGTCTTTATATGACAGAGTCAGGAATAACAATTGGCAAGACTTCCTCTTTATTTCAGAAATACTCAGATTGGTTAGTTCCATGTAAAAGCCTTCTGAGGTATGCTGTCCAGTCTAGAAGGGATAACTTTAACTTTTTGAAGAATCACTCCTTTAAAGTTAAAATATAAGCTGGTTTATGACTTAAAAAAGTATATGACGGTTGACTCAGCTGTTGTTAAGAAGATGCACAAAGGAAGAAATGCTGTTAACATCTTCTAGAAAAATCAGCAACATCTTAAAATGAAGTAAACTACATCAAAGAATAAATATTTTCATATTATGAATATTTCCTGTGAATAATGTGTATTTTTCCCTATCAGTGCAGAGTGATTATCTACAAAATGTACTACCTGATATTGTTAAAGTGGCAGAAAAATATTAAAGAGGGCTCAGGCAGAAGGATGAGTCGTGTTCACCTCCACCGAAAATTCTGAATCTTTTAAAGTGACCATGAATATTTATTAACATAGTAATAAGATTCTATACTTCCACCCATTTAAATGAGCAAAATTGTGGAAGGTTAGCTTTGAACTGGAGAACCTCCTACTTTACAAATAAATGCGCTGCAGCATGTCTTGTGTTCATTTCAACATTAAAGGATGGCCTTTGCATGTGTAAGGACTTTTTCTGTAAATAGTTTTTCTATACTTTGGACTCTTATCACCTGTTAGAGAATGGATGGCTAGTAGTTACAGACACTCAGTGCCTTTATTTACATCTTTGGCAACAGCTTACTCTGAAGAACTTGTGATTTCCATACCTACTGCTCCCTTGATTTTACTGGAAGTTCAGTTTTGCTATTCATAAATAGGTGTGATTCAAAGCCTAAGCAAGGAACAAAGCACATTAATGTAATCATCTCTCACAGGTGAAAGGAAACTACCAGTGAAAGCTTAATGTGGTTTGGAACTCTGAGACCTCCATAACAGTGAGAAACAAACCAATGTCTTCTCATCTAGGATTTATTGTTGTTTTCTTTGTGAACTCGTGTCCCAACAATGGCATTGTGCCTGAGGTACAGTTATTCTCAACATTAAAAGTGAGCATACTAAGACCTCTATATTGATGGTTTTTTGTTCATTGTAGATATTCTCAGTATTTCTCTTGAGTAAAGGAATAAATTCATCTTAAACTATTTTTAATATTTGAGCAACAAAGCAAATAGTAGACCTCAGATTGCAGCTTGTGGCTGCCTGGTATTTATGAAAACCTACCTGTTTTAATCACTTTTTGAATCTAAATGCTGTTGGATGAATGAAAACTTTCAATCCCATAAATTTATAATTTATTATTGCAAGTGAACATTTTGCAGGCTTTTTTTTTGACTGTTTCCTCTTTTTCCTTCTATTTTTTCTATTTCTACCCTGAAGTAGAAAAGAGAACTACAGGAAGCACAAAGTACAAACTGAATTAAAAAATCCTTGTGGTGGAAGCAGCAACAGATCCTACATTCAGTCAAGAGCACAGCTGTGGGAGTGAATCTCACTCCTATTGATGGGTTTTGGTTCACAACACAGAGCAGTCTTGGAGAATACAAATGTAATGCCTTCTGGACAAAAGTAAACTGGACATGCACTGAAAAAAACTCCCAGAAATATTGTAGTTGGATCATCATCAGGAAAACAGCAATGTTAGGGTGTTTGGGTTGTTGAGGTTCTAGTCTGGTTGTGGTTGACATAGGGAAACTGGCATTTTGGTCAGATTTTATCTAAACCTTTGATAAAAACTAATGTTTTAGATAATACATTTTCCTGGTACACATCATTTAATAGTACACTTGATAAGGAAATATATACCACATATATATATGACATTATACGTTATATATAATAATATATATATATTATATTATAATATTATAAGCCACATTACTATGGTTCCAATTCTGATTCTTTAAAAAAAATGTTTATGCATGTAAAAAAAAGAAAAAATAAAAAGGCTATGTTTTAGCTAAAAGCATCAGACACTCGAAAAACAAATTATTTTTTATACCAGAAACTTGAGATTGCAAGCAAATATTAGCAAGTCATGTTGAGGAGTTAAAAAGTTGGTAAAGTTGATATTTGAAACCAGGTTTATGTTCATTTTCATAATTTTCCTATAAATAATCATGAAGAAATTATATCTAAAACTCTCTGCTGTTGGGTACTTATGTTGGGCTATCATGAAATATATAAATGATAGGTGGCTTTGTGATACTAACACACAAAACAAAAAAAAAAAGGGGGGGGGGGTTAAAAAAAGGTTTTAAAGACTTAACAGAAGCAAATTATCCTAACAATATACATTATTCTTCTAGTTTATCTCTTCTGTTAGATTAGAAGTAAATACTATTGAGATGCCAAAATTTTCAATGTAAATATAGAGAATTTTATTTTTTATATTTTCCACTCAAGTAATTATCCTTGTGGTTTCCCTGCCTCAGACAAATCACCATTATCTTCGGCACTCAAATGCAAAGAAAGCACAGAACTAAACTCTGGCAATTACAAATAGGCTCTCATCTTTAGCAGTTATAAAGATATCAGACAATTTGGCTCATAGAAAACATAACCTTAATGTCAAGGCAGTATATCATTATAAGGCAAACCCCATTAAGCATAAAATGGCCTTACAGATTCCAAATTAATAGACTAAATAGCTCAGTCTAGACTTCACTCTTCTGTAAGGGATTTATCTTCAGAATCTCGCAGAGTTGGTTCTCTTTGCTCGTGCATCAACTTATTTCCCAAGTGTCATTGATGCAAGCTATGTCTTATTGCTTGCATTTCATACTTAATCTAATCATTAAAACAGTTGCATGACAAAACTTCAGATTTGGGTTTTTATTCACTTCTCAGATGTACATTATTTGCACTTCTCAGATACCAAATTGGTTTACAGACCAGGAAGAGATTTTTCTTGGTATACATAATATTCCTGACTTATTTGTTTATTTCTTTTATCTGCATAAGGTCATATTGGGATAACAAGTCATGGCTGAGCCATGTCATTCATATTTTATAAAAACAACATTGTACATGAGTGGGAATCCTCTGAAATACTGCACTATCAAAGGCTTTTCATGTTTCTCAAAAACAGCTGTAGGTATGAGTGGGACTAGTTCTAGATCCACAAACTGGGTAAAAGAACAAAGCATAAAAGTGTTTGCAAAAAAATGTGCTTATCAAGGAGCATATGTAGTTTGAAGACCTAGTGTATATGAAGCAAATTATTAAACTCTTTCTGTAATAAATCATTTTTGATAGTTTCCACAAGAGTGAGGATGGTACACTGGCATTTCTACATGATCAAGACTAAGGTAAGGTATATATGTTATTCAAGAGGTGCCTTCATGATGTAGCTTTGTGTTTCTGGAGATTTGGGCTTAGCTTTTTGCCTGGCTGGGTTTTCTATTTATCTCAAAGTTTTTCTTGCTCATAGTTACTCAGTTCAGTGGCATTTAAAACATATTGGAGATTATTTCAAGAAAGCCTATATATGAAACTATTTTGGAATGAATACAATCCTAGCTTCTCTTTGTAGCTCACTTGTTATACAATAGGACACTCTTCTGGTACTTGTCAGTAATGTAACTTGTCAAACAGCTAGGAGACCATCTTGACTCTTAGCCTGAACATTGAATTACAAGCATAAAATTCATGTTGGAAGGATGGTGTTGAGCTTTTCGACAAGCACATCACTGAATGATGGTGCAATCTTTCAGTTTTTTAACATTGCCCTTGAAAAACTACTGTTTCGTGCACAATTTGGTTTACTGTTTTGTCAAATATCCTTTTTTTTTCTTGGATACAAAAAAAAGAATCTACTAATGAGACTCAATGATGTATGATAAAAACATTTGCTCATCTATAGACTAAGCAAGGCTTTGCAAATATCATACATTCTATAAGTTTTCTTTAAATCAAAAATGCCTAATGTAAACTTTGCGGGTAGAATCTATCTCACTATCTGACCAAAAGCTAAATGTCTTGACTTTCTCTGTATTCAATGGTGAAAGGCCCACAACTTTAGAAGTGTGACTCATTTTGTCTGAAGTTTGTAGAAAAGTAGGATAAATTGTCCCCTGAAGATTCTCAGCTATCACCATTGACTTCAGAGGAAGCCTAGGAGATAACATCTAACTTTTAGATGACTAAAATGAAGTCAGATGGATCCAAATCCAGGCATGTCCAACGTATTTTAAAGTCAGGAGCAGCAGTCCCTCAATGTGCTGGAATATATGGACAAATATTTAATGCTGTATTGTCTAAATAAGGAATCCGGTGTCCTGAAAGCCTTCTAGGAATAGAAGCACAGTGGAAAGCCACTGTCATGGCTCTGGCTCAGATGAGTCAAGAAAAATGTTGATGTAACTTATCTTGCTAGTTACTACAATGAGCAGCAGTATTTAGGGTTAAAACCAGGTCTTTCCTGGTTTAGAGAAACCCTTTTTCTTAGGCAAACTTTTTTTTTTTTTTTTTTGAGCCATCTTCCTCAATTTATTATTACTCACCAAACAACCCTGTCTCCTTGGGAAAAGCAAGCTGAGACATGCACTGTAGGGTGCATGCTTTAATCTAGTGTTTGGAATATTCACTTTGAAAATATTCTCCTCCTTTAAGAGTTTTCTTATATGTATTTGTTTTTCTTCTGGATGAGTTTCAAAGTGCTTTCTAAGCTTTGTTGAAGTCATCCAGCTATTTCCCATGGAGTCTGAATGTTAATTAACCCACTAGAGTGGAGTATACTAAACTGTGACAGGAGTAGAAGACATTTCTGTCTCAACTTTATTCCTAAGGAAAAGGCCAAAAATCCTGATGATTATCAAACTGTAGACACCATAGCCAGAAGGATATAATTAGGAAAAATTAGCAAAGATTTCTTTTCTCAGAAAGTACCGTTGAAGTCTCTAGTAGAAGCACATATGCAGTTCAGTGGTCAGAGGCACTAAATTAAAACTTGCCAGTCAAAAATTGTAACAGGAAGCCCACAGCTGCACAGAAACAGATACTTATATCAAGCTATAGAGAATCTTGACAGGTTTTATTGTCAAAATTTGCATAAACTTTTTTCACCTTTAAACCTGCAACATGTTTGAAAATATTTTCATAATAATTAGCAACTTTATGTGTCCCAAATTATGCCCTAATTCTAATTAGAAGTGTCATTAGAGAATCCAAATCTGCTAAATTATCTTTTTGAGTTGATTAACTTTCCCCTTCATATACCTGATTTAAAGTAGGAATCTAATTATCATCTCTTCCCTGATTCAAAGCTCTGAAATATTATATGTTCTTAAATTACTCACCAGGGAACGTGCACAGTGATGGTGCTGAATGGCATATTTCACAACTGTTATACTTGCCATATAAATTATTATTAAATTATATTCCCTGGAGTGGATGCGGTGACATCTGGGGTTGCTTCAGGCATTTGGAGTTCCATGTCTGTTACCAAATCACTATGGTTTCAGCCAGCTACAGTAATACCATCTGTAAATTAATAAATGTCACCCTTCTGTGCTACATGCTTTCAATCCACACTCATATCACGGCTTTCATACTTTGATCTGCTTGCTGCAAAAGTATTGTATAAATACATAAAAATTCACTAGTTTTCATTTGTTTTCTTCGAGTTTTTTCATAATTTTATTTTTTGTTGTTGTTTTAATGTATGAATGCCATAGAAGGAGGTTAATGTTTGGTTCTCAATAATATGGAGATATAAAAATCTTTTTTATTTTTTGTTGTTTTTATTTTATGGCAATTTTCTCATTTTTGTCAAATTCCAAAGCAAGTTGAAAGCTGCTGATTATCTGGCGATTCACAGATAGTGTTGCCATTCTGAAAATATGAGATTTGACTGCCTTCAGGTAGGAATGAGGGTTTTGCTTTTCTTAGCAAAAGAAGAAATTTTAAAGGAAAAAAAAAATGGTAAGAAGATAACCATTTTCTATGACATAAGGGAAATCCTGCTTCGTATTTTGTAGAACTATTTTGTTCCTTTAAAGAACGCATATCAGCATGCATTTTAATGAAATTTACAGTATGTAGCCACATATTTAGTGTTATTTTAGCACAGTGAAAATAAAATTAATTCTTTACTGAGAAGATACCAGAAACCAGGCTTCAAGGTGTAATGCAGACACACAAGGCACCATCTACCCCTGTGAAAAATCTTGTAGCCATGCTCATGCACTCAGTTTCTCTGCAGACTCTCTCTGTACTGCACCTTCAGTAGTGCAAGCCATAATCTGTGTTTGTGCTGGAATTTGCCTCATGTCCACTTTATGTGACAAGTCTGAGTTATGATTTGGATGAGTTTCAAGAACTCCTAGCCCAAGTACTTCTGTGGTGTATACCAAAGGACACAGCTCCCTGTATCTCTGCTATGAATGAAGATCACTCCTACTTTGGAAAAAAAAAAAAAAAAAAAAAATGGCACAACAACAAAACAAGACACAGTAAAAGTCTTTAATTTATTCTATTTCAGAAAATTATTCTATTCCAGAAAATAATGTGTATCACTATTAAAAACTGGTATGCAACCAAGTTCTATATTTGTGGTCTCTAGCTCCTGACTTGCCTAAGTACTTATTTTGGTGAGACTTAAGAAAAGATTTAGAAAATAGATATAGCAAAGTATTACATTTTTAGGTTAATTTTCCCATATATGACAAATGGTGGAAGAAAATATAGAAATGTTTAACAGAGGTATAGATCAACTAAGCCTGTTTAAAATCAATTAAACTGGTATACTAAAATGAATGACAGTTTTTAACTAGGCCTTACCTCCCCAAAATTCAATTCTAGACAGTTTGAATAATTGCAATCTGACTCTATGGAAAAATCAAATTCATACTGTTAGCAGTGAAACCTTCCTCTTCCACCACTCCTTATGATATTCCTTGGACCATGCCATGAACACAGTGGCTGATTCCTTCTGTATTGATTTCAAAATCTGATCCCAGGAAAAAATATATCAAATTAGTTTATAAAATAACTAAAAGAGGAAGAGGCAAATAGGATGAAAAATTAAAATAATTTAATTATACTTAGTTATAAAAATACCCTAAATACTTTGCTGGTTTAGACATATATATGACATATGGTCATAAGTCCACAAACATCTATATATATATATAACTGCCATAGAAAATAAATCCATGTAAACTTATACTTGCTTAGCAATTTAACAAACTCACTGAAAGAATGTATATAATACATATATTATATATATAGTATATATATAAATTATCACTTTACAAACTGTTTATGAACTGTAACATATCTGATAGATTAACAGATGTTTTCAGCCATTGCAGAATGTTTGTATTACAGTCATATTAAATGTTATCAGTCCGTGACTTGATTAGCTGAGTTGTGCTTTAATTTGGAGAATTTAATTCTGAAAATTATAAAAAATCAGTCTTTCAAAACTGAATATTCGTGCATTAAGGAAAAGTGACTTGACTATTTGTGACAATGACAGTGGCAATGACACAGTGATCTATTTGTGATGGTTCAGACATAAAAAATTAACAAGACAATGTCTGTAAAAGTTGGACAGCAAGAAAAGTTTGAGAGCAAGGAACTCTTCTTGTTCACCAAGAACAGATATAGAACAGGATCAGATCAGATGAGATTTTTTTTTTTTTTGGACAGCTAGGTGTATTTTAACACAGCTGTTAGTATCCCTTTGGAATCAATAAAGTGGAGATTATTATCATGTTCCGTGTCTATTAGCACTTAGTATAAACAGAATAATGAGTGGACTCTATTATACAAAGCCTTGTTTTTGCATCAAACATTATATGGTACTTGAATATCAGTGGCCTAAAATTATACTGTGTTGCATTACAAGGCAGCATCCCAAATGCCTGTATTTTAAAGTAAGTCATTATCATAATTCTCCCTTCCTTGTCAAAATGACTGGGGGGAGGGGAGGAGAGGCAGAAAGAAATGCAGAGGGGGCACCACTTTTAATCTAAGTTTCTGCATTTTCAAAATATCAGACCTCCTCAACTAGACTAGTCTGCAAAGAGTTACTAGCACTACTGCTGTGGCTTTAATTTCTCAGCCCTAAAAAGTGTTCTGATTAAGTCAGATGGGTATAGGGAAACAAGGTCATTATATCCTTTTGTTTCCTGAACATCATGTGAATTGTCAGGCTATTATTCCTGCTATATTTTTGCTGTTATGTCACTCTCTGTGCCAATCTCTTTCTCCTTCTTTTTTTTTTTTTTTCTATTGAACACACAGATATAAAAATAAACTCTATTTGAGGAAGCATCTCAATCAACAAATAGAAGAAACTGCAAGTGTTATAAAAAAAAATAATTATACATTTGCTCTTATATTCCTCCTCTACTAGGCTCTACTCTGGTCTAGTCTAAGGCTGATATAAGATAGTTACTCTTATGTTTCAGCATGTTTTCATGTTGCTTCCCTAACCTCATATATTTTGTCTTTGCTCTCAGAATCCACCATAGCAAATCAGGAAAATGTCATCCAACAATTCACTGCTGTGAGGATAAAAACCAATAATACTGTGAGTGGCCTGCTTGTTTCCCTGCCATTTCCAGCTAAAGTTTCATAAGTCAGTCCTAAGAAATATTTACTTTGCAAATAGATTTGAGCATGCCTGCAGAAAACTATATTAGAATCTCTGTTGAAATGACATGGGGATATGTTTCAGCTTTCATTGAAACTAGTGGAAATCCTTATGGTGAATTGATTCTGGATTATATCAACCTTTTGCCTTTTCTCCAGGTGCATACTCATCCGCCATATCCAGCCCATTCACCAGATCTTGTTTTTGCTTTTATTCGTAAGCCATCACCAGGGCACAGGGCTCTTTCATAGCACCAGAGAATAGACTGGCATGATTCATGAAGCAAACCACAGGACCTAGTATAAATCTGTAAGCAATGTGAAATCAACAGGGACTCCATACGTCATCTAGCTGTGGTACCCTGCTCCATCTGCAGCACTCAAGAGAAAAATGAATGCAAAAAAGGCTCATCTTAAGAAGGTACTCTGTTGGAAGGGGTGAACAGAGTACTCAGAGGCAAGGACTAAAATGCTCATTGGGTTTGCTGATGCAGAATTTCATGAGCATTATGGAGAAAAATATGTCAATTGGCACTAAGCCAGCCCTAGCAGATCTGAATCAAAGGCCACTGAGATCAGCGGGATCGGCCATTTGATAAAACCAGGCTCTGGCACTATACAAGCAGCAATAACAAAAAGCAGGAACATGTTTCAGTAGAGGACTGTTTTGGCATCAGTTTGTAGTATAAAAGTCGTTCCTAGATGTCTTGTAAGCTACATGCATCTACACCATGAGAATGTATGCAACAAAGTAATTGGTAGAGTCCAAGAAACTCTTCTGGTGTGGCTTAAGATGTTAAAAAATAATAATAGTAAATTAAATTTTTAAAAATCCCCAGAACATTTCACTTCTTTGGATGCTAAAACATTTTTTTTTATGTGAGTCATATCATTTCCAAGCATATAATAGGTAGGGTTACCAGTTTGTAAATTTAAAAAAAAAAGAAGACAATAAGGAGTTAATTACACGATGTTCAGAAGAACAGTATGTTTTGTGGACAGCACAGGTCTTTGTAAAATTGTTCCCTACGGTGATGTCTTTCAGTCTCAGGAGCTGATAAAGCCCTTATCAAATTCCATTTGTATGTTGCTTCTGCACATTTGTTCTCTTGAAGTCTGTCCCTAAATAGTTGTGGCCTCAGCAAAGAAATTGGATTTGCGAGCCAGTTCTTCAACTGATGTATAGCCTCTATAACCAGTGAAAATCAATGGTGTTACAGTAATACAAATTGGCTAATAGTAACTCTAATCATTTCTGTGTCAGTATAGGTACAGGCTTAGTCCTGATCGTGGGATGGAGTGCAACAGCTCCAGGCAGAAACTTCTGCAGCAAATCTTCCCTTGTCTTTGAGAAGAATATAGATGTGTTTGACTAGCCTATCCCAGAAGTAAATCACGAATACTTTGATTTGCCCACCTGCCTTGGAGAGCAAATTTGTGGAAGGCAAAGCCCAGGATCACCCCACTGTCCATATCTACTCTCCTCTAGCACTTCACCAGCTTTCTGGTTTGTGGGGTTTGGGGTATATATCAAAGAACCACAAAATCTGCTTCCCCTTTAGCACTCTGTTCATATCCAGATGGCAGCAAAGGAGGTGTGAGAATTTCTGCTTCCTTTCAGCACTGTGAGTACACACTCTGTCCAAGTCACAGTCCATAGACAGTACATGTTCAAAGTAATAACACCTAGAAAATTATTGCAATTTTTGACTTTTTGCCATACAAGATTTTTGAGGCGATTCTTTTTCTAATATAATTAATTCTTCCCAGGACAACAAGCAAATTAAATATTCAGTTAATAAAGAAAAAGCAAAAGCCAGAGCTTATGATGGCCATTTTCCACCAAATATACTCCCAATAACTGATGTTATGCTCTATGCATAAACTGTTGACTTTCAAAAGTGTTAATATATGATGGTATACCATTTTAAGGATAAATTATGATATAAAAGAAGAGTGATTATAGAGATCCCTGCTGTTATCCACTCCTTAAGGTAAAAGAAAAGCTACATTCATTTTTGCTGCCTTGAATTACACTTGTCAGTGAAGATTTATTCCTGATTATGCTGTTTTCATAAAGAATGGCTCTTTGAATCCCACTATTGGTTTATACAAGCCAATTTTTATTCACTGCATTGTTTGTATGTTTACTGACAGTCTACCACATATTTTCAAAACATTTTTTCAGGTGAAACATCTCACAGCTTTTGATAATGCTAAAGGCTTGATCCAAAGTCAGTCAAATGAAAATAAAAACTCCCCCTTTCTTTAGTAATACTTTGATCTAAATATATGTCTAAGTGCTTGTTTGTCTTATTTACATTTGTGTTGTGAGTGGGCATTAGAATAATTCCATGGCATTTCAGCAGAAAACTCAGGGACCAAGATTAAGGAAATTAATAGTTACCTGACTTAGGGAAAATATTTTGAAAAATATTTTGAAAATTATATCATTGTGTGGTGGTTTTACTGTGCTGGGCAGCTAAACCCCACAACCGCTCTCTCACTCCCCCTCTTTTAGATGAGGAGGGGGAGAAGTAAAGCAAAGAACAACTCACGGGTTGAGATAAGGATAATTTAATTAAAGGGAAATAATAATAATTAAATAAAGATTATTATGAACTAAACAATTTAACTAAAGGGAAATAAAAAGGGAAAGGGGAAAAGGGAAAAGAGAGGGGGAAAGGGAAAAAATAAAAAGAAGGGAGGAAAACAAACAAATAAAATAAATGAAGGCTATATGGAAGTGCAGAGGAAAGAAATTACTCTCTACTTCCCACAAATGAGCGATGATTGACCACATCCTTGAAGCAGGGCCTCAATGCACATAGCCAGTGTTCGAGAGGAGGACCGACATTTTCCCAACGAGAGCCCACCCCTCCCCTCTTCCACCTTTTATTGCTGAGTGTGACATCACATGGTATGGAATATCCCTTTGATTGGTTTAGGTCAGCTGCCCTAGTGATCTTTCTCTCCTCACTTTTTGCCCACCCCCTAGGAGGGTTAGAGAGAGGCCCGATGCTGTGTCACTGCTGCTCAGCAGTAAACACAACACTGGTGTGATAACACTGCTGTTCCAGCTACAAGTGCAGAGTACGGCACTGTATGGGCTGCTGCCGGGAAAGTTAACATTCCAGCCAGACCCAGTACACATTGGGCAATGTTAAAAAAGATTTCCTTGCAATTTTTGGCAACATCTTGCCAGTCTCGTTGCACTGAGTAGAATGGAATGACCACTTTTTTGTGCACTAAAATGTCTAAGCTAGCATTAGGTGAGACATTGTCCTGGTTTCAGCTAGTTATTTTTAGTTATTTTTTTCTCCTATGAACTAGTATGGTGCTGTGTTTTGGATTTAGGATGAAAATAATGCTAATAACACAACGATGTTTTAGTTGTTGCAGAGCAGTGCTCAAACAGAGCCAAAGACTTCTCACCTCCCCACACTGCCCTGCCAGTGAAGAGGCTTGGGATGCTCAAAGAGCTGGGAAGGGACACAGACAGGACAGATGGCCCCAACTGGCCAAAGGGATGTCCCACACCATGCTGAAAAATTAATATGGGGTAGCTGGATGGTGTGGCAGATACCACTCCTCGGGAATGGGATAGGCATCAGTCAGTGGGTGGTGAACAATTACATTGTGCATCACTTGCTTTTACATTATTATTATTATTATTAATAATAATAATAATTTATCTTCTGTCCTGTTAAACTGTCTTTTATCTCAACCCACAAGCTTTTACTTTCCCCCCCCCCAGTTCTCTCCCCCATCCCACTGGTGGGGAGGGGGAAGTGAGCAAATGGCTGTGTGGCGCTGAGCAGCCTGCCAAGACTGCCACAACAGTCTTTTTGGCACCCAATGTGGGGCTAAATGGTTGAGATAATTAAAGATCTGACCAGAGAATGTTAAAACATAACTTTTTATAAGCATTAGATCAGTTTAAAATTTGCTGATCACAATGTTTTGGTTTGGTTTGTTTTTTGATCTCAGGTCTGTTGTGTTTTCAGAATTGTGTTGCGTATCTTATTACTTACTGTATGTGTTTCCTGTTGTGCTGTTTATCATTTTTAGGGGCTGGATTAAGATTATTACTTTGCTGTACTGTGTAACACTAGACTATGATATGATAAAATTACTGGTCATGAGACTAATTTTTTTATTTGTAGCCAGCATTGCTGTCACCTCCGTACTTTGGAAACCATCTATTGGAAGATGTTACTAATTACACCCTTTACCTTTTCTCCTCAGGGAGCCAATCTATTGGGGGGACAAGGCAGTACACTTTTTCCCAGTTCTTCACTCTTCCTTTTTGCTTCTCCTCCAGCTTCTACTCCAGGCTAGTTACAAAAACTCTTCAAAACTTGTATCCTTGTTCAAAGCATCATGTTCCTATCATTATGTCTCCTGAATGCTTTTCAGGTGCTGTTTAAGGTTAAAATTTAAGAATGCCATCAAGAAATTTATCCTGAGGCACGATAGTTATGAGTGGCATGGAGTGTGGGAGGATATGAGTAGGCACCTATAACAGTGGCCATCTTCTGTGCTTTGGAACTTAACTCCTGAACAGTGCAGAATCCTAATAAATAAATAAATAAATGAAATGGTAAAATGCTTGAAAAAGGTGAGACATTACCCTGACAATTCCAAAGTGACAAAAATCACTGCAACGTGCTGGTGCTTGGCCTATGCTTACTGAGCTGCAATCAATGCTACTACAACCGACCCTGAAGCCACTCCAACTCCTGAGATGTAGTTGTGTAACAGGTGTCCTATTCTTGATCACCTTTATTTTGAATTTTCCACAATTATCACTAGGAAGTCAAAGTAGGGAAAAAAAAAAAAGAAAAAGAAAAAAAAAAAGACTTTTTATTTCAGTATCATGCTATTTAGCTATTGCATTGATTTTTTTTATTACTTTTTTTTTTTTTTTCTGAAGAAGTCTGTTGTAATAATAGAATATTTAACAGGAGACATAACAATAAATGCTGTATGCTGAGACTTCCAACTGATTGGAAATAGTTTTTCTTTTAGGCTTCTGACCAGTTTTTGAGCATTTTTCCCAGTCTCATATTGGTACCAGATTTTCAACTATTGACCTTCATAGAAAAGGAAAATTTCTGATGGATTGGCTTTGTTTTTAACTTCACAATGCACTTGGTGTCCTTATGAACGGATAATTTATATCATTTTAACACCTGGGAACTTGTTGTTATAAAAAAGTCTCCGTGAAGAGACACTGAGTGCATGATCAGAGTGTAAATGGTGTTATATCTCTGATTTTATGTCTTCAGGTTCATTAAGAAATTTTCCAAATTATCAGAGAGAAATGTCAGAGATGCCAATGGCATAATTTTAGAGTTGCTTATCCCTGTTAATGACACTGTTGCTTCAATGTCCTCCCAAGTTCAGCACCTTCATGACTTTGCCATTGTTCTTTAGCATATGTACTTTAACATGACTCAAAGTGAAGAATGGGAGTGTAAAACAAGTGCTTCTGAATCAGATCCCTGAGAGAGAAACACAAGAAGTCTTGTGGTTACTGATTATATCTACACTTTGAGGATTATCAGGCTGTAGAGATAATTGTTACATGTTACAAATTTCTAATCCATATATTCAGAGGGCTTCACCTACTGCATGCAATACAGCCTTCAACGGATTGTTGTAGGCATTCATGTGAGCTTCCCTAACTTTGTCTATGAAACAAAACAAAGGCAAAGTTAGGAATTTCATAGCAGGGTTCAGTCACAGATTTCTCAGCATAAGGGCCAAATGTTTCATCTCAGAAATAATGAATATTAAAATAAGAGCATTAAATTTTTTATCTTTCTGTCAGTTCCTTTCTCATGTTTCTCAGAGACTGTCTTCAAACAATGAGCACAGTCTTTGAGATGTAAAAAAAAAAAATCAGCTGTATTACCAGCTATTGCATGATTTCTGGTTTGCCATTTTGAAGCATTGAATATTACACTTTCAAAATACTGCTAATGTGAAGAAAAGGAGAATGTTTTAATATCAAGCATTAAGTTCTAGGTAAGTGATAAGATGCTTTCTTTCCTTTAGGCCTCACTTACTATTGTTTAAAAAAAAAAAAAAAAAAAAAGTTTGACATCTCTGTGTATCCTTTTTGATGCAGCCAATACATCTGTTATGATATTGAAACAGTGAATGGAATGGCAAGCCATACTGACATTTGTATACAGTAATGGTGACCATGAGCAAGCAGGGTACCCTGATAGCAAAGAAGGCTAGCAACATTCTGACCCACATTAGGAAGAAGGTCATCAGGCTCTGGAGGGAGGTTATCTTTCCCCTCTGATCAGCACTGCTGACACACATCTGCAATTCTGGGTCCAGTTGTGGGCTCCACAGAACATGTCAGACATGGGTGTACTGGAGCAAATCCAGTAAAAGACCGTGAAGATTCTTAAGGACTGGAACATCTTTCATATGAGACTCAAGGAGCTGGGATTGTTTGGCATGGAGAAAAGAAGACTCAGGGGGATCTCATCAGTGTATATAAATACCTGACAGGAGAGAATTAAGTTGAGGGAGACTCTTCTTGTTAGTGCCCAGTGACAGGACAAGATGACACGACACAAAAGTAAAAAAATAAATAACATAACATAACATAACATAACATAACATAACATAACATAACATAACATAACATAACATAACATAACAAAGTAAATAAAAATCTATCTTAACACAAGACACTTTTTTTTTTTTCTGTGAAAGTTTCCTTTCAACCGAAAAGGTTCTGTGACTTCAAAAAATATTTTACATTAATTTATTCCTTACTATCAACTTACATTGAGAGTTCTCACAAGTTAGCTTAGGTAAACTATTTTTTTTAAATATCTGTCATTAGTAATGTACTACTCAGACACTATCTCAGTAATGCTAGGATGTCTCAATGTCTTTGATTTTCAAAATTAGAAAGTTAAAAATTAACTGCCACTTTCCAATGCAAGTCACATTCGTATCCCAGAAGAAATGGAGAACCTTGTTCTGCCAATGGAAGAATAAAACATTCTTCAGCACCTCTCCAAAGACACTGTGCCCTTTGCATGACTAAGCTGATTGGAGAATCTTGGCCACTTATTTTACAGAGAACAACTGATTTAAAATGCATTAGAAGTGAAAAGATGATGGAGCAAATACAGCATGAATATTAATTTAAACTTCTAATCATAATCAAGAGGAATCAAAAACAGCAATATCATTTTGGCAGAGTCCCATGAATTCTTCTTTTTCTAGATATTCCTATCTTTAATGGGTCTATAATTAAAAACAAAAAAAAAATCTGGCTTCAGCACAGTGATTAAAAAGCATCCCCTATCTTTAATCATTTAGCATATAGCAGAAGATCAGTCACATCGCTCTCTACAGATACCTTAAAAGAGGCTGTAGTGAGGTGGGGGTTGGCCTGTTCTCCCACGTGCCTGGTGACAGGACGAGGGGGAATGGGCTTAAGTTGCGCCAGGGGAGTTTTAGGTTAGATGTGAGGAAGAACTTCTTTACTGAAAGGGTTGTTAGGCACTGGAACAGGCTGCCCAGGGAGGTGGTTGAGTCACCATCCCTGGAAGTCTTTAAAAGACGTTTAGATGTAGAGCTTAGGGATATGGTTTAGTGGGGACTGTTAGTGTTAGGTCAGAGGTCGGACTCAATGATCTTGAGGTCTCTTCCAACCTAGAAATTCTGTGATTCTGTGATCATTTCCAAGGGAAAAAAATCTCCATTAATAGCCTAAGAGTTACAAATCTGAACAATAACCAGAAAAACAGCACCACAGTAAAGATGCACATATCTCATCCAATCTGTCTGAAAAGGTAGAGATCCTCCTAGTGGGACCAGTAATGATGTGGTATATTGACCCTTCTCTTCTAGCTACTGGTGTAAAATGGCTGTAAGAAGCCTTCCATTTGCTTGAGCTAAAGCTTTAATGCTTAGAAACACAAGTCCCCTACTTTCTGCTCCTCCAGAAAACATAAGCTTACAGAGACTGTTTTCTCTTGGCTCACAACTTCAGCCAAAATAGAAATACAGGTAAACTTTGAAGTCAAGGGAAAGAGTTAGCCTTTCTGGTGCCAGCTGGTGCAAGACGAAACTGAGAGCATCAGCTTGTGAGCACAGAATCTGTAAAAAGCAGAAGTTTTAAGTGATCTTGTAAAGTGTTTTCAGAAATGAAAGTCTTGAAAGCAGGGCTAATTAAATGCCTGAAGGTACAAGTTGCTAGCATATTGTTCCTAGAAGAACTAGTCATTTTTTTGATCTCAGAAATGCAAATGTACCCTAGAAAAGCTTTCCGCAAAAGATGCAGGTTTCTGCGGCTCTTCCATTTTGAGGTGCCATTTACAGTTGCTACTGATCCTGTTTCATCACATTTTTAAATAACAGTTTTAATTTTTTTTCAGTGCCAGGACCATTTCTGTTGCCTAAAAGTCCATGTACATTGTAAAAATGTTTTACCAACTTCTCACATCAAACAAACTAAAATAAAGTTTTGAAAATATTAAAATATTCCTCCAATTAATAAATTGCTGAATCCTCCTTGTTTAAATATTTAGCTTCAGATTAGTAAGTTAAATATTTCTTGTTTAAATAATGTCTCAGATTAGTACGTTTCATATTTATGTTGAGGAGCAATTCTGAAACTTAAAAAGTTCCTGCAGAAGGACACAGTTCTTTCTTCCCTCACCATTCTTGAAATCTTTCAAAAATCTGAAGCATATTATAAAATTTTGAGCAAATGAAAGGAAGACAATTGGGGGTCTCGATTGCCTGTTTTCTTTATTCCTTTTTTTTCTTTTTTTTTTTTTTCTTTTAATAGTTAGGGAATTGTTATTGTTACATAGTCCAGTGCAAGCATTTCCTTTGACAAATAACAAAAGACCTGTTGGAGCTGGAAAAGGAGAATTAACTACTAACTTACTTTCCCCAGTTTTTGACTTAGTTTTAGGAATTCTAGTATTACCTATAAACAGATAAAGGGAAGGGGGAAAGATATTATAAAGCTACTTACTTCCTTTCCATTTATATGAATTGCCTTTTTTGTTTTAATTTTTATTATTTTATTACAGTCTCCCCATAAATAATCTGTAGAGTGTCTGATTGAGACTTTATTTCATCTGTACTTTAACAAATATACAAACACATTGAAGTCATTGGAACATGGTAAAGTAGAACAATTTTACCAAGTTACTACTCTAATTAGATTTTCTCATTTTGCAGTTTGCAGAAATGAAAGTAATCCAACTACATCCTTGTAATTATGAAAGAATATATAAATATAGCTCTCCCAAATAATCGGTTACCTGTGTGGAGTAACTGGGAATAATGATGATAGGAAGCAACACAACCGTTACTGTAAT